>NC_068953.1:27950627-28253657 GCF_026419915.1 Harpia harpyja
TGTATTATTTGCTTCTTATCTAATTATACTTAATGCTTTTTTTGAACACTGTGTGACACAATATTCAGTTATTTAGTTATTGTTATCTATCAACTGTCATGTGAATTAATTCTGAATTATGGTTTCTTGATAAAATCCAGATGAACATACAATTCCTTTTCACTTAGATTTAGGTATGTAACACATGACACTAATTTATCTGTCCGGCTACAGAACTGGTACAACGAAAGTCCCTTTTGGTGCCTCTTCAGTTTGTTGCAGAGAGCATAACTGGGATGTGGAGACCCATTTCTTGTGAATTGTTTTCCTCCAGAAGGTAAAAATCTCAAAATGGTCTTGACTGAAGAATTTTTCACCAGAAAATCCCAACTTGGCAATGGTAATCATGGAACCACGGTGGTTCCATCAGTGTTTGACAGGAAGTCATGCTTTGTTGATAAGGAAACATTTCTGTCTTTCACAATTTAGAGTGTAGTTAACATGAAACCAATACCGAAATATTTTGGGATAAGTCCCAGGTTGTGACTCCTGGGAGTCAGAAGTGGAATTTTGGCAGATTCGTCTTCAACAATTTCTCCTTAGATGACTCTGCTGAATGTGAAGCAGGACCAAACTGGCATTCAATTAATTATGCAGAGCCTATTTTACTGTAGAAATTTTTTGGGGGTTGTATACAGTTAATTTTATATGACACAAAAATGTTCAGTTGCAAGTGAGTCCAAGATGGTGCTGAACACTTGTTCTTTCTGGCTTCTGTGATTAGTGAAGTTAACACAGCATCTTTTAGGTTTAGGACCTT
The DNA here is from genome assembly GCF_026419915.1 of Harpia harpyja. Taxonomy (NCBI): domain Eukaryota; kingdom Metazoa; phylum Chordata; class Aves; order Accipitriformes; family Accipitridae; genus Harpia; species Harpia harpyja. Next base: position 27,951,427 of record NC_068953.1, read on the forward strand.
ATGATTTCTGATAGAGATATAAAAATATTTTTCATACAATGCTTTCCCCAAGGTTGTTTAGTACTCATGGTGTTAGTGATGAAAGCTGGGATTTTTCAAAGAATGCAAAACCTGAAAAAGCAACCCATCAAAACAAAAACAATCCCCAAATTTTCCAACACCATTGACCTTTCAGGGAAACCAGGAACTAGGAAGTATTTCCATAGATTAAATAATGGACCATAGTACAGTCTGTAATACATACATAGTGAATACATACATTGTTATTCTTCTTTGGAGAATTGTTCTGATTTCAAGAAGTTGATGCCTTATCTAAATGACAGGATCGCACATTCAAGGCTGCATGAGAAAATACTGAACAGTGACATGTGTCTTTATTTTTGCATTCAGCTGACTTTTTTACCATTATCAAAATTGATCAATAAATCGAAATATTGCTGCAAAGTCACAGCAGAGTCAAAACGGAGTGTCACTTTGACTATTCAGAAGCCTGCTTTTTTAACAATGTGCTACGATGGTAAAAGAATTTGTGGGATCTAAATATTTAAACAACATTTTACCAAACAAAAGCTGGGAAAGTTACAGTGATAGTTTCTGCATCTTTCATTGCTATTCTTTTTAGATTGAAAGAGCAGGTCACTTAATGGTATAATGTAATATCAGACACCCTGTTTCCTCAATAATAAAATGGGGATAATACTGCAAAGGACTGTGTTGTGGTGATTAATCTTTATAAAGTTCTACCAAAATGGTAGGCGTTATTAGCATCCCATGTGATTACAGTGACAGGATGATACGGTAGTTTGTCTGAATTGCTATTAAGTGGTACTGAAAGGCTCTCAAAACCCCCTGTTCCTTCTGGATTTCCAGACACCAGAGATTTAGAACAGTTTGGATAAACATCTGGACTGAACTGAACTCTGTCTTTTTTAAAGGCTACCTTAAATGACAGATGAAGAAACCTTATATTGAGATAACCTTCTATCTGAAGAATCTCAAAGTATTACAGGAATCAATATGCAAACTATATATATTATAGCAGCTCTGCCAAGTTAGGGCACTGTTTGGCAAAACACAAACATAACAATATGTGATAGAAATCAAAATGGGAAAACACAATGTTAAACTCAAAATACTGGGAGAATGTAGTCAGAGAGAAAGTAATCATCAACTGGGACCTGGCAGGAAATTGGGAGGTGTAGCTTCTTTTCCCACACAATGTACCATGTGAATTGCGGTCTGAACTTAAAGGCTCAGAAATGCCTTTATGGCTTGTGTGAAAAATTGCAACTCCAGGGACAAGCAGTTTGCTGGGATGCAGGTTAAATAATGTTTCATATAGAAGAATCACAACTGCCTGTTTGTCAGCATAACATCACAAACCCCATGCATTTTAAACTGTTACATCGTTGACAAAAAAGTGCTGCTTACCAGATTGTTTGGAGCACTTACAGCAGCAATGTCTTTGGAAGGTGATCCCTTCTTTAACCTTGCTCATTTTGACTGAGCTGAGATTGCAGTACATGTCTGAGAGCACTTACATTTAAAACAATAAAAATAAATGTTTTACAAATATATTTCATCTTAAAAAAAAATCAAGCATGGAGAAATGTTGACTAGTTTTTAAGAAGTTGCTTCTTTTACTTTTGACTTTGTGCAACTGCCTGGTTTTGACTATGCTCTCTGCTGCAGAGACTTGATGCAGCTAATCTGAACCAGTGAAAGGTGTGTCTCATCCTGCCTTGTTGCTCTGATAAAGACACTGGTAAGATCGGTCTTAACCAGACTATTGCTTCTAATTTTCTCATCTTCTAGCTAAACAATGAAGCTTGAGAAATTATGCTTTCTGCTTTTCAACTACACAAACCTATCAGTGCTCAACAATACGTCAGAGGATTTGCTGTAAATCTTAACTATCTAAAATATTGTCCAGGGTTTAATATTTTATAAACAGTGGAGCTGCTCACAGAGATGAAAATGATAGAAATTCTGTCTTCGTTTGCATGATTTTTATCTAATTATCATAGCCAGGCTGTCACCAGGCAGTTTGTATCTTAGTTCTCTGTCTGGTACAAAAGGCACATGACTAACTAGTGATTTACACTGTGCTATGCTAAAATTCTTGCAAGTGGCAATTTAGAAATAGCAATTTAGAAGCTGATCAGTGAAAGCTGGTTGTGCTGAATCAGTCAAAATGTTACACTCGTTCCCATTTAATGGATTTGCTGAAATTAATTATTTAAATGTCCAATGATTCTCTTTCCATCTTCAGAACAATCTGTTTTCAAGTGGTTCTAAATGAACATAAACACATGTTTTCCTTCCTCCCCTTTTTAAATATTTCACCAAGTTTTCCTGTCACTGTGATAATTAAAGAAATTGATAATATGTCTTTAGAGGAAGGCCAAAGGGCCCTAAAGGGCGGTATCTGTTCTTTTCAATCACTGCTTAGCATTTGCCAATAAATAAAGAAATGCTTCTTAAAGTCAGGAAAAGGATTAATCTACATATACTACCCATTGTGTGAGTGCCTATCATCTGGCATAGGATCTTGTGCTTAGCCCTCCTTAAGGCCGTGGCCCGCTTCCAAAAGTTTGAAGTACTGTGGATGTATCTGGAACCTGGTTCCTAAAAACTTTATGAATCTAAGATTTTGTTAGTAAGTAGAAAGGCATCATCAGAGAAGTGGTTAATGAATTTAAGTGATTAAAGAATGCTCAATAGTCCAGGTTTGTAAATAAGTGAATGCAAATGCAGAAACATCCCCAGAACTCTAAAGACAATTGTTAAGACCTGTAGTGCTCAAGGAAGTAAACCTGGGATGATATTCCTATAACCAATAACCTGAATTTGCAAGCCTGACCCACATTTTTATGTATGCCTCCTCCAGAGCAGAGATAAGTGATGTTGTTTGATAGTATTTAACTCCAGCGAGACTATGTAGGACTTGTCTGATGGCTTGAGAAGAAACTTCAGTTGTAACTGAAGGATTTCTTCTTGTTTCATTGGTGTCAAGGTCAAGCATGAGCCTCAAAGGAGGCTGAACACTCTGCTTTTTCAGGAGGTAACAAATAGAAACAGGTTGATTTCATAAGACTTAAAAAGAAGGACTCTAAGCATGCCTGCTGCTGATGGTAATGGCTCTTTCTCTGATGGTTTGAAGACAACCAGGAGCCTTTGATATGAAAACCATAATTGATTACGAATCATCTTACATTAGAAGCACAAAAGACAATTTGCAGACTCACAAGTCAGAGTGTGTCCTATTGCTGCAACATAACCTCAAAACAATATTCTGTACGTTAGTTTTCTCTAGGGATATTACAAAAAGGATAAGCTTCAGAGAACTCTGTGCTTGAAGGGTGCAACACTGATCTAAAGAAGTGTTTGTATTCAGCCAATACAAAAAGGAGGTAAGCATGGCCTCATAATCCTATCTTCATAGTAGTAAAGCAAACAAGTGTCTTACTAAAAATATCCAATAACACGTTTCTTTGTAAAAATTCCTTTATAGTAATATTTCTCAATATAAGCTGTAGTCATTGTGTCCCCCTTTTTTCACTCCCATATATTGCTTTAACTCAAAGCATGCAGTATTAAATTTTCTTCTAAAAAATCAAGGTTGTGAGGTGGGTTTTGTTCCCCTTCCTCACTTGTAGAAAACAATTGCTTTAAGAGGTAGAGACTACTTGACCAATTTGTTATGCTTTTTTGAAAAGCTTCAGTGGAGTTTCGAAATTTTTACTTTTAAAAACATGCTCAGTTTGTTTACTAGCAGGAACATGTTACAGACTAGACCTACTCTGATCAGTTTTACATGAGTTACAGCATCAATGGGTGTGCCGGGCTTTTTGTAACCTGGGTAGAAGTTTGCTGCCCTGCTGTGTCACGTCCTGTTCATTGCATTCAGGTCTTCCCCCTGTGCCCAGCCTAACTTCATATAACTGTTCACAGGCCTCTTTCCAGATTATCTGTTTGGAACTGTATGCTGTGTAATTTGGGTGAATGAACTTAAAATCAGATGAGGTGAGGTGAATTTATTTGAAAACCTGTACATATGAAGAATCCCAGTTGATGGGCCTTAGTTGTTTTCTGTTAAACCTTCTAAAACTGTCAATATGTTTAGTTAATCTTTGGAATTATCTACCAAATAGACTTTGAACGAATACAGGTAATAAAATGATTTTTTGTGAATACAAATATCTATCTCAATCAAGCAAGCCTGACTATCTTTCAGTATGACCATCTTTAACTGTAAAGATTTTCCTAAGAACTAGAGGGCCACTCCTGAGCTGGATCATGCCAGCCGATCACTTCAGTGCTTAGTTTGCAAGGTCCAGATGGTGGCAAGCTGCAAATGGATATTTCTGCAGCTGAAATATCTATCCCCTTGGCAGACTCGAGAGACACTGGTTCTGGCAGATTTAGACTTGTCTCTGGCTATTTAGCACAGTTGTACACTTAATGGGCTGTTGGACAATTTTGTCAAACTTGCTATTTTCTGGTGACTCGATTATAATTCTGGGAAAGGACCGCACAGTTAGCCATTTGTGAATAATTGGAAATCCTCTTGAGATCTCAAGAAAAACACTTTCATTGTTAAATAGGGTTGATTTGCCTGTTTATTTAGGTATCCTAGATAGAATCTCAATACCGACCTTTGAATGCTTCATATATTTCTCCAAATTGGATTTTGCCTTTGTGTGTGTGTCTGATGTGTTTTAGGAGGGCAAGGTCTTAATTACTGTTATTATGCCTAGTTTACCATACGATTATAGCTGATGTAATTAAAATGGGGACTTTACAAATGCAAAAGGCAAATCTACAGGTTTTATGTGCTCACATGTACATTTTTTGTGCGCATCCACAGGTATATAAATAGATCTGCTTACTGATCTCTTGGACATCAAAATTCTTGACCAGCCTCAAACCAAAGTAAAACCTAACTTATCCTCCAATTACTGTCCTAAATACAAGTCTTCCATGAGAAACCTATTTTCAGTAGCTATCAGGCTTGTAGATGAGAGCAGTGTCATTGAAAAGAGACGTGATCTAGCTACCCAGTAGGACAGACCTCACCTCTTTTTGCACTGCAATATCCTGATACAATCACAGTCATTCTGTCTGGAGTGTTTGAAGTTGTTTTGGACAGTCCTGCCATGAGCTAGGAAATTAAAACCTTCATCTTCCTCTAAGACTTGCATTATGATTGCCCAGCTTTACAAAGAGAAATGCATACAAATAGCACTGATAACAGTTTTAAGACACATGGCCCATGTTGAATGCACAACAATGTAACATTAAGGATATGTGTTGTCTCTGGATGAAGATGGTATGAATGACTTGCTTGTGTCTTCCTAAGCCTGTGTAATGGGGGTCTGAAATACAGATAACATCAGGTAAAGAGATAGATGTAATACATACCCCCACAGAAAAACATTTGCTTGAGAGAGATTGTCCAATGGTTGGGAAAACACAACTTATATTTTCAGACTGAATTGTTTTAAAAATCTAGATGATCCTGGGATTGGTATTCTGTCTAGCACACTGGCATTTTGCTGTATTTTCCTCTCTCAATATAGTTTAATCTGTATTAAAGCACTGTGCTGTCACAATGTTCATAAATTATTACACAGCCAGCCAATAGAAATTACATAAATACTGCAAATATAATCATCTGTTCTTAGCAGAAAGTCTTAAAGGACTTTTAAACTAGTTACAACAGAAAGTGGTAATCCTTCTATTAAAACTTTCTTACCATGTTATAAGTTTGCCGTTATGCAACATTTTTCACTTTGTCAGCTGAAAACTGTTTTGCCAAAAGTAATCTAGACCTTGCTTTGCTGAGATGGAAATAAAGGGAAGTTTGTCTTGACTAAGTGCTCTGTTTTCCTGTGACTCTGAGCAAGTAGTAGTTAGAATGAAACATTGGAAACAACAGTAATTTACTAATCAGGAGAAAAATGGTTGTTACTGAAACATACCCCATGTTTACTGCAAAATTGATTTAAAGCACATTTTAAAATAACAGCTCAAGAAAAATAGGCTCACAGTGGGCTCCAAATTCTAAATGCAACATTTGCATATATATAATTAAGTGCTGCAGAATGGACTTTGCTCATTGAGGTCTTTTAAGGGCAGAGAACATAGCAAGGAATGTGTTGTTGAATTAAACTGCCTTTGGAAGTCTGAGGAGCACTGAGCTCCTGATCAGGCTTTTCATTGCCCCTGTGGAAGGCACTGAAGCAAAGAAAATGATGGAAATAAACCTAAATTCTATGATACCTTCACACAAGCCCTAGACTGTGCTTTTACTGGATTTTTAATGACCACAGTACTAAAACATAATTAGCTTAAATTACCACTGGTACCCTCACAAAATAAAGATGAGAAGGGAAGAATTATCCAGTGTTAGTGCTTTTCTTAGAACAAACAGGATTAAACACAGCTGTTAATCAGAAGTACACAGAGGTACACAGTCCACTATCCAGGAGAATGAATAGCTGAAGAAATGAGATCAAGCAAAAACCAAAGCAAAGAGAAGTAGTTCGGTATACACTCCTTTGCAAAGCTCGTGGAGAAGGAAGCAGGGGCAGCTTTAAAGAGCATTGGCAGAGTGGAGCCTAAAGCAGTGTGCCACACGAGATATGGGGGTGAGATAAGGACAGAGCTTCATTAAGCCATAGCATGAATTATCCACTCCTAGATCATCAACAGTTGACAAAATTTGAGCACAGGAGTAACAGAAAGGGGAGATATGTTAATTGTCACCTGTGAAATAAGTTATATACAGGGGTGAGCTCCACTCTGACAGGCCTGGTGGTAGAGAAAAAAGAACTGAAAGTTGTTGCCAGGAGCCAGTTTCCAAAGAAAATGAATTTCAAAAGCTTGTGTGGCAAACAGCAAAAGTTATCAGGAGTAGTCTTCTCCCTTTTTGCATTTGTGTACATCCTGCTTTTATACCTGTATGTACTTCATGTGGTAATAAATATTCAAAGATTGCTTTACAGTGGTTGCAGCCAAGTTGATGCTGGTTATTCCAGATGGAAAGATCATTGCATCTCAAGGTACTGTAACAAAAGACTTGGCAGTTCATAAGTAGTGTTCCTGCTGGGAGCAGGTGTCTTCAGTTTGACAAGATTGCACTTTATCCATGAGTGCTTGAAAAGCACTATAGCTGGTAGCAGGTCAAACAGGTCTGAATTTTTAAAGAGAGTGTTGTAAGACTTCAGTAATGAGCTTGAGGTGGTGAACAATGACATGCAAAACTAATTACCTGTTTACTAACGTCACAATAATTCAGCCATTTGTCTTGACTGGAGCCATGCTGAGCCTCGGCTCCTTCTGCCAAGTCTACTTTCCAGCCATTGAGTGATTGTATGTGAACTGTTTTGCTAGAAAGTGCCAAAAAAGAAGAAAAAAAAAGAGGGAAAAGGGAATTCATTTAACTGCTACAACCTAGATTTTAATTTACTGACCACATAAGAGATTTAGGGGTTAGATTTGCTTATATGCAAGACATGTCTCTGTGGGAGCAGTGTGTTTTCACTGAAGAGCATAAACCGGACACCCAGCAGAAGAGTTAATTATCTGAGTGCTAATGTTCTCAGACAAATACGTAATGCATCATAAGTATTAGCAATGAAGTGCTGGCTGGCAGCGTAAAATCAAATTACCTCTAGAAGTTTTATTGTTGAAATGTGATTACTACACTTTGCAAAGATCCAGGTTACAAACAGACACCCAAGAGCAGGGGGCCTGTGAAGCTGTGGTGAAGTTCTCACCAGGAATTGCACGTGAACTGCTTTCAGTTGCTGAAACTATGTGTTTGTGACTGGGCTGCAGTAGTTAGGGTTAGATTGGCAACTTCATATGGTTCTCTGACCTGGTGAACTCAGTAGTTATCCCACTATAAAACAACAAAAAGTAATTTTAAAGAAGAGTGTAAAAGGCTGGCATTTTTGTCTTTGTTCAGCAAACTCTTTGGCCACACTGGTTTATAGTTCATAAATCAGAACTTTTGTGTGATTTGGTTGATCTGGATATGCTGCCTTTCTTTGTGTCAAGGGTTTAACCTTCTATAATTCAGTTTAAAATTAACCTCTGAAGTAAACTGTATGTATTTCAAACTGCTGGGATTTAGTCAGCAAATAGGTGCACAGCACTTTGCTATCTGCTCGGTTCCCCACCCCACTGAAATTGGAGGATCTCTTTCTTGTGGTTTCAGCAGACGTTAGGTCAGATGTTAATTTTACTATGAGTAGGAATGCTGCGTTAGGACCACTGAAAGTAAAATGATGGATTACACTTAGGGCTAGCAACTGGGCAAAAATCACCAACTAAAGGCAAGGAAAATGTGCCATAGATCAAAAAAATTGAGCTGCTTTGCCTAATGGTGTACTGAGGTGTGTGTGTCCAAAGGATGTGTTCTGAAAGATTAGTACCTGTCTCAGAAATGAAAATCCCTTTCTTCCTTGAATAGTAATAATTTAAAAAGAGTACTTGAGGCTCAACAGCAGAAGAACTAGGGGACTCTGGAGTGTTTTCCATGAATTCTATTTCTATCCATTCTTCTTTTTAAAGACTTCATCTTCTACAAATCAGTCTCCTGAATTATTTAGCATGTATTTTATGCAAACAGCTTAAGAATACTGAACAAGGAAGCATTTCTCTCACCTTACCCAAGTATAGCAGATAAGGTGTGTGATTTGGAACTAGATTTTATAACAGGTGTCAGTGCCTAAAGTTGGATTTAAATAAAAAGAAAAGCTCTGATCCAGCTCAGTTGCCACCTGGCCCCACAGCTGCCTCGGTTCCAGGAATATATTTTTAGTACTGACATTCCTGAGCTTCTTGAAGTGCACTGTAAACATCTAGAAAGCTCCAAATCAGAGCAGTCCACTGCCCAGGACTTATCCAAACGTGATCAGGAGCAGACAGCAGAATTCCTCCATCTGTCTCCCCTGAGCAGCCTACTTTGGCTGATGTTTGTAGCACATGTAGCGTGCAGTGAGAGTGGTGGGCTCTCTGCTGAGCATGCTGTCTGTGCGCCAAGGAAGCCAGTAAAGTTCTTGACCAGGGTAAGAGAGGTGTTCCTGGGAGTGTTTTCTAATTGGTCTCAGGTATCATGTGCAATGTTAGCTGAACCAAGGTGGTGATAGCTGGGGGGGCAGTAATGACAGCTGCAAGCAGTAACCTCACCCCTGATGCAGCTAGATGCAGAAAAGGATGTCTGTGTATGGTCTAATTTGTTAGGCAAAGTATCAGAGCATAAGGGGATGGATAGTGTCTTGGTATTAGGATTGGGGAAACTTGAGTTGTGGTTACTACTTGGGGATTTTATGTAATGACCCAATTTAATGTTGGTGGTCTTTTTTTCTTTTTTTAGTTAGGTCTTGTTGAGATGGAAGATGGTATTCTGGTGTTGCAAGAGCATTCTGAGCTGTGGATCACAAGCAGGGACAGATAATTAACTTCAGCTTCAGTCCTGAGGAAAGCTTTCCTGGATTTCAGGTGGCTTCCTGTCCTTTCCATTTCCTTTTTGCTAGTACTATGGAGTTTCTGGTTGAGTATGCTGAAGTGCTCCCTGTTTAGCGTGGTGGTTCTTCTGAGACCCTTGTTTGTCCCCATACACAGTCTCAGGAGACATGCCTTCTTCCTAGCGCAGCAGCTAATTAGGTTAATGGTGTTGCTAAAGAAACATTCATGGAACCACAGACTTGGGCCCAAGCAGAACAACCAGTTTGTGCTACACCCACAAACACCTGGGTCCTATGCCCAAGAATATAAGGGAAGGAGAAACAGTAAAGGCTTTTCTTCCTCTAATTTTCTTTACATTCCACACGAGCTATCTGCAGCCCTCTGTAGAACTCAAACCAAATTCATTATTTTAGATTAAGTTTTGGTTATGACTGTGCTGCTCAGACTGGAAATGACATTTTCACATCCAAGCGGGGTCTGGGAAATGAGACTATTAAGAGCAACTTTCAGGAAGTGATCGCTGTTGCTGTTGGAGATATCACAGGTATTGTCTCCCCAGTTTGGAGAAATTTACTTGTACGTCTTGAGTCTGCAGAATTTTCCTGGAAATGAACCAACAACAGAATTTCTCATGAGATTTCTCTTATATCCTGGCAAGCTTCTTTCCTGGAGTGTGTTTGCAGGCCCCACAGGAAGAAGCTGATGAGAACAGTAAGAAAATCTCAGGAAAAATAGACATGTAAACTCTGAGATTAATTCTGGGGAAGACGTGGGTTGGGGTTAGTTTTTTAACCCGATTCAGTCATTTGTACGCTTACAATTCTATCTAGAAAAGGGCCAAATAGGAGTCAGTTATCTGAAACTGCAGAGGGTATTCTGCCTAGGTTCAATGGACTTCAGATCTGTTTTAGTCTGCAGAATCACAGCTTAGCTGATAAGCTTTTTGCAAAATCTAAATGGTTTGCCTCTACCAGCTGTACTCCTCATCTTGGGCTTCGCAAAGACATTTGAAATTTTCCGTGTGCTGCAAATCTGGTAAAAAATAGTTTTTGATTTGAGTGGGAGACAGGAACTGAATGGTACACTAAAACACAATACGTAATTTTCATCAGTGAAAAGTAGTGAGTCCTTCAGTTCTAGTGGATAGTTAATAAGAGACCTAAGGAAATAAGGTATATGGATTGCTAGAATGGGTGACTAAATAAATATTCATAGCAGTCTGATGTGAAACACATGCATGATTCTTATTTATTCTATGCCTACAGACATGCAAAGCACAAATTTCCTTTTGTTCCAAATGAAAATGTTTCAAAGGAAACAAAACTATAAGAAGTGAGCTATAACATTTAGGAAAGACAAGATAGGTGGGGAAACGAGATGCAGAAAGGTGGTCTTAAGGTAAGTTTAGTAGCTATTTGAAAAAATTTGAGTTGGGGAGGAGACAGAAAAAAAATGAAACATCGATTATGCCATTTATGCTTTAGTACCTGTGGTAGATACCACAAGTACAATACAGAGATGAGATTCAGATGACCCAAAGGTAATTAGCATTCAGCCCATTGGTAAGGAGGTGAGCACTAGCTACGGGATCAGCCCAACAGAAGCCAATGTTATACTGGTGATTAGGTGGGGGAAAGCACCAGGGCTGAAATCACCTGCAATTCTTAAACAGAAAATGGCATGGCTCAGTGCCTGCCATGCGAGAGCACGGAGCAATTACAGTAATGGTGCTCAGTCCCATTAATTGGAATTCATTTGGGGCTCAGCCATACAAGGAAAACATTGACAGACTTCAGAACGAATGCAGCGGTGCTGGGAATCCTGTGATCATGTACAGAGCACGAGCTAAGGAAATCCAGCATGGAGACTAAATGATGGATGTGGTTTAGGAGCACTTGGGAGCTGCAGAATGTCATGCTGAGAAGCAGCGATGTGGTGATAATCTCACCCTATGAAACCAGCTACTGCAGAACCCTTAGTAGAGGGGCAAGGGAATAAGGGCTTACCTGAAATGATTGAATCTTGGTAAGGCTGATTCTTATAAGCAGAATGCAGAACTCCTAACTAGGAGGGTAAAATATTCATAAAGGGGACCTTATGGAGTGGTGGTGTTACGATTCAGAAACATTTGCAGTACTTTTGCAATGCAGTTCAGAGGTGAGATGTGTGACATTGTAGCACAGGAATTGTTGTTTTTACAGCTAAACAAAAAACCTACCTGAAGAAAGGTTCAGCTCTAAGGTGTGTGCTGTAGTTAAGCTATATATCTTCTTAGTGATATGACAGGCAGTAATACTGTGTCTGCTTCATAGTTGTTGAACACCAGGCTCCCAGTTTGCATAGAGAATTATCTCCTGACACTTCTTCTTAGGTCATCTGCACCAAGGTTCAGGTATGACCCAGAAGAAAAATACTAGATCCTGATACTCATCTGGAGCCAATTCAAGTAAAAATCGCACATCTTTCCATTGTTATACTTCTGGGTTTGGATCAGACCCAAGCATAAGGAAGTTGAGGGCATGAAACAAAACCAGCATGATGATGTGGATCCCATTTTGTAGATCGTTACAAGCTGAAGAAAATTCAGTTCAAAAATAGACCTACAGTGTGTACATACAAGTCTAAATTCCTACTCAAGGGACTTAATTAAGCAGATGCATTTTCTTTGAGCGGAAAAGGCAGTGGGTTAGCTTCATTTTAGGTGGGTCCAGTTGAACCAATACTCAAGGCTTGTCTTTGGTAGCTGAAGATGTTTGTAACTTGACCCTGAATGATACTTGTGAAAATTGTCCTCTTTTTTGTTCAAGTGCGTGAAAACTAACCCCTTACCTTTGGGAAGTTTGAAACATGGAATAGGATCAAGTTGAGTGTAGCTCCATCAACAGCTGATGACTGTAGCAAAGAGGTTTTGACTGATTTGTGTAGTCCAGTGTTAGATACTCTATAAATGTGCCTAGTGTTTACAGGGTGGTGGGTTGGTGGGATACAGCTATGGAGTTGATCTGGATTTGGTGGAAGAATCTGACCACCATCCCTTGTGTATCGAAGGAAGCACTACAAGGCAATAGACAAATCACTTTTAGCTGCTCCAGTTTCTTTTTTTCTGGTCTTATTCCTAATGTATATTAAAATTATATCAGATCTGAGGAATGGAAATGGTAGTCAGAGTATGATTTGAATGTTAATAGAATTTTAGTTTTCTCTGCACTTTTCTTGCATAAGTGTTCTTTGCAAGGATTGCAAATGAGGGAAGTGTGACCCTGCCGTTTGTTGTGTGTGTGTATTTTAAGACTTCTAACACATAACAAAACAAAAGAAGGTAGCTTTACTTTAGGTGTGAACATGAATTGTATTTACTAAATATTCTGGAGAGACAAGTTCAAACAGTAGGAAAAGGCGTAAGGACCCCAGAGACATTCTGATCAAGAAAGATAGGCTTAAGCAGAGATCTGCACTTGTACTCAGAGAACAGTGAGAAAGCAGTCTTGATTTTTCTTACCATCACAATATATCAAGGGCAGTGAGCACTTTGCCTCTTGATTTTTACAGGCAATGCTGACATGAGCAGAATCTTATTAGAGAGAACTGGAATATTATTAGCATATATATATATTTCCAAATCTTATGTTTGATTTCTGTTTGGAAATCCAGTGCAGAATGCTGTATGTTTATTAGCAGCACAAGCTTATTGAGACCCACAATGTAATGGACAGATCCTGCTTCTCAGAGGCTTTGTACACTAGAGGCAGAGACAATCCTTCACGAAGGAGGAAAGATGATGCAAAGCTGTCAGCTGTACATAAAAATTACCCCCAAATTGCAGAGAGCAGATGGCTGTTAATGGCAAGTGTTTTTAACATAGCTTTATTGTCCCATATTGGGACATTAACTTGTCTCTCTGGTTTTTTAAAAAAGTCACTTTGTAAGAATGACACCTTGGCATGACTTGTATTTTTCCTGTTTGGTTTCCATGTCATGTTTTGCTCAGATATGCTTGCCCAATTTTCAGCAGTCAATGTGCTCAGTAAACCATTAGTGTATATTCTTTGTGTTTCATACATTCTCAGCGATTAGTAACAAAAAACAACTGTTTTTTAAGGACTGCAATGAGTAATTGTTTTTCTTTATTGGACTGATTCTGACTGCAAAGTCAGAATAAATACTGCCTGTTTCTGCATGCTAAGCAGATACTTACAGGACTAAATACACAACACGGAACTTGCTTGGACTAGCAAATGTGATAACAGAAGAAATAGAGAGAAAAATGCATATGGAACATCCTTAGCTTTTCTGTTTTGTTAACTGCAGGTTGAAAGCTAGCTTTTGGGTGATTAAACTTTTCATTTGGTTATTAAGTGATAGACATCTTGCTGAACCCAAGCATGCTGCTACAAGCACAGGAAGAGTGTTTATTTAAAGCAGACACAAAAGATTGCACAAAGAGACCCTTAAACAAAACACAAATGTCAGCAAAACTAAACAAAGTAATCATGCACAATTTAAGACAGATAAAGGCAGGCAGTAAATTGATGACAGTTCCTGAATAATCCTTTAGAAAAGAATCACCCTGGTGAGTTGGGAAATCTGTTTGTTTGTTGCAGTTTCCTTATCTTTTCCTGACAGGAAACCTAGGAAACCTCCATATTAGAGCCAGTGCATTCACCAGGATGGGCCTGAAACTGGTTAGTTGATGTGTGGGCAGCAGCGTCAGCCCAGCAGTGCAGTGCTTAGGTGTGTTTTAGACTAATGAGGTGCAGCCCAGCTGGAGTGCTGGAGTCGGTGCAGCGAGGAGCCTGGCTAGCTTTGCCTTCTTCACTGTTGATTTGCGCTGCCTGTGTCCGAGCTGGCTCGTGCATTTCAGTGCTATGTTACAGGCTGCCCATCAGGAAGGGCTGCCAGTCCCACCAAGAAGTAGGTTGATGGCTAAGACACTTAGCTTTTGCTGGAGCTTTATGCTACCGTGGTTATGCTGCAGAAGTTTTTGTTCTGAGCTGTCATGTGCAGAGGAGCCTTGTAGGGACCTTGTGGGGTCACTGTGACACTGGGAACCAGAAGACCTTAGCCAGGGCTCTGCCCTTCCCTTACTGAATGGGAAAATCATCTAACCTTTCTGTGACTTGCTTTTCCTCTAAGTGAAGGGGTGATGGTATTCGTTATGAGACCTGTGGATTAGAAATACTATGCAAATATCCAGTTCTATTTTTTGTGGGGTTTTGGACCTGGGAAAAGCCACATAGCTGGTGATTACTCTGTAATCAATTCTTCTTTGTTGTGAATAAAACGGTAGTCAGCTTCTTGAAAATCATCCAGCTTCCCTCTTCCTGCCAGTCTCAGCTTCTATTCTTCTCTCCAGAGCCCTTGGCATAGCCATTAACCACACCAGAGTTTCACCAGTTGCAACATGCAGCTCCTCTTGACTTGGAGTGAGAGGAAGGTTCCGAGGAGGGGGCAGGGAGGGATAGAGTAGAGGACAGAAAACTAACAAAACAATACACAAATTTTCTCCCTTCCCTGCGCCCGCCCCCCCCCCCTTTTTTTTTAAGAAATGGAGGAGAATGGATGGAAGGAGGAGAGGTGAAGGAGTGTGAGATTGAGAGAGATACTTTGGTAGTTGTTCCAAGAATTGGTGCAAAGCAATTCATGGGGAATAGGAAAGAGGCATTTCTTGGTCAAACAGTCTCTGAGGGGCATTACCAGTAAAGAGCTGGGAATCAGAAAATTAGTTGGAATGTTAAGACCACTGAGAAATCCACTGGACTGAGGTCACATCAGCCTCATTTCCAGAAAAGCAGCTCATCTTGAGCTCATTCTGCCTGGATGGAAAAAAACAAGTCTTTCAGATAATTAACAAGATTTTTTTGTGTGTATATTAACCTAAGGCCTATCTTCTCTTGTGTTTTCATTGCCAAATTTCAGTTCCAGCAAGTAGCTGATGGGGAAGGATAGCAGCTATGTTGCATTGTATTGAGGCTAAATTTTATAAAGCAAGATGAAGGCAATAATCAGTGCTTTTCCTTGTTCTGCACTAGAAATAATTGTACAGCTGTCAAATTCTCACTCAGGAAAACAGATCCAGGACACTGCAGCAGTGAATATGTATTGGCCAGTATAACAGCTGTCAAATTCTCAGAAAGCAAATACATACAGTGCAGGAATAGATCTCAGCAGGCTAGGATAACTCAATTTCTACGTGTACCTTTGTATTTTCTGCTGCTTTGAAAACATCTGCTCCTATTTCATTGATCAGTAGAAGTGGCTGATTTGTGTTTTCCATGTATAGGCATGAAGTTGCTCCATGCAACCTGTTTAACAATAGGAAAGTATCTGTAATGGCACCAATGACCCAAATAATGTAACTTTCAATGGACTGTTCTTGTACACTTTTAATATTGGCATTTTTAATTAAATGTCCTCTTTTTACAAGTCAGTGACTGAATTGCAATTGTGAAGTAGGTACTGTTGAAACAAGTGCTGAAAACTGATAAAAACAAAAGGTCGGAAATAGTTGCACACACAAATGCTTTGGTTCCAGAGCTTTAAATCAAATTAAATGGAGGATCAGATTTTCCAGTCACTAAATTCAGTGGAAAGCTCTGTGTGACCTATGCTGCTGTATAGGTTTTAGAATCATTAAGAAGCCTAATTCTTCTAACACAGTATAATCTTTTCCTTTCATTATGCGGTACCACAGCTAGCAGCATTTTTTACTGGCTTTACCTACAATGATTGGAGTTTTATTTTTTCCAATAGTGTTGTAGCTGCATGTTTTGTCTTACCCTTTGGAATACTTGGTCAGTTTAAGTATTTGAAAAGTATGATTTTGAGTCAGTGGAGTGTTTACTTACACTGTGACTATGATCCTTATGTACTTTACAAACACTGTTTTGATACAGCTCAGGATATGGCCAGGTTTCTTTTTATGGCTATGATTTGAAGGATCTCCTTACTTGTATCCATAAAAGTATTCTTGTCATACCAAATCGGATTCTGTGGTTTCTAATGAGTAATCAACTCAGCATTTCATTGAGCTGTTGCTTCCTAAGAAGATTTTGCAGTTGACAAAAATTTTACCAAGCAGTATAAAATGAAAATAGCAACAAATTATAAATCTTTTTCCGTATAAAGAAGCTTGTGCATCAACCTGATATCATGCATTTAGTTTTTTTGAAGTCTAGCAGTAGCAAAGAGGCCTGGTTCTTGACCATAACCTCCAGTGTCAGGTGGTGTACCAGCTCAAGTGAGGATGTGACAAAAGGCAGCCTCAAGGTACAGGTGTGGGAAGGGAAGGACTCAGGAAAACAGTGTCAGGCTGTACAACATGCAGTGATGGCAGGTTGTCAGCTGTTTAATCATGGTTAAAGTTGTGAATGTTTTGATATTAAGGCTAAAAGGACAGGAACTAATTGGTCCTTAAATATATAGGTAGTGTAATACCATCGCGTGTAATAAATGGGTACTGCTTATCTTTCAAATATACTTACATCAGGGGTTGAAACGTAAAGTAGAAACAAAATTCAATAACAGGTTGGAAGAGAAAAAAATATAAAGATAGTAGCTTTCTGCAGATGCCTATCGCCAGTCATTTACGATGAACTCTGAAGCAGCTTTTGCTGTCTGTGGTAAAGCACACGGTGCATGTAATTTAAGGGTTCTCGTTAGTATGTTGTCAGTTCTTTACAGTAAATAATATAGAACCTACTCTGAACTCTAAAACAAGGAACAACACTTGTAGGTGTATGCCAAGCTAGAAGTTTCTGTCAGATGGTGACAAGAATGTGGCTGTTCAGGTCTTGCTGGAGACTTCAGCTAAATTCAGGCCACAGAGTATCTGAAACTGTTGGCATCCTGTTCTGCCAGAGCCAATTAGATTCCCTGTTGTCTTTTGTGTCCCAGTGGATTGAAAAAGATTTTTATCAAAATAAACCTCGGGAAACTGTATCCAGCTGCTAACGTGAAATTTAAAAAGAAGAGGAAGCTATGGTTATATATCAGTATCTTTACTGGGTCATTTACTGAGTCCACACCTGAGATTCTGGGAGTCAAATGAATTTTCTGCAACTCATTTCAGTGGATTTTAGCTCAGACTCTGCAGTGTGTTTCAAACTCTGTCTGCTTTTATTAGCTCAGTCTTCTTGCCCATGAAGTAATTGTCTGAAGGAGGTGACTGAGGCTATAAAATACTAACTAATCTCACTTTTTGAACTGTGAATATTTTAGCATAACAAATTATGCTATGCCAGTTCAATTCAGCAGGAAGTTGGAATCACAAGGCAAATTTCAGGTAATGTGCATGAATAAGTTGCATACAAAAAAAGATCAGTAATTATGTACATGGATTTGAGTTTATGGCAAATATTTGTTGTGTGCAATTTAGGTAAAGCAAGATAAATTATTCTAAAATTCTAAAAATAGAATAGTCATAAAATTCTAAGAATGTAATTATTATTATTCTAAAATTCTAAGAATTCTAAAAATATGGGCCAAATTAATTATTGCTGCAGTACATACTGCATGTTGGATCACTCAAGACAAAAGTGATACTAGTTAATGCAGTTCCTATTTTCTCAAAGAAATAGTTGCCAAACTCCTTTGTTGAGTTGTAACACCTGAGTATGCTTGATCCAGCTTAATTATCTCTTTAGACAAATTAAAAGCTTTACAGCTAGTTTAGGTAGCTTGGGCTTGCTAGGTAAGCTTTGCAATAATACCCTGTGATGTTACTTAAAGCATTAGATGTTTTTTCTGTGGAAAAATCAGGGCTTAGAAAATATTGCTTAGACCTTTTAAAAGGCTTTCATTGCAACAAAAGGGTAATGTTCTTCCCCGCTCATACTTAAACATTGTAGGGGGGAGTTTTCCTACCTGATGTTGCTTGAATGCCTGTGTCCTTTATAGAAAAAATACAAAATATAGTCAATGACAGTGCAATGGTGACAACAGGAAACCATCCATTTCATGTCTAATAAGCAACACTTTACTTTAGGGTGAAATATTGTATTGGTGGAAACCTTTTTATAAAAACACCCTCTCTTGACTCCTATTCTAAGTGTACCTTAAAAGAGCCCAGAACCTTACATGAAAGAATTTTCTGTGTGAACCTTAAAAGAGAGTATTTTCTATGCAAAATACTCTTAAATTTACAGGCAGTGTTATTTTCTTGCAACTGCTTGGTACTGAAGGACAAAGTCACTCTGAAAACATATTGCTGAGGTCATTCCTCTGAAACAGAAAATGCCAGAGTTGCTCCTGATATGAACTTGTTGCTTACATGATTGCACAAGCTGCTTGTCAGGAACAAAGCAGGAAAAGACTCCTGTCTCAAAGAACTTGTAGTCAGGACAAAGAAAAGGAAAACATTAGAGCACAGCGCAGCTACAGATAACACACGAATGTGATTGTGAAGTGGAGAATGAAATGCAGGTCCAGTCTAGCACCTCATTTACAAGGCAGTTGTGTCCTCTGGATGTTTCAATAGCAGTCTGATTTTTTTGCACAACTTTAATTCTCTAAATAATTTTATGCAAGAACTTCAGACAGTAGTGTGGCAGCTCTACTGATTTTTAACCTGCCTAAGGGATCTACAGACTGGAGCTAGCTGGGAACTTTCTGACAAAACAGTTTTCCATCAGAAAAGGCAGATTCATTGATAGCAAAATATTTTGCAAAAGCATCCATTTTAGTGACTTTCTGCAAAGACATGGGATGGGTTCTGACAGGCTTCATGCCTGATTTCATGGCTCCTGGCGAGCTGTGAGGTTTGTGGCTCTAGGATAGCCTTGACATGCTGGATGCCTCCAGAGATCCCTGAAGACCTGGCATATGCCACGGGTACTTTGAGGGCTTCTGGGCAGTGTGCCACACAACTGGAAGCATAAGAGCCACGATTCCCAAGCTCTGTAGTTTCTTGCTCTCTTATGGCTCCCAGGGCTTCGAGCTCTTCCTTGTCGGTTCATTTGGGCTGATGGGGAAGGGGGAACCCAGCAGCACTTGAAGTTATTGCTGAGCCAGGAGTCTTGGAGCTGGGGAGCCGGCGCTTTCAGGTTCAACTGTGTTCTGAAATTACGTAAATAAAGCGCTGATTATTTCTAACAGATTGCTTAAAAAGTTCCCTTCTTAGGGAATATTGTTATCTGTATTGCACAGGGGAGCGCACTGCCTGTCTTCCCTGCCACCTGCTTGGGGAATTACATGTGGACAGGATGGCAACTGCCTTGTGACTCCTAGACCTTAGGCTGCACTGGGGCTGTACCACAGGCACTCGGGGCAATAGCTTGCTGCTCAGGGCAGCTGCAGGACAGCTGCAGGCAGTGCCTTGGACTAGATTCAGTGTATTACATATTGCAGGGAAGCAACTGGCTTTACTGATGTTGAAATGACAGTTATATTCATAATATTTTGGTTCCACAGGGAAGTCTTTATGTGGGAGTACAGTGCCTATATTACCTGTGTGTGTATAAACAAGTAAAACTTAAAGACATACATTTATCTATATAAATGTCACTTTCAGCACAATATAGGATCCACAGATCCTTCAAGCAGATGTCAACATCAGACGAGTTGTGATGGTTTCTCTGTTATGTATTGCATGTGTTCCTGATACACTCACGTTGTCATGAGGAATGGTTATGATGTGGATTCTGAAGTGGTCTTTCTAAAACCTCAGTATTTTAAGGAACCTAAATAGTTGTGTTGTCTTAGATGCTGTGGAGCGCTGTAAAACTACAGGCTTGAGTGCACTGAAGGACGAGGGTTAATTTCAGTAGTTGAAGACTGTTGAGACTCCTGGAGGGCAAAACCGGTCATTTGATCAATGTTGTGAGTCTGTGTAACGTGTGCGAGTATGTGCCTTTATATGGATGTACACTTTAGAATGGCATTTTGTTTTACAATGCAAAATTGTAGACATGTGTAAGTGGCCACAGGGAGAGATTTTCAAAAATAAAAATGCCAGCAAAGTTATCCCATGCTTGCTGACTTCTGGATCATGGACCATCAGTGAAAGTTAAATTCCTGGCTGCCATTTGGTGCCTTTGGCAGTCTCCCTATAGATTTCTAGCAGTTCACATTTTGATGGTTGCTGAGAGTGCTCAAGGGTTTGCCTATTTCTCCTGATGTGAAATCACTGGAGTCAGAGATGCAGAGGTAAAATAGGAAGAGAGTCAAATGAATGTTGATTGCTTCTGAGAATTAATTCCACACTGCCTTTCTGAAGGTTCAGTGCATATTAGCTGCAGTGCAGTGGCATGACGGACTGGTAAATATCACTTACTGAGCCCATCATTCATTGCAGAAGAGGACCTGGACCATGCAAATTGGATGATGGTGTGTTTGAAAACCAGACAGCCCATAATTTTAATCTGTTAAAAAGGATTATGAGTGACATCGATGAAATACGGTGTCAATTCTTTGCAAGATGCCTTTTCTCTGCAACAGCAGCTGGAAGCACAGCCCACCAGCAGGCATTGAACGCCTACTCTGAGGCTTTCACCACCTTTGATCTCCTTTCAGGACTGAGCCTAAAACAATGTCCCATTGGAAACCAAAGAGGCAGAACTACTTTGCCATGCAGAGAGTTAAACCTTCCCACACACATGTTTATTAATGTGAACAACTAATACAGCTGTATTAACATCATAATGTTCAGGACCCTTTAAGCTGCTAACAAACTTGTTTGAAGGCAGTCCAGTGCTCCCTGGACACACTTGACTCACTGTTCCTTTTTGTAGCAAAGTCACTGTTACGATGTTAGAAGATGATCTTCAGTAGTTTCTACTTATTTGATAGCTATTTTTAAATAATTAAAATATGATTTCCTATAAACCACTAGGAAGAAAATTCAGTTCAAAACTACCACTTTCTCCTTACCAAAGTGCATAGTCTGCTGCTCAGGACTATGGAAGGATCACTCACTTTTCCTAATAAGCAGGCTTGGTAAGATGCATTAGAGACTGCCTGCAAGCTGTCTAGTGTTAGATGTACTTCCTTTTGGAAAGAGCTGAATCTAAGTTGTGCATGCATGTGACTAGATTAATCAAAATCTGTTTTGTAGAATTCAAGGAAACACCTGAAGCGTAAGTATTAAGTGCATCTAGCAATAATGCCCCTTTCTTGGTTTCTTGTTATCTGTATGTTTATCTGTTATCTGTATCAGATACTTGTGTTTGAAGTCAGATTAAAAAGACAAAAAAAAAAAAAAAAGGAAGCAAAAAGTGCCTTAATAAGATGCAGAGTCCCAGTTCCCTAGATTTCCCTTAATTAAGCTTATATTCCCTAAACTGTACTCTGGGCTTGTAGGGGCACAACCTGAAAGTGGAGTGTTTCTAATGCCAGTGGTACCCAAGTCAGTGTCATAAAAACTGGATGTGAGCTCTGTATCACTGTGATACTCTCCTGTCCCTTGCAGGGATTTGGGGATAGACAGTTATTAAGTGTGACTA
Source organism: Harpia harpyja (assembly GCF_026419915.1). Classification (NCBI taxonomy): domain Eukaryota; kingdom Metazoa; phylum Chordata; class Aves; order Accipitriformes; family Accipitridae; genus Harpia; species Harpia harpyja. The sequence continues at coordinate 27,973,344 of NC_068953.1, forward strand.
GGAATTGAAATTTAAGGAGTGATCAGTTCAATGGCTACTTTTTGCTAGAGGCATGGTATGTAGTTGGTTGACCTAGGCAAAGAAAAAGCAAAACCACCCTGACAGCATGCAATATATCAAAGTACAGAATTTCTACGGTTACTAAATCCTATCCAAAAGCTCCTTGATAATTAAAATCCACTGTATTAATAATAGTCTAATCCTATCCATAAATATACCTTTCCAAATTAATTTAATTAGGTATGAAAACACTGATTGCTCCATCACCACATTTAAGATCCTTTCTTGCAAACCTTAACTCACATAAATATGTCATTCAAATCCATGTGACTACTGAGCATAAGTAAGCCATATGTGCACGAGGAAAATTTTTCTGGGTAAGACCTGTAACTGTGTTTGACTGGGAGGTATTGCCAAGATTTCTAAGTGTGGAGTACTAGTAGAACACCAAATGCATACAGATAAATTGTTTCCAAAAATACCTGTTGTGGGTGGTTTATTTCAAGTGGGAACACTAGTAAATATGACCTGGGGGAACTTATATCTATTTTTATGTGGGTTACTCTAGAAGAAATCAAGCACTTGTTACATAGCACATAGAAACCTCTTCAGCCACATGCTTCTCTGATGCATAATTGTCCATTCATGTGCAGATCTGAGGTTTTTCATGCTTTTTTTACAACTCCATAATTTTCAACTTTTTCTTAACTTCTGGGTCATGTAACTTTAACCATACTCAGACTGAGAAACACTCGTTCAGCCTCTTCGGCTTCAAGTGCTGTTGATGTCCTAGCTGCCTTTTAGTTTTTTTTATCCAGTTGACTGTCCTAAGGCTGGGACCTGGCATGCTGTCATGGTTTAACCCCAGCCAGCAACTAAACACCACGCAGCCGCTCACTCACTCCCCCCAACCCAGTGGGATGGGGGAGAAAATCGGGAAAAGAAGCAAAACCCGTGGGTTGAGATAAGAACGGTTTAATAGAACAGAAAAGAAGAAACTAATAATGATAATGATAACACTAATAAAATGACAACAGTAATAATAAAAGGATTGGAATGTACAAATGATGCACAGTGCAATTGCTCACCACCCGCCGACCAACACCCAGCCAGTCCCTGAGCGGCAATTCCCTGCCCCCACTTCCCCAGTTCCTATACTGGATGGGACGTCACATGGTATGGAATACCCCGTTGGCCAGTTTGGGTCAGCTGCCCTGGCTGTGTCCTGTGCCAACTTCTTGTGCCCCTCCAGCTTTCTCGCTGGCTGGGCATGAGAAGCTGAAAAATCCTTGACTTTAGACTAAACACTACTGAGCAACAACTGAAAACATCAGTGTGTTATCAACATTCGTCTCATACAGAACTCAAAACATAGCACTGTACCAGCTACTGGGAAGACAGTTAACTCTATCCCAGCTGAAACCAGGACACATGCTTAAACAGTCCAGGGGACCTTCTCTGAAGGTGCTTGAGACCTAAACCAACACGGCAGAATAAGGGAACAAGCAGATCTGTTCATATGACCGGTTCTCATGGAACAGGCAGTGGAACAGCTATGTTGCACAATATTTGGGAAGACTGATTAGCCATGCCCACGCAGGAGCATTATGTTAACCTGCCTTGTATTTAGGATAGCTGTGAATGAGTTCTGCAGAGACTGAGTCATGTTTCTTTGCTTGGCTCCACCTTGTGCTGTGCAGACATGCCTGGTATTGCAAGGAAGATCTACCTATCCCACGTCATACAGCGTGGCTCTACTTGTGAGAGCACCTGGCTCTCCTGTTCAGCCAGGTGCTGTACCTGCTTGACCTCTCGTCTCCATCAGTGCCTCACACTGCAGTTTATCACAACCAACTTGTAGTGAGCGCTCCACTGAACTTCTTGCCTTCTCTCAGAACCCTGAATGATGTTTAAATGTTATGACAATATTCTTTGTGCCAGAGACAAGTTCTTAAAACAGCTTGTGAAGGGGATTATCCAGGTTGTATCTGTTTCTCTAGTCTACCTTACCATGCTGTTTGGGATGGCTCAGGTTTTAATATTATTGCATAACTTCCAAGATTAATACAAAAAACCCAGCAAAATGCACCTTCAAACACAAGTTGCATTATTCCTGGATTTGACAAATCCCCTCTGTCCACACAGGATTCCCGCAATCAGTGATAAGACTAACTCAACATACAGATTTAAGAGCAGAGAACAAAAAAGGCATTGTGGCAAATATCTCAGTGAGAGACATAAAAGTTCAAGTATTATCGGTACTGGCTTATCTGCAGTATGGCATGCAAGCATCCAATTGCTAGGTTATTTCTGACTGATACATGTCATGTATTGCATCATTTTAATTGCTAACACTCAGGCGTCTGCACTTGCTTTTCAAGAGGCAAACAGCAGAGCCAGCTCCGGGCCTTGGAAGAACAGGCCACTGCCTACTTCATGAGCCTGCAGCTGCCTGCCAGGTCTGCCTGGGGATGAGGAGACGATGATTAGCTGTTTTGGCTTGTGCAGCCCTTCCTGCCTGTGTGGGGAAGGGATGGAAGCAGTGGCAAGGTGGGAAGCAGTTTTACTGCAGCAAGAGCAGATCCTCTCTGTAGCAGTTGCCATCATCTTCCATCTCAGCAATGACAGGGAGAGCGAGCCCTTCCCTTTAGTGCTGCGCTGCAGCCCCTGGCCCTTCCTCTTCCACTTCTTCTGCCCTGTGAGATCAGGGGCCTCATTGCCTCCTCTCACCCCCAGTGACCCAAGAAAGGGGGTGGGGGCGCCTATGGAAGTCTTACTCATCTGAGGACTCTTATCTAGACAGCCTGTCATCTGAATAAAAATATATGTTTTTCACAATTGTGTTATTCCTTTAGAAGGTGTTTTCTGTTAGCTTGTCTCTAGCAGTTAAATTTGACTTGTAATTGCAAATGAATGTCTGTTGTCCAAGTTGCTCTGAGAGTAAAATTGCTTACTCAGGCAGTCTTCTGTCATAAAATCAGGGCTGAGATTACATTTGAAACAACTAGAGATACTGGTGAAAAAGCACACTATTAGCAATTAGAATAAGGTGAACATTGAGTTCATTTTAGGTCCCTTAATATCAGAGCAAGGGATTTCCTTGCACCTTTATCTTCTCACCATTTTTATTTGAATTGTCTGCTTAGGAGTTCTTTTTGTTTTCTTTCAGCTTGATATTTTACTTTTATCAAGAAGCATACAGATGCAGGGAGGTCACGTTTGCTGTAATACCACTGACAGAATTGGGTTTTCCAGGAATAACTAGTTAGAATTAATTTTATTTCTGGGTGGGAAATAATGACACCTCCACATTTTTCTCTCAGGAATATAATAACTATTGCCCCTGGAATCACTAAACACAGCGTGGTGGGTTGACATGTCTGGCTGCCAGCCACCCACCCAGCTGCTCTCTCCCTCCCCTCCTCAATAATAAGATGGAAAACCTTGTGGGATGAGATAAAGACAGGGACATCACTTACCAATTACCCTCACAGGCAGAACACACGACTTGGGGAAAATTAATTGCCAATTAAAATAGAGTTGGTTGGTGAGAAACAAACCTCCATGGGCCGCAGTCCCTCAGGATATGCCTGCTCTGGCATGGGCTCTCAAGGGTCTGCAAGGGAATCCCTGCTCCGGTGCCTGGAGCTTCCCTGCTCTGCCCCTCATGCTGGCAGAGCTGCTCCTCACCACCTGTGTGGGGTTTTGCCTGCTCTTAAATAGGTTTCCACAGAGGCACCGCCAGCTCCTCTGATGGGCTCAGCTGTGGCCAGTGGTGTGGCTGTTGGGGAACCGGCTGGAACCGGCTGTAACCAGCTGTGTCTGGCCCGGGGCAGCCTCACCCCCTCCTCACAGAGGCTGACCCTGCAGCCCCCCTGCTACTGAAACCTGGACACGGACACCCAATACAGGAGAATGCTGGAGAAATAGGGCCAAAATTGCTGAATGCCAAACTCTAGAGGTATGTGGTCATTAATGAAGTTTGGGTTGGGGACTCCTGCTTACATCTGTGGAAATCTGGCCTTCGTAACCACCTCCCAGAACAGTACTTGTAGCCAGCTAAATGCAGTACTGGGGAGCTAAGGGAAAGCTGGACTGACTGAAGGGTGGAAGGGCAGCTGCAGGGACCCCACGTGGGGGACACCCAGCCTCTGGGGGAATGTCCTTTCAGCAGAGAGGTTTTCACCACGCAGGCTTTTAGCAACTCTTCCTTGTCTCGGTGAGCGTGAACATGCTGATGTGAAAGCGCGTGATCCAGCTTTTTAGTCTTACTAAAGGCTTTTAAAAACACTCTGCAGAAAGTAAGGTGGCACAATTTCAGTGACCTTCATGCTGAAGGCAGGGTTTCCCAATTTTGAGGTAATTACCCTGTTCTGGAAGTTCCTGAGGGGTTTATTGCATAGTCTGATGGTGTTCAGAGTGTTTCTGCACACGTACTTCTGTTAATTCCTTTGAGATTTGAAGCAATACCTGGGGTGATCTGAACTTACACTTTCCTTTGGTCTATAGGTTCTTTCAAATAAATACCCACATCTTATTCCAGGTTATGCAGCCTTCGGTCCTACTTCTGGGTCCTCTTTCGCAGTTTTCAACCCTGCTGCCGACTGCAGGGCAGCAGTGATAGGAGATCTTTTACCTTTCTCTGCAGCTTGTGAAGCCCCTTAGTGTTACAGACCCACCACTGACAAACTGGGGCTCTGCAGGAAGCACACCAAAGAGGGCTTGGGGGCTTTCTGCCTTTTTATTAAAACCTGCAGGTTGGGATGCTACAAAATCTCCAGTCAGAAGTGGAGAGGGCGGGAGTGAGCAACAGAGCAGCAGGCAGCTATCTGTCAAACACATGTGGTTAGTCCAGCAATCAGATGTCACCACTGAAGCGGGTGAAACAGCCCTTTCGGCAGCAAGTCCAGCTTGACTTTGTTGAACTTGTGAGCGGGGGCTCAAACTGCTGGCAAGGTCAGCAGTAAATGTGTCACCACTAGGCATAGAGCTTACTCTGGCTGGGCCAGTGGTCACTTCCTCACTGGAGATGAGCCACACTGACATGTGATTATTGCCCAATATTGCTTGGAGAAAACAGCTACAAAGCAGCATAATTATGAATGGTGCATCACTGCAAGGTGGTTATAAACTTCCTGAATGCAATGACAGTGAAGAATCTTTTGGTATGCTGGTTTCTGCTCTGGTTATGTTTCTGAAATACTAGCTGAGCAACCAGAGGGGTACTGAGGGGGTAACGCAGTCATGGTGCATTTTCCCTCCTGTTGGTGTGCCTGATTCTTTGTTCTTTTGCTGCCTTGGATTTATCAAAAAACTTGTTTTGTCAAGTGCAGCAAAGAAGTGCACATCTTCATGTACACAGTGGAGTTCAGTAGGAAAGTGCATGTACCATAGATCAGGGAGCCTGCTTTATACCACCAGAACCTACAAAACAGACAGCATAAGAGCGTATTTGAACACTAAGGTGGCTGTGAAAGATTGCTTACTCATCTGGATACTTACTCTTTCTCTTGCCTCCCTATCTTATCAGAATTATCTCTTGCTTGCTCAGTCTTACTTTTATTGTGTCATTTTCTTACCACCTCCTGCCTCTCCCTTTTCCACCTCTGAATATATCATGTATTTTGTTTTCTATAAACTAAAGCATTGCCCTCACCTGAATTTGCATGCCCTCGCTTGACATTTTTGGACTAGGGTAAGGAACCTGTATCCTGTAGAGGTAAAATGCTGGGACATTACACATTGTTACTGCTCTTCCCTACCTTACGTGAGTTGTAAGTTAAGTTTTAAAGGTGGTCCTTTCAATGGTGGGGATGCATGGTCTGTTCTCAGTTCTGGCACAGACGTCCATGAGGACAAGTCATTCACAGTCACACTCTTAAAAGGGCTCTCTCCTTTTTCTTTAGCCACTTAAATGTGGTAGCTGGCTGTATCCAGCAACCACAATAGGAGCTTTGAATCCTTTTGAAAATTTTCCTTTTAATACTTCCTTTCTGCATGGAGCCATTATGAGGCAGTTGGAAGTGACAGCTACAATAATTATGAACTAATATAAATGATGGCATCTTCAAAGTCCTGAAATAAATTTATACAGTTCAGCAAGGTTCCCTCTTGTAGCCATTCATTGTGAGAGTATTAAAACTTAAATGACTTAAGAGGCTGTTATGAAGGCAGAGCAAAAAGCTGCATTTTTCAAAACAGGAAGTAGAGCAGAACAATTACTATTTAATGATACTGGAATTGGAAAATGTATGATGAAGCAGGAGTGTCAAGTTTACTGTGCAGATTGCTACTAGAGCAGGATGCTTTTTGGCAGAGTTTACCCAATTTCTGTTTTTCTGCTTATACATCTATCCTGGTGATATGAAAGGATTCCAGTAAAAGCTAATGCAATTCTTGGAATCCCCCATCTCTCCCCCCCTTCACCAATCTAAGGTTTGTTCACGGCACTGCTTCAGTTTTTCCGCTTCAAGGCCAGCAAGATGGTTCTCTCGACATATCAGAATGCTCCTTTGCAGGCTAGTTACTGCTATGGGATGGTCCTCATTAGGTGAAATAACCCAGAGGTTGTCACTGCCTTGCAGCATATCCTCTGACAATGCTGCCTTCACTTAAGCAGCCTTGGTTAAGAATGTTTTTTACTGCTTTGAAGATCATTATAGCAAATATCAGTCAAACCAATATCAAAATTTTGTAGCACAATTAGTGACTTGAAAGACAGCACAGGACCCCAACTTCCACAAGACTAAAATATCTTTATGTATTTGCCAATAACCTCATCCAAATTGACATCAAGAGTAGCTCCATCTGAATCACACATGATCTCTTATTTTTCTTGTATTTTCTCTCCCTGTAACCTAAAAACCCAATTTTAAATTTTGCCTGCAGTGAGGTATGTTATACCAAGCACTTTATTTAAAGATTGCTCGTTTTCCATGGTAGTTTTTTAAAACAAATCTATTTTGAAATCCTTCTGCATGTACTAGCTTATATGATCTGCATCTCTCTATACTTACTGTCCATTTGCCTGGGGCATTTACATGGAAAGAAATTTTCTGTTCCTTAAACACATCTATACCATCTTCCAGTCTCCTACCTAAAGTTATAATTCATTGCATATGACATTGCAGTTTGGTGTGCAGATGACATCTCCAGCAGAGGCCTGGCTTCAATTGGGGAATCAATGCCATGAGCAGTTGAGGTCTTGGAAGACAGCTATTCAGCTTGAATGTGAATTTTTATAATAAAGATTGACAGATGAGAAAATACAGAGATTTAGGGTATGTGCTGTATGAGCCAAAAAATTCTATTTGCAGGCAAAGTTGGTTATTCATTCCTTCTTGAAACCTTCTGTAGGTTAAAAAATGCTCTTAATTCAAAGTGAAATGGATTTTGAATATTTTAAGTATGCTAAATTGTTCAGGCAGGCACTTAACAGTGATGTTTCTGTTCACTTCTGCACTGACACTGCCCTACCTGATTAACAATGCAGGTAATAGGACCACTGGGATTTTTCCCTTTTGGATTGCCAGTGCTTTTGGCCCTCTTGCCTCTTTGTTGCAGCTTTTCTTTGCTGGATCTTTTTCCATTTACACTTTAATCTGAGTTCTTGTAGCTCTGTGGTTTTCCTGAACAGTATCATGTAGTCCAGATTTTTACAAAGCATTTCTAGAGGTTCAGTGTACTCTTTAAAAATCATAGCCTGCTTAGATCTGGTGGAAGCCTTGGGGAAAAAAAAAAAAAGTGTTTGTCAGGTTTATTTTCAAGAGAGCAAAGACTTGCAGTGAATATTATTGTGGGATTGAAATGTAAATGTCCATTTCCTCTCTCTAATCCCTTGCAAGAAATTGAACTGTCCTTTACATTAGCTTTTGCCTGGGTATATAGCACTTGGGAATTTACCAGCTCTCGGGAGAGAATTGCCTTTAGCTTAAATTAGAATACCTCACTGATACTGGATCTTCCATAATTCTGGCAGCAAAATACACTCACCTCCACAAAGAAGCAGATTTTTTTTCATTGTCACCAAGCTCAGTGACTGTCTCTTGTTTACTGAAGAGAGAAGCCAGACTTGCTAAAAGAGTTGTGATATTTAGCAACATTAGTTATAGTAACTACATCACCCTGCTGCTTTGCTTTCTGCCTTTGCTCACTGACAACTGACAGAGTGGTACAAGCAAAATGTAACTTGGCTCTGTTTGTTTTGATAAGGGCAGGATCTAAGTGAAGATTTTTTTTTTTGGCACCTATACAAAGAAAAGGAGAGTCAGTGCAATCAGTTAATCTGGTAAAAGCTCACCCCCTCATTTCTGAACCAAAGTTCAAATGTATTTGAATTGTTTCATATCTTGAACTAAGTGATGCAACCTTGTTTTAAAGATCAAGTGGTGGAGATTTGCCACTTCTGTAGTGACACCTGTCATCCTGGCTTATGCTGCTCTGCTATTCCTATTTCAGGAACATGTGCTATTTGTGAAAATAAACTGAGTTACCACTGTCAGGGCATGATCCAGGTTTTTATTTACTTGTTTTCTGTAGAGGTGGATGCAATAGTATGTCCTAAACATAAGCTCTGTTTTGAATATCAGAACACAGGCAACAAAACAAAGCTCACAGCCATGGTAAGGTCCAAGAGGCTTGTCCACAGTCCTGCTAGTCAAGCCTTAATCCAGAACAATAGCAAGCCATATTATGTTTGTTCAAAACCTTGGGCAGGTTTTCATAAGATCTGTTAGTTGAACAAAAAAAATAGACATTTTTATCTTTGCTAGGCTGCCTGTGTAAAAAGCCCACTGTGTAAAGAGCTGCCCAGAGAGAGCTTGTAGAAGGAGGGGATGTGTTAAAAGGGCAGGCGTTGGTATGCCTGATACTGTCTTTTTCAAAAGCAATAGGTGTGTTACCTATATGAGGAGCTATGCTGAGGGTTAGGGTGGCAGAGCTCATTTTATCCTTCAAGGCACAGGTCACAGAATTCAGGAAAACTGATGTTAGTAGAGACCAGTGTCTCATCTTGACTTTTGTTGTATGGTCGATCCCACTTCTGAATTGAAAATTTTTGGATTTTTAAAATATTTTTGTTAAGGGACTTAGATATTGAAAGGGTCAAGAATCCAATTCATTGCTTGCAGCATTAGAAGAGGCTGCTGTCAACAGGGGTCTAAACCTTCTGTTTTCTATACTAGTAGGTTGTTTTGATGTAATTATAGGGTTAGATTTAGGATTAAGGTTTGGTACTGTAGTGCTGAAGGTGTCTCAAAATAATGATCAGTGCCTTATGTTTTACTCCAAGGATTGATTTTTCTGGCCTGAATTAATGTTGGCTTTGGTTTTGGGTCAATTTTGACACAAACTGACCCAATTTTGGAAAATCAAGGTTCAAGATTCCATTTTTTTTCTGGATTCTGGAGAGTACACAGAAACAGGAGGTGGCTGATGCAGATAAATGCTGATGTCAGTATTCCCTGAGTTTGGGGAACAGTTCTCTGGGTACACCTGAGGATACAGCTAAGGGCTTTGGAGGTGGCCTTTTTGTGGTTGTTTTTTTTTGTTTTTGTTTTTTTTAAACCATGCTAGCTGACTAGGTAAAAATATCAGCTTCTCCACATCCATTCTAAGGACTCTGCCATGCTCATTCCTATCTCATCAGATGATCTTTACCCTGAGGAAAGAGCGAGGAACCAAATGACAGCTGTGGCTTTTCAAAGTCATAAAAGAGGGAAATACGTGTGTATGTACTTATTTATTTATTTTCTCTCCCTATTCTGTATTTTATGCTGAGGCTATGAAGCCTATTGAACTTTTTTTTTGAGCCCTTAAGGTATATCTAATGTCACTCAGACATCAAAGCTCCAGAGCTGAAATGGAAAGAGAACAACCAAATTGCATTTAAAGGTTAATAAAATAATGCTTGTGTTTTCTGTTGTCACAGAATACTAAAAAGAAAAACATTACCTTCATGTTTACAAAGGCGAACAGAAAATAGAGAAATATGAAGTCAGCTGTGATTAGCTTAGCCTTTGTTCTAAAAATGATACATCCTTGTGTTATATCACAGACAGGATGGGCTCTTGAAGCTCTACTTTTTTGTTTTGCCAGATATTAAATGATCTCAGTGGCCACTGATAACTCTATTGTAGTTTATGAGAGTTTATTACTTCTAATTTAAAACTAAAAGTTTAACCTAATATGAGAATTTCCTGTCTTTTTTCTCTGGGAATCTGGCTGGCTTTTGCCTGTGTAGAGCTGAATTCTACCATCCTTACACTGCACATATTGGCTATGCTTATAGTAGGCACAAAGAATAAATCAGGGAGGTTATAGCCATACAGCAGAAGTGCATTAATATCACCAGCCCCTTTGGCTTATATGGCTGAGTTTTACTTCAGTCTCACTCTGTCCTTAAAGCACAGATGCAGTTCTGTGGGTGTAACTGAGGAGGGAATAGAGCTTGTAACCTGGAAGCTATACAGTGTGTGAAACCAAGTTAAGACTCCAGAAGACTTATCGGTTCTTTTAAAGTTTTATCCTTCTCAGACACATACTGAGCCCGGTACAGCAGCTAAACATTTCCCCTAGGGCTTGTCACTCTGCAGGCCAAACCCCCACATTGCTCAGTGGAATCAAGATCCTCTGGGACTTTCAATACTGTTGCTCACATTATTCATGAAACAGAGGTCACTGAAGTCTAGGAGAGCAGAAAGTATTAGTAGAGTGATCAGAGGTTGTGAAGTCCACTGAATTATTTGAAATTCCTCCTGTGGTAAGGTCCAAGTACCAATGTGACTGACTTGCCAAGCCTTGGGTCTTTAAAAAAAAAAAAAAAAAAAGAAGAAAAAAGTAAAAGACATGTCATGGTGGCTTGGAGGTCCAGCTAAATCCAGTAAGGAGGATACAGGCAAAATTTGCAATGCATTTAATAATGATTCTTTTTCCCAGGAGTATTATAAAGTGATCTGTTATGTGCATCTGTTTGTTCTATTTCTGTATCTTAGCCTGAGATTCCTAACACAGGAGGCAATAACCCCGCATCATGTTAGATCATATCATGTCACATTGAATGTTGACCTTGGCTGACATAACGTGACATGCTACAGTTGAAGTAATGTAATGTGAGCCAATGTATCACGTGCTTAATGTTAATCTGAAGTTACTATCTGAACATAGCAAAAGGTTTGGCTAGGGTGTTGTATGGAACTGCCCTCTGTTCATCAGGCAGTCTGAGCTGCATGTGTTCAAGCTAACAACCAAAAACAGAGAGAAAGAAGAGGGGCAAATGCTAGACCAGTGTTTCTGTGGGAGTTAGTAATAAAGATACTAATCAGTTTAGTATGCAGCTAATCTACTAAAAGACATTGTATCCCCCTTGACACCACAGTAACCACAGGAGAAGTGTGACCGTGCAATGGGAGCACTGGCTATCAATTAACTGCGGTCTTTGGAGGTTTTGGTATAGAAAGCTGTTAATATACATTTCTGAGTAGATTTGTTGTTGAAGGTATTGCTGAATATATTTATTGATATTACTTTAGTTAAAACAGTTAATGTAAATGTTGGGCTTTATGAAGTTAATCAATTTTATAACATTTCCTTTGTTCATGTTTGTCATGGCTTAACCCCAGCCAGCAACTAAGCACTAAGTATGGAATACCCCTTTGGCCAGTTTGGGTCAGCTGTCCTGGCTGTGTCCCCTCCCAACTTCTTGTGCCCCTCCAGCCTTTTTGCTGGCTGGGCATGAGAAGCTGAAAAATCCTTGACTTAGTCTAAACACTACTTGGCAACAACTGAAAACAACAGTGTGTTATCAACATCATTCTCATATGAAATGCAAAACATAATACTATACCAGCTACTAGAAAGGAAATTAACTCTCTCCCAGCCAAAACCAGGGCAATGTTCTTGCTTGATCTTTTGACCCACTGCAAAATTGTGCCCAATACTACATGAGTTAATCTCTGTTGTTTTCCTAGGGAGGCTCAGAGAAAACTGCATGTCTTCTTGGAAGATATTTTGTGAGTTACATGCCAGATTAAAGCATGCCTGCAAAGTAATTGCTTGAATTTTTAAATATTTAAAAAAATAATATTCAGTGCTAGAATTGTCTATTGTTTCTTCAGTAGTTTAGCAGTGCTCAGAGCCTGTTTCTGTTCCTCCCATCATGTGCTCCTGTAACAGGATCATGTTCTTTAATGTGATCACTGGCTGGCTGACTTCTTTGTGCCAGCTTCATTCTTATTCAGCTAGCTCTAACTGACAGGGGATATTATTCTTGACTTTTTGTTAGGCCAATATTTTCAGTCCTTGGTGCTTAAAAATTAGCCTTATAAAGCCATAATTGTGCATCTGCTTTGGTGAAAGCACTAGGCAACCCAAGCTGGAAGCATTTTAAAAATGAGCTAACAGCGTACCTAGTGGCCTAATTTGATGAATGTTGGCATGTAGATTTGCTGCAGATGATAATCCAATAGGTTTTATTTCAAATAGGGGATAAAGGACAAAAAGGAAAAAAAAAAAAAAAAGGTACTTGAGTATGCAGGATTTTTGAATGCTGTAAATCTTGAGTGCACAGGCTTTGGACTACCTTAGAGCACCTAATAAGAAAAATGGAAGCTATATCTTCTTCCTTTGGAGGAAATGCCTTTCCTTACTCAGAACTGCTCTTTTGACCATAGATCAGTGCTGCATTTTTGGCTATACTGAGCCTGATCATAGTCAAGTTGAAGATAAGTAAAAATTCCCATTCTCTCCAAGAGCACAGATCTAGACCGCAGCTAGTACAGTAGCAGTGTTTGTGGGTGAAACTTTCTTCTATATAATCTGCAAATCCTCAAGACTTTCCTAATTAAAATTATTTCATGAAAGCTACTTTGTCTCTTATGTCCTTTTAGTTTTCTCTATTCCTGTTAATCTTTAAAACTATGGGCTGGTGATAAAAATATTTTCAAAAGTTTATAGCAGAAAGAGTAGCACTGCCATTACGTAATAAGATGAAGTAAAGGATGATAATTTGTCCTTGTCACTGCCAATATTCTAAAAAAGTAATTCAAAGGAAAGAAAATTACATGTATTTTCTCTGACTCTGGACTAGACTCAGCTTTGTTGAAGACTTTCCCCCAACCAGGTTTAACTAGCAAGCAGCAGAAGTGTGTAACGATCTGATTTGTGTGCTTTGCTGTAGATTATTGTGGGGTCTTGATCAAAGAATGGGAGAAGAGATGAACCAGCATAGCAACAGATTTGCAGAGAAAGTAAAGGCTTATTTCATGCAGATTTCCTGCCTTCTGTTTCAAACAATATCAGGAGCATGGGAAAATTCATTTATTTTGCCAGAATTAAGGAGACTTTGAGATTGTCCGTTGCCAGGCTCAGGTGGGTCATCAAAGCACAGAACTCAGAAAGCTTAATGCAAAACCTTAATGATATTTAATGTAACTCAAAATTGGGAAACTATGGAGAAACCAGGTAATTTTGAACACTGATTTTCAGAGAGGAGCATCATCCCAGACCTGAATGCAGTCAGGAATAAAAAGACATTTTCTTCAAATGTCAAGCTGAAGCAACACACTGACAGCATTGCAAGGACAGAAGTATTGCGAATGAATTTTCAGCTCTTAAGTACATAAATCAGCAGTTACACTAATTAAATATATATAGAGAAAAGGGCTCTAGCCCTTTCTAGGCAGCGTTGCTCAGCAAAAAGGATATCAGTTGAATAAAATACTGGAGGAAAGGCCATGAAATGGCAAGCAAAAGATTGTCAATGACACCTGGAGTTGCCAAAGAAGGATAGAGCGAGGGTGAGGAAGAAATTGCATATCTGTGTACAGTAACCTCTGACCAGCCAGATAAATCATGGCTAGTCAGAAGTTATTCCAGGGCTGGAAACTGTAGGGCAGCATGCAAGGCAGAGCCGCTTGAGCTGCTGTGAGAGGTTTTCTGTTTGGGGAAAAAAGTAAAAAAGACAAAAAGAAGCTTCCTGAGAGAAATAGGATGCTGGAGTTAAGGGAGCTTAAATAAAAACTCAAGCAAGAGGTGCAGGGAAATATAAAACTTGTGGCTTTTCCCTCATTACTTTTTTCCCTTCTCTTTGAAGTTGGTAATACCATGACCATACTGTAAGACTGAGAGCAGTAAGCATTGAGAGTTCAAGAAACACTCCCTTTACAAGGGGAGTGTTAAAGGTCTAAGGAAATTAATGTCTCTACAATTGCAAATTCTTTGTGGAGCAGAATGACTTGCATGATTGATTTAGAAATTATTCTATATAGTGTCAGTAGAGCAAATAATTCACTAGAATCTTTGTCCCAGAGCAAAGTCTAATAGCACATGTACCCCCCATCCTTGACATGTCCCACTGAAGTCAGCACGACTTTGCAGACATCTGTCACGGGACTGGGTCTAGAACAGGAATAAAACCAAATACCTCTGGAAGAATGTTCCAGAAATAACATGGGACTACATGTGGAAGAGGCTATGGAGAATGAGTCTACATGTGGAAGAGGCTATGGAGAATGAGTTTCATTGCACTTCCAAAAAGGGTCGAACACGTTTCCTCTCCTTTCCCCAAAACAACAAAACTGTCAAAAGACTCATTTGCCTTTTAAAATTTCTAATATTTGTAGGTAGTAATTCAGCTGCCCAGAGATGCATGCCTCCGCAACCTGTAGCTTGCTGAGGCATCTTGTATGCAGGGATCCACGCTTGATTCTGCTAGGGCACTGCTGCCGTGTTTCCCCACACTGCAAAGGTATCAAACGATGCTGGTTCCTTTCTCTGTTAACACTCTTGCCCACTAACATTAAGAAAAGTACTTTCTAGCCAAAAGATGCTGAAAGCTAACCTCACCCCTCCTGCCCAGGCTCGCTTTTTTGTTCTGGCAGGAGGCGGTAGAGCGTGCTGAGGACTGGCTGTGACAAGCTGTGCTTCAGAAGTGGATAGTGTCTGTCTTGCAGATAAGAGATCTTTTCTGTCAGATTTTTGTTTGTGTGTGCATTGTGCAAATGATAAATGTTGTCCATTTGCAGAGCATATTCTCTGCTGAAGGATCCCAAAGCTCTTCACAAAACAGTTCACATGTAGGGCTGCTGAAATTCAGTTAAGCTGTTCTTGAGAAGCTCTGAAATAGTTCTTCTAAAGCCCACATAAAAAAACAGGTTCTCAGTTTTTCAAGTCTGACTTGAAGATGAAGGTGGAATTAAAAATCCACAGGCATTGCATTCCCTTTGCAAAGAAGGGAAAAAGCAGATGGAGTCGCTTTTTGTGTGCGCTTAAAAGCAATGAAAACTTGTCGATATTTTTCATTTGAATTTTCATGAAGAGCTAAGAAACTCTACTGATGCTGGAGGGGGCAGGAAAATGTTGTGACTTTTACTGGCAGAGAGATATTTGAACGGTTATTGACAAAGAGCACAGTGCAT
Organism: Harpia harpyja; assembly: GCF_026419915.1. NCBI lineage: Eukaryota > Metazoa > Chordata > Aves > Accipitriformes > Accipitridae > Harpia > Harpia harpyja. The sequence continues at coordinate 27,988,757 of NC_068953.1, forward strand.
GGAATGTGCTTGGGCTAAGCAGAGTGAAGATGTTTGACGTATTGGCAATACAGCACAGGGTCAGAGGGTGACGGATTAATGTTGTGTTTCACAGTCCAAGCTAATACTCACTGCATGCCTTTGTATGCTCTTTGTTACTGCACACGTTTAGGAGGACAAACTGGCTCTGGGTTAGTTAAACCTATGCACTGATTCTAGCATGAAGATGGCTTATTTTGGTTTGATCAATTAGGCACAAGTGTAAAGTAAATCTAAATAAGCTATTCTTGGACTAAATTTAGAGCATCATGCAGGAGTTTGCATTATTTTAATTAAAATCAATGAAGTTTCTTAACTGAATTCAGAGCAACAGTGAGTGCAGGAAGGAGGGAGTCGTTCCCAGCTCAGTGATTCGCAGCAGCCTGTGACCATGACCACTGTGGCCAAACCATGAGCGCATGTCACAGACAGGCCCAGTGGCTCTGGGTATGGTTGGAAAATCTCAAGGCAGGAAGCAGAGATTACAAGAAGGAAAAAAACAACCACAAACCCCTTAAAACCCCACCTCTTGGCTTGGTGCTCTCCCTGGATGGCTGCTTCTGGCCTGCTCCCTGGAACAAGTAACAAAAATGATTCTGCTTCCAGCAGCAGAGACCAGGAAGCCAGTGGATGCTTTTCAACCCTACAGATACTTTTAAAGAATGGGAGGTAAAGGAGTGAAATGGAAAACAGATGATAGAGAGCGGCTGGCGAGAACCGAAGGAATGCAGTGCAGGCAGCCTGTTTGTCTTGGAGTAGCTGACATGCATGCCCGTGGAAGTGGCCAAGCCTGTCGGCAGCAGTGTCTTAAAATAATGGAATAGTAATGTCTCTCCTCTGGAAGGTGCTGAGCAGTTTGGCTTCATAGCATCACTGCACTATGTAGGACCCAGCCCACAGTAATAGGCATTTCACATAGCTGTGCAGCCAAGGACAAGTGTGGTCCATGGCAGAAGTTTGCATGGGAGGAACCTACAGAACATGGAATCACATGCCAGTCCCTGCAGTGTCTGGTGAGATGGGCACATGCATGAGAAACAGCTCTGGGGGTTTGTGAAAGCAGAACACAGTCAGAAAGCTCCACCTGCTGAGTTCTGATTTCCAAACCCCTCTAGTACCTGGTTGAAGGATAGTTCTAAATGGATTTAATCTCTGTGTTGAAACATGTGCACAGACTTTTGTATGTTTGTATGTTTTGTATCCAGAGCTGTTATTTTCAAGGCAAAGAGCCCTTCTCCAGTGTGGTTCCCCATGCTGTACATATTCCATAGATGAGGAAGGAGCTGACAATAGCAGATTAATGAAGAGAAATTTTCTTCTTCTGGCCCCAGACCATATTCCTTAACAAGCACTCACAAATACTTGTGAAAAGGCAGCAAAGAGAGAGTCCACAGTGGGAATGGCCATGGAGTTCAGATATTGGCACATTCACTGGCACATTGGAAGTGATGTGATGCCTCTGACAGAAATAAGGTGGGTGGGCACAGATCCCCTCTTTGAGGTCCAGGCAAGTACAGACATGATGAAAACACAGGGAAGAGTTTGCCCAAGCTCCATTCAAAATGCAAAGCAGAATGAGCAATATTTTGTTACAGCCAGCTGTAACAGTGTGACACGGATGGCTGGCTGAGTTAGGAAGGCTTTGCTTTGGAAAGACACCATGTAGTACTTGAGTAAGAATAGCTGGAGCATATTGCAGTAACTACATAGCTGTAAGTGTGCTAAGAGGCTTGTACCACCTTAATAACACTGTGTAGCTATGTGGTGAACCCACTCTTAAAGAGCTCACATGAGGAGAATGAGCTGTGATGGCGGTTTAAGGTCATTTTTCTATCAATATAGTGCTGTTTCTGTGCTGGGAGATGTTACGCTGCTGCTACAGATTGCATACCTAACTGCAATAGCTATGTTGGTAGACAAGCTGTCTGCAGACCAAGCAAACATCAAGCATGAAAAGTGGGTCTGCACTGCAGTAGCAGTGAGCATCGGTTGCTGGGGTGGGCTGCTGCTCAGGGGGCTCCAACCCCCTGCCCTCAAATGTTGTGATTGCAACTCCAGCTTCTGCTGAAATCACAGGGACTTTTGCCATTAATGCCAGTAAAGGTCACCCCGAATTGCTCAGATGGCCTCACCTACACATCTCTATCCATCCCCACTCCCCAAAGCCCCTTGGAGAAGTTTGAACGGTGGTTAGTAGTGGACTTCCCTTCTTGCGCTTTCTCCGCTCCATGGTATCTGAGCATGTCATGTGTGCATTATCATATATTATATCTTGTTTGAACAGAAACAATTAAAAATTGTTAAACAATATAGTTTTTATTAGAAGAAAAACAATGGATTTAGACAATAAAATTTTCTGTTTACTTTCAAGCTTTTGAGAAGTTATTGACAGACTACACAATTTAAAAAAAGAAATGAGCTTCTTCCCAGGACCTTTTATAAAGAGGCCTTGTCCAGCTCAGAATTTAGGAAATGTAGCCTATTTTCTGAGTCTTGCAGTTGAGGTCAGCCTGTCTGTGATTGCAAGTATCTCTAGACTTTGGCACTGTGCTGATTTAAGCCCTAGGGCACGCATTTAAATTGTCACATATAGTCTGTCTCATACTGACATCTTCTTCTGTAGAAGTGAAGGATAATACAGCACTTGTGCTGCAAAATAAGACAGTGCTCTCTCCTCAAGCATGAAAATTGTCTGCAAATTTCAGACATGTTTTCCTTGATTGTGGCGGCTAATCAAGGCAAAACCCGAAGTTCATTTTACTAGGGGATGAACAATGCTTGGCAGTGTAGTGAATGTTAATGCAGTTAATTATTCCTAATGCTGTGTCTGTCCTCGGAAGAGTTCAATATCTCTAGACAAGATTTTAACGATCCACAGCTACCCTGTGGTTTCACCCAGGGCATATTGCCTCTTCAGGCCCATTTGTAATAAGCTGTCCCTCAGTCTGCACTCTCCCCCTCCTTTGTGGCATGTCACATCTGTTATGGTGAAGTTGGGTGCGTGGTTTTAAATAGGCTTTGTTTTGTTACAGGACTGATGGTTATATTGTGCTTTCTATTGTCTCTGGTTTCTTCACACTCTCTCTCTATAAGCTTTTGACAGTGTTGAGTGGGAAACCTAAAAATAGAAAAAAAATCCCAAACGTTTATCTACGTGGGGGAATCATAATAGTGTTCCTGGTCCCCATGGTGCTCAGTATCAGTGCAGTCCCTAGGACATGCGTTAGGAAAGCAAGCCTTAATTAACTTGTATGCTGATGGGAATAAATTATCTTTGATAACACCTGTTTGCTGATACACTTCCGTTGTACCTTAGTAATAGTGATATCTTTCTCTAAGTTGTGGCTTTTAATAGATCAACTTAGTCTAGAACTTCATGTTGTTTGTGAGGGTGTATGGGAAATCTTCATTTTAAAATTGTATATCTCTACATATAAACAACTTCTCTGATACCTGAAACAAAACAATTGATGAAAATACTATTTTTCAAAAGTTGTCAGAGAAATCAGCTACATAACTATTTTTCTGTACTTGAAAACTATGTTTTGGGTTTTTTTTTAAGTATGTCAGTTTTGGGACAGGTCCTGTAAATTGAGAAGATTTGTGTGGTTCACCCTGAATACACTGTCTTTGCTATGAGGAGATTATTGATAGACCATATTTCTTTATTGGAGAGTTTACAGGCTCATATCATGTACTAGTCCTTTGTGTCATAATTTTACAGCTGTGTTTTTATTGTTGTTTTTGTTTTGGAAAAGCAAGTGATTGGAATTGCCTTAATTTTGGAAGTTGTCCCCCTGATGAATGTGTGGTTTGTTGATAGCTGAGTGCAGTGCTACCTTGATCAGGAGCTGCAAGCAAAGCACTGCAATGCGGGCATGTAGAGCAACGATGCTGAAAATAAGCCACTTTGAAGCAGAGCAGATGGGTGGAGTTTGGGTGACCGATTCTACCTCTGCACAATAAGATGCCTTCTCTGTTCAACTCCCAGTGTTCTTTCGTTGACTATCCTGAACTGAACTAGATACTCATTCCTAAGCTGATGTAACTGGGAATCCCGGTGTAGCGATGACTTGAGAAGTGAACCCTCTGGGCTGGGTCCAGCCTCCATTAGAACACTCTGACTTTACTAGAATTGCACCCCACTATATTTAAAAAAATCTTTGGAAATGTTCTGTTAAAAAGTACTCATTTTTTAAAAAGCATCTAAAAGGATCTCGGACATCCTAGAGGAGATGTTATTGAAAGTTCTCATACAAAACTTTAAAAGTCAAAAAATGTTTTTTTCAGCAAGAAGCCATAGTTAAAAATTGGCTTCAAGGAATAGAGAATGATTAATGAAGCTCCTTTTATTTGGTGCACTAAGCCTTCTTGAGATTTAAATGTCTGCTATGGAAAATGTCCACAATTTGGAGTGAATTATTTATAAAAGAAATTAGGCAACATACAGGGCTTGTGGTTTCTGTTCAGAGCAGAAGATGAAAAGCTTCTAGATTTTAAAATTATTATTATTTTATCTCTAAGTCTATTTTTCTTACTGAATTCTTGACATATGTACTGTTAATTAGGCAGTAATGATTTTCTTTCATTTGCACTGCAAATTACACCAATAATTATGCTTTTATTCACAGAATATATTTTGTTAACTGACCTTGGGTTTAGTGTGGAATACAAAATGAGAAAGAATTGTTAAGTTCCAGTTGATGCTTTGAGATTCCTAGGGATTTCTGCTTTTGTTAAGTTTTGAATTTTAATTTTGAAGACACCAACAAAGATACACAACAGAAAGGTTTTAACTAAGTATATTACTTTGACAGAAGTCACTGGGTTCTACAATTAATTCTCACCAGTAGATCAATGCACTTCATAAGCTGCAAGTCATTCTGACAAGATGAAACAAATGCAATTGTTAGTGAAATCCTGATAATTTGGAACAACGGGCTGCGAAACTAGGTCAGTTTACATCTTCTTTGAAATATTTTTCCCTCCGTAGTATTTTATACTTGACTAATCTTGATAATGCACTTGACATCTTTGGTGACTGATCATATGCTAATTTAAACTCACATTGTATGTGTAAATTCAGAACAACATAGGGAGATGTTTCAACATGATGACAAAAAAATTTTAACAAGTGAATTTGACTGAAATATTTTTCTGTTAAAATATATTATTTTTTTTTTCTAGCCTGAAGAATGTAAAGGGAATCTGATTTTTGCTATTTGGAGATCGGGTTTTTTTTAATGACCTAGAGCTTTTTTCCTGCACCAGTGAAATACTGTATTTGACTTTTTAGGGCAGGTTACTTGGAAGAATAAGGTCTTCTTTCAGCACTGCTCATCCAAACCACTACAATCAATTGCTGGGAATGCTTCTCTCAGGAGTGTCTATGGTAATTTATTGTCCCCAGTCCTGCTCCTACTGATGTCACCAGTAAAACTATTGTTGACTCAGTAAGAAAAGTATGAGTACCATTATCTTCCTATGTTGCTATTTAGATTTTATGATATTTCTTGGAGCATATATGCAACTTCAGGTGTTTCCTACTAAGTTCTGTAGAACCCTTCCATTAGGAGAGTGTATAAAACTGCCATGCCCTTCTTCATATACTGCTTATCGTCCTTTGTCCTTATCATTTCTTCACCATAGATGGCTCACAGAGTTTTAGAGGTGAAGAAAATGTTTATGAAGGCTTATTGTGCAGGAAGGTTGCTGACAATTGCTAGTATGCCGTAAACAGTTTTGGAAAGTAAGAACTTTTTTTTGTTTCTAGTAAAAGAAGTTTGATTCAAGTTTAGATAGCTGTTTTCCTGACTCACTGATATATTCTGTCTGGCTGGCTCTCTCTTTTGTTCTTTTTCTTTAAGGTGTGAATTCAGTGAATATTTGTTAGGCTGGCTGTTTGTGAATATTAATAATAATGAGAGAGTGTGCCTGGGGTATACTGTATATTTAATAAGAGACAAATAATATATAAATATAGTATTTGGAGAGTTTTGGACTTCAGTTCCTGTCTTATGTTTGCCTCTGTTTTGCACTAATTATGCAATTATTAATTACCGCTTTGGGGGAATAGAAAAAAGTTTCATTTAAAATTAGTACTGTCAGAAGAAGAAGAGACTTATTGACACTTTCTTTTTTGGTAATAAGTCTGAAATATTAAACCTGTAGGGCTTGAACTAGCTTCTTCAGTTAGCTTTTCAGAGGTGCTTAGCACTGACATCTCTCTTTGCCCCACACATGAATATCTGCAGAACACTTGGCTGCTTATGTTACCCCCCCCCGCAAGTCCTGCATGGGGAGTAAAGTCAAACTAAAATCCATAGACTACATGTTTTCTCTCTTTTCTTCTTCTTCCATCCTTTTTCTCGATGAGTGTTTTTCCATGTGGCATAAAATGGCACCCAAGAGACATAATAAGGATAAATCTAGGGCAATGTAACAATACTTATTGTCCTTTGTAACACAACAGGAAGAGTTGGTGGTTGCTCAGAGACAGGTTTCCAGATCACACAGTTTCTGGTAGGCTTACAGTCCAGGGAGACCAGAAACGATCCAGCTCAGTAGGTTATGGCCTTTCCAGAATAATTTCACTCTGTAGAGACTGAATGGTGCAATATCAGCAGTCATGAATGCCCTTGGGAGTACCTTGTTAAGGACAAGGTACTCTTAGTATATTATCAGATTTGGAAATAGTAGTAAATAACATACTAAGTTGTAATTTTCTGGTGTTAAGATAATTTAGCTGCAACCTGATCATGTCCCCTTTCGTAGATTTGCTTGCTTTCATGCTGAATTTTTGGTGAGTCTCCTGGGACTCTGGCTAGGTACAAATCCTCTCACTCGTCACCTGCATGGAAGTCTGCTTCGCTAACCAATTACCAGTTCAAAATAGCAACCATCTCTGGCTGTGTGTCTGCTTGGGATACTGGCATGCAAATAATAGATTATAATTAAAATTCCAAGAAACCAAGAGAAAAGGACTTGCTTTGATTGCTAGAAGCTGGGTTTTTTTGTTTGTTTTGTTTTGCGGGCTTTTTTGGTTTTGTTCTTGTTTTTTTTTTAAGAAAGAAAAGAGAACAAAAAAGACACTTTCCTAAGCAGGTATTTTAAGCCTTCCAAATTTTACTGAAATGTTAATACCTCCTCACACTTCCAAGATTTCCCACTGTAGTGTGCTGTCCCACATAGTCACTGAACATTTGTATTTCAGCCAAAGATGTATGTGTGCACTGAGTGGAGTGCAAAAGTGTTGTGACCCCTTGTTTTGCACAAAGAGAAAAACCCAGGTGCTGTGCTGTATTTTCAGATATAGCCCAAGCAACACAAGCTCATGCAAAAATGGAAGTCTTTGAAAAGTGAATGGGTTTCTTTGGGTATCATTGTCCTGTCTGCAACTAAACTTCTGCTGGGCACAGATGTGTGGGGTGGGGGGGCTGCACCGTGGCAACTTATCATGAGGGTTTCTTTTGGCAGGCTAGGAAAAATTACGATGTGAATAAAGGGAACTTGTTTAGTTCAGATGAAGACTGTATTAATGAGACCCATTATCCCTATTTTTGGAGAGTGTTAGATTTTTTAAAAATATGTACAATGCTGTATTATTTTTGATTACAGCAGCATTCACTGGTCACTTTTATCTTTGTGTGTGAATTTCTAATTATACATGTTAGACGAGTGATCTTTACTGTAAATAGTAATGTGGTTTTCTTTCACTTGATCTGTCTGTACTGGATTCTGTTTCATTGTTCGCTTTCTTCATCACAGTATCTTGCTTATTTTATCTTTCAACAGACACTTCTTTAAATCCTCTTGCGTGGTCCTCCCCTCCCCCTTGTAACTTTTTGAAAAGGTCTTTATCTGAGCAGGCAGTTTCATTTGTCTTTTGATCTATTTTTTGATGGATGTGCATTCACTTCTGGTAGTAAGACCAGTACTGAAATCTTTATTCAAGGCCCAAGTGTGGGGGCTTGACTGCGACTTCTGGGTAAGGCTCTTACCTAAGATTTCCGAGAGCTACTGGGGAACTTGGGGAACAGAGATGTTGGTTACTTAATTGTCAGGCTTTCAAAGGTTTTTCAGGGTGGAGAGTAGCAATTTTCAAACTTTCAGGTTATTCCTCTTGAGAGCTGAACAATGGAATCATTGGTAACTGCCAGCCACTTCTGGAAACCTGGAGTTTTCACCCCTTGTGCACACTGCAAGAAGGAGCACCTGCCTTGCTCTGGCACTCGCCTTGCGGCATCGGATCTCTCTGCCCACACAGTGGCATGGTTAGTCTGCACATGAAAGTGAAGGGTGCTTGATGCCTTCTGATGGTCCCGCTGTGCCCCATCATTGAGCTCTTCCTTCCATGTCCTTATTGAGGTCTTCTCAAGACCAGAGAACATGAATAAAGAAGGCAGAGGCTGGCCCAGATATGTGAATTGAAAGGTTTGTAAAACCAAGTAGTACTGACACCAGCTTTAGGAGAGGGAATAGAAATTCTGAAAGCAAACTGAAGCATCACCTACCTACCTGGAGATGATAAACAGGGAAAACCAACAGTCATTCAAACCTAAGCCCCTCCCTGCATCTCAAAACCAAAATAAAACTGATTTGCAGAGATGACCAGTGACTGGAAATTCAGGTATTTGTTTTGTTCAGACTATTTTTCTGTAGGTCCTCAGGTGCAAAATCAAAGTCAGATCCAGTTCTCCTGTACAAATGTGAGTGACTTAAACCCAGCATTTGTATGTTAAACAACTTGTTCAATATAGTATTAGCATTCAGAGAGTCACAATGAGGCTTTGAGGTTAACATCCCATTAAGATGAATGGGAGATATTCATACCTCAGGCTGTAGATTCAACAAGACAGCAGAGCATTGATTTACATAGTGAAGGCTATATCTTGGCAAACCAGAAGAGCTGCAGACATCATTTTTCTAAAGAAAAGCTTCGATTCCAGTGAACACATTACAGTCTGCAAAAGGCCCCAGATCAGCAGAGCCGCTGGAGCTGGATAGCCGCTGGCTGTAACTTTAAACTGAAAGACATCAAATGGGCTTTTCACTATAAAAGTTGAGATCTCAGCCAGGTGCTCCCCACTCCTGTCTCCAGACTCCCTTTGCTTCCCCTCATCCCCCTTCTCCCAGAACTGATTTTCTGATAGGAAATGTAGGCCAAGGACTTGGTGACCTTTACTGACCTTAATGTTATGCACATTTTTTGTTGCCTTTTTTAACCAGTATGTCTTCCTATTTATGCTTAATCTTTAGGTTCTCCATTTCTTCCATATGTTTTTTATTCTCTCTTATGTTGATGTATTATCACATTAATTCCTTTCCTTCCTTAGCTCCACATTTTTTCCCACAGGACCTCTTCCGCTTGTCTGTTTTCTTGCTTGCTGTCCTTGCTGTCTGGCACGCTATAATTTTTTTCTTACTCGCTGTCCTCCTAAGGAGCTCCTCTTTGGACAGCCATATGTATGGATGTGGATTTTCTTTAGATCTCTCCTACATAAGCTCTCCCCTGCAGCAGAGTAAGGCCCTCCCGCAAGTCCCAAGATGCTTCTGGTGTGGGCATGCAGAGGGGCAAGCAGCCTGGATTTTGCAGTAAGGTCAAAAGGCAGCCATTGCACCTGTGTATTTTGCAGCTGAAAGGCTTCATATTCTTTCTAGCACACGCTGGCTTGATTTGGGCACCAATCTGGAGTACAAATGAACGTGGCTGCATTTTAGTTCCAGTTGGTTACATTGCAAAACCAAAGAATTGCCGTTTGGCCTGGCTGGGGATTCAACAGCGACTGGGAAGGGAATAGCAGGGGCACTAATGCTGAAGTGTATTTGGCAGGGATGAGGCTTCACCAGCAGCAGCTGCCTGTACTATGCTGCAGATATTGCTTATGTCTTTTGTCACTGAAGTCACTCAACTCTTCCGAGTAATTATTAGAATTATCAGCTTGTAGCAAGAGAGCCTAAACTGTTGTTTTGTTTTTTTTTTTCTAAAGGACTTCTAACTGCTTGTGGATTTTGCTTTGCAGTAATGTGTTCATTTTTGCTAGTCCAGCTTGTGTAATTAATTAATCAGTCATGGATGACACATAGAACTTGAAGCTTTTGTTTGTCTGACAGATATTGCTACATACCTTGATTTCTTAATTTTTGGTCTTTGTAGTACCTCAGTAGAGCTGGAATGAGGGTCACTTACTTTATTAATGACTCCCTGTTGCATTGCTTTCAACAGCTCAACCGTCACTGTACGTCACACAGCCATGCATTTGAAACTCAATATAGTTACTGTCTAATAAACTTCATTTTCTGTACCACTAGCTTGTGTTCTATAGTGTTAGTTTCTAAGCAATTTTAGGAAATGCTGGTACAACTGTAGCAATTTTCCTCAATTTGTTCCTGACAAAGAACTCACTTCAAAATTGAGTTGGCTTCCTTTTTGTTCGAAACACTGGTAGACACAATTAGCCTCATTAACCCTGGTTTCTGTTTCATAACAGAAAATTAGCCTACAATCACTGGTTTGCTGGAAAGCACTGTTGTAATTAGTCCTCAACAGTCTGATATGAAAATCCATCGCGTTTTTAATTTCTCTGACATGTCAGTGTATACAGAAAACATGCCTGATTTCTCACTTATCTTGGGGATTGAGATAAACTCAAGGACCAAGTCCTTGGCTGGCTTAGAGCACTGTTGAACAGATTGGACAAACATCTGTCAAGAGTGTCATAGGTGCATTGGTCCTGCAATGTGGGAGTACAGTATGTGATTTCTGGAAGTCCCTTCTGCCTCTGCAATTCTGTGGGGTTCTGACCCTTCAAAGAGCATGAGACCCAAACAAGGACCATTTAAATCATGGCCTCACCGACTGAATGCTTTTTGTTATTAGTCCTCCCAAAATGCCGTATTATTCCAGTTTTATGCCAGAGAAGAGCTCTGCCTTGTTCCAGCTCTAAGATGGTAGTGGCACTGAAGCCAGTGCCTTTCTACCAACGCAGAAATGGACTGACTCAAAGGTGAATCAGGCTAATTATTCTTAAACCTCTATAGATAATCTAAAATTGCTTAATCAGGAGAGATTTATCATCACCTGTAGGACCTGCGTCACTCCAGTGACTATGTCAAGGGCTGTGATTATGTTCTCATGAAACAACTAAGTTTTTCAAGACTGTTATTCCAATCAGAGAGGAAAGCTGTAGTTCACGTGGGTTGCTAAGCCATTAGCTGGTACATGGTACATCACACTCTCAGAGGTTCACAGAACTAGTGCTGCTGCAGGGCGATACGTACTAGAGCGAACTAATGTGAACTGGTCTCCAAATTGTATCAGGCTCTTACGTAGCCACTGCAGAGCAAAAATAGAGGAGGTCTGTGTACACCTGTGTGTGTAGAAGTGTACCCAAGAACTCCTCTGGGAATTTGGGTACATCACTTAGGCCAAATTACATTCCCCTGTGAAATGGCTGAGATTTAAGTAAATGCAGACCTTTTTTGCATTAGGAATGAGAAGATGACCTTAATTATTTTGAATTCAGCATAAAAACTCTAAGGGTAACTCCTAATCTAGCTCTGTCCTTTCCATACCTCTTATCATCCTGGAAAGAGAGATGGTGATTGCCTACCTCTGGATGTGTCATGAGTGTCTTCAGTGAAGGATGTTGTATAAATGCTTAGTAGTATTTTAGTGAAAGACAAGAGAGTTGTATATTTTATACAATGTCAATTTGTATAATTACAGCATTTTATTTCTTGCATGCAGGACGGGGCAGGTTAAAAATGCTTCTAGGGCTACTTGTACAATAAGGAGCTGAAGACTGAATCATGTCATTTGTGCAGGAAAGGGACTATGCCACAAGTCACTAGCGCCTAGAGAAATCTTTGCCTAAGGGACATTTTTCTCCTGTATTAAATGTTCCTCTTATTTCTCAATTGTTCTATCTAAATGCATATGGCACCCTGGGGGTATCTCCATTTGAATGATCTCAATTGCTTCTGTGTCCATTTGGGTGCCAGGCTAGAGGGCTGTGAAGTGAAGCTGAGCTGTTCTATCTTGATATCTGAACTGCAACCGAGGAATTCTGTAATTCAAGTTCAGGTCACTACATATGTTTGTTATTAAGTTCTTAAATAACCAAACAGTAACTAAATAAATGGTAATTTAATTTGTTAGGTGCCCAGAGCATTTATAGTCAAAATGGCAGGGAAATTAATATGAACTTGCTTATTCCACAAAGAAACATAAAAGCATTGACAAAAAGCAAAGCCTTCAAACAGCCTTCTTCATTCATGCATGAGGCACCCTGTGTGCAAAATGATAGTGTTAGGAATGTCAGCCAATCAAGCAGTCTAATTGGCCGAACTACTTAAGTGCCTTGTCATATAGAAATGGGTTTTAACATTTTCTTTGCCATAGTTTAGCTCCTCCAAAGCATGCCTGAGGTTTACTCTACTTCCAGCCTATTGAAGAGTTTTCTTAGGCCTCTGCTTGAAGATCTGTGTGGTGGGTTGACCCTGGCTGGATGCCAGGTGCCCACCAAAGCCGGTCTATCACTCTCCCCCACAGCTGGACAAGGGAGAGAAAATATAATGAAAGGCTTGTGGGTTGAGGTAAGGACAGAGAAAGATCACTTGCCAATTACCATCACTGGCAAAACAGACTCAACTTGGAGAAAATTGACTTAAAGTATTACCAATCAAATCGGAGTAGGATAATGAGAAATAAAACCAAATCTTAAAACACCTTCCCCCCACCCCTCCCTTCTTTCCAGGTACAACTTCACTCCTGAATTCTCTACCTCCTCCCCCTCAGCGACACAGGGGGACAAGGAATGGGGATTGCGGTCAGTTCATCACATGTTGTTTCTGCCGCTCCTTCCTCCTCAGGGGGAGGACTCCTCACACTCTTCCCCTGTTCCAGTGTGGGGTCCCTCCCACGGGACACAGTCCTTCATGAACTTCTCCAATGTGAGTCCTTCCCATGGGCTGCAGTTCTTCACAAACTGCTCCAGTGTGGGTCCCTTCCACAGGGTGCAGTCCTTCAGGAACAGACTGCTCCAGCGTGGGTCCCCCGCAGGGTCACAAGTCCTGCCAGCAAACCTGCTCCAGTGTGGGCTCCTCTCTCCATGGGTCTGTAGATCCTGCCAGAAGTCTGCTCCAGCGTGGGCTTCCCATGGGGTCACAGGCTCCTTTGGGCATCCACCTGCTCTGGCGTGGGGTCCTCCAAGGGCTGTAGGTGGATATCTGCTCCACCGTGGACCTCCCTGGGCTGCAGAGGGACAGCCTGCCTCACCATGGTCTTCCCCACGGGCTGCAGGGAAGACCCTGCTCCGGCACCTGGAGCACCTCCTCCCCCTCCTTCTTCACTGACCTGGGGGTCTGCAGGGCTGTTTCTCTCATATTCTCATTCCTCTCTCTGGCTGCAGTTGCTGTTGTGCAGCAACTTTTCCCCCTTCTTAAATCTGTTATCCCAGGGGCACTGCCACTGTCACTGATGGGTTCGGCCTTGGCCGGCGGCGGGTCTATCTTGGAGCTGGCTGGCATTGGTGCTATTGGACATAGGGGAAGCTTCTAGCAGCTTCTCACAGCCCTGTAGTCCCCCCGCTACCAAAACCTTGCCGCGCGAACCCAGTACATTCTGTATGACATATTGAGCTGTGACCTAACACTTCATCTAGCTGCGAGCCCCAAGGCACATACCTGCCTCAGAAACCTCATCATGGGGGAGCTCTGTCATGATGGGACATGGCAATGGCTCCTATTTCTCCTATTCTGGTGTGGCATGAAGGCAGGTTGCGTCCAGCTGGGTTTCAGGGTACCTGCAGCATCACTTCTTCCTGTGAGAATGGATTTGGAGCCCCATTTGCCCCTGCGCCAGCACAGCTAAATTGCCAGTCATGTGAAATAGCCTCATCACATGAGCAGTAGGTGAAATGCTCAAATACCAGAGGTCGGCTGAATGTGCCACAAATTACAGTTAGTAAAGTGAACAGGCGGTGCTTCAGTCCCTGCTAGCAAAGATGCATCCGTGAACATGTACTCTGAGCAGTGTTCAGGCAGATGTCTGCTCCTGGTGAAGGGAGCACATCCTCCCCAGGTGTGCAGCAGGGGAATTCCCACCACGCAGTGTTAGCAGTCTGCAAGGGTGAAGACCGCAGAGCAGAGGTGATAATTAGAGCCTCATGAGTAGTGATTTCCATGTTGTACTCCTACCTTCTTCACTGATTTTTTGTGATGAATGAGGATAAATCATCCAGACCATATGGACCAATTTACTTTTCTATAAAATTATTATACTGGTAGTTTCTGATTGCTACACTGTGCTGCGTGTGACTGTTTGAGGGATGCCTTGAGATGTTTGCATGAACATTGCTATATAAAGGCAAAGCACTATCGTCGACTGTCTGTTTCAGAATAGAGTCAATCTCTGCTGGGAAACAGCTTACTGTGCACGCACACACAGACTCTATCTCTTAGCTTATATTTGTCAACATGTGTTTGTCCATCCTGCTTTCGCTTGTTTACTTTCTTTGGTTATTTCACACCATGTTCACCTTAAACTGAAAAAGAAGAGATTAGGTTAGATTATTTCAAATATCTGCAAATGTAGTAGAATGCACAAGGGGCATTTTTGGCATTAATGTTCTGTGTATTTTGTTCGGGTAATTAAGCATGGAAAGGTCACCTTGTGTTCTAACAGGAAGCATGGAGAGATGGCAGAGAGAAAAGCCAAGTTTGAGCAAAAACATTTTAAGGAGAAAGCATCAGCATCTGACAATATTTATTATTTCTTCAGTGTTCCCCAAGCTGCTGCAATACATTGATTCCAACCCTATGCCTATACATTTTGTTTTCAAATCTAATATAAACTATGAGATTGAATACAAGGTAAGGGCTAGGCAGCTCAAGGAGTGCACACTGTTGACAGCCATTTGGCAACGTTTGTCCTTTGGGACTAGCATCCAGGTGAGGTTTGTTCAAAGCACATCAGCTGTAGCACTTAGCATCCTCTCCTTGAGATAGTTACAAGGAGGTCCTTTTCTTGTCATGCGCTTATGTGCCTTGTGAATATCCTGTCCTTAAATCAATTTTTCTTTTTTTTTCTGAAGCCTTTCCTGTCTCAGAGATGCTACTCCCTTTCTCACTTTGGTCCTTGTGGTTTTCTGTTTGCAGCTTAACTCTGCTCATTATTCCTCTGGTGAATGCTTCCAGTGCAAGTCGCTGACTATACTCATAGGTGAGCTTGGTCCACCTTGTAACATCCAGAAATCCCTTTCTGAATTACGATCACTGAGAAGGGATTCAGCTGTTGGTTGTTGTCCCCACAGCAGCTCTGGGGTCTGAATCAGGGCCAGCTGTGAGCTGTTGTGTGCACACACAAAACCTGTCTTTCCCTGTGAGACCCTTGCAACATCAGAGAGACTAAAATAGCGTAAGGATGGTTTCTTGAGGATGATCTCTGCTCTCACAGTACCTAAGATTGGGAGGTTATATAGATTTCTGCCTCTTGTAGGACAAATGAGTGCAATGGATGAATGTAATAGGATCCCATTTTTCTTCTGCTCCTGGTTCTCAAAGAATATATTTCAAATTCACTCTTAGGAGACCTCCCTGCCTCATCTATGACTGGAGGGTGGGGGGGACTGTCTCTACTATGCAGAGCTGTAATTTATTTATTCTTTCTACTTGTGACCTGGAGTTCTTTGAGTTTTTTTCCCCTCTTGTGGAAAAAGTAATTCTCTCCTACCTCAGTCCTATATCCTTTCTTATGAACACTTGGTAAAGATTTCATTTCAGTTTTCTGCAATCTTTTTCTTCTGTTGCTAAATAACCCTGGCACTCTTTTAGATGCCCTGCTGACATTTTGCTTCTTAAATACTTGAAAAATTCTTATTTGTCTTTATTCCTTGAAAATCTTTTTCCACTCTTCCTTTCAGCCTTTCTTAGCCAAGTTTTATTCTTTTAGCTTTATTCCTGCCCTTCCTTGTCCATCTCGTCTCAAATACCAGTTTCATACCTTTTAGTTACATAGTCATTCATTTCTCTTTTTGTGCCCTTTCTCCTGGTGATTTACCTCACTGGATTGCCTTCATTCTTCTAAATCTGCTGAATCACATAATATTCCAGTCCATTTTTGGCTTTTCCAAGGCCAAGTAACTATCCTAACAGAAAGGAAATAGTGAAGGCTTGGTGTGTGTTGTATATCTAAAGGGAACACCTTCAGAAGGATTGGCAGTGTTTCAGCAAGCAGTAGACCCTTGGTGGTGCTTGTCCTCGGTGAAACTGCTGTCATGTTTAACGCTAAACTACAGCACTTGCTCTTAAGGACATATGGTGGCCCTTGTTCCTAGGGGTTGGCTGCTCTATGAATGAAATAGGAGCAATGTAATTATCATCTGAGTCACTCCCTCAGATTCTTTCATGGCAAACCCACAATTTGCTTTTAGAGTTTTATTTCTCGAAAGCTGCTTCTCCCCCCCCCCCCCCCCCCCCCATGAGATGTTCTGCTTTGAGTCTGAGAGTGCACCTATTGACTATGGTAAGACACAGCTTCCATTTGGCCTCATTTCACCACTCTGTTTCAGCCTAAGCCTTATCCTTGTGATTTCTGCATCAGCTTCTGCTTGATATGCAGTGTCTTGCCTGAAGTTCTGAGCATCCCGTTTCACTGTGCTGCTGGGTACTTTAGTGTGTCTCCTGATCAGGCCTCTGTATGTGCTTGCAGAGCCATCGTTTAACTGCACCACTTTGCCCAAAAGCAAAGCTGGAAATTCCCGAGTTAAAAATGCTACTATGGCTTCTTTTTGTGACTCTATCCTCTTAAAAGCTGTCACAGTGGGCCACAAGCACACTTTCCAGCAATGCAGCTAATTAACCATGGTTTGAGGACTTCAAAGGTGCTCCTGCTTGCCAGGTAGGAAAGACTAAAGGAGGATGATAGTACTTCCACAAGCCCTCTGAAAACCAGATTACCACCTCTCCTGGTTTTCATTTTAACTTTTAGTGGCAGCAGCTGTACTCTTGGAAGAGGACAGGATGAAACAACACCCTGAAATTACAGGGGAGAAGAAGGAGCCTGCAGTAAGACACACTCCTCACTGAAAAATCCTTTACACCTAAGCCTCTGATGCTGCAAGTTCAGAGCAGGAGAGGAGACAGCAAGCCAGTGGTTCATGCTGACAGAATTTAGTTTTACAGGAAGGAAAATACTCCATTGTCTGTGACGACATAATCTTCTTGCACGGTGTGTAATGTTTATAAAGAACAGGGGGTCACATATGGCTGGCTGTCAGCAAGAAACAGCAAGCTTGAATTAGCATTAAAAAAGCTGAGTACTTAAAAATAATATAACTACATGTAACAAAAGTAAATGGTTTCAGCTGTGATAAGAGAACAGTCTTTCCTTCCTTCAGACTTGGCTTTACATTTCCTTCCTTAATTTCTTCTGTCTTGTTAAATTATTTATAAAATACATCCTGGTATTGAAAGCATAGGACCTAAAGCAGCCGGCTTCTTTACTAGCCTTGTAGTCAACATTTAACAAATTAACTTAGATCTACAAATGAAAAATTTCTACAGCTCTTTTTAAGTATTGCCACATCTGAGGAGGTGTTCAGGTTAGGAACACAGAGAGCTGTTGTGCAAACAACTCATTTTGGGACAACTTTAGAAGCCCAAGTTATTCCCTTACTAGCCTAAACAGCCCCTGTACTCCAGTTGTATGATATTAGGAATGGGAACAAGAGCTGGCTATAGATAACTAGGGCTGGCTTTAACTGTGTGGGATACTTGTATGTAGGAAAGAAAGAGCTAGTTCTCAAGGAAAGAAAATGAGGCCAGTGAGAACTGCAGGCTTCCCTCTTCATCTTCTGCTGTTTCCTGGGGGTTAGGGGTGTCAATGTACAATGCTGTATTTTAACACTGACTGCTGATTATTCAAGTGACTATCAAAAAAATTACACTGCTGCAAAGAATATACTGAAGATATAGTGCCCAGAAAATGCCATGCAGTTCAATGGGGAGCTTTTGCCAGAGAACAAAAGGCCTGGGGCTGTAAGAAAAGACAGAAGGAAGTGTGGAGCCTGTGCTTCCCTGGAGGGGGGGGGGGGGGGGGGGACGGACAATCCATTAATTTATATTGATTATATCCCTACAGTATTTAAAAATATTTTTCCCAAATATTGTTCAAATCTTGCTGCTTCTAAGTTATAGAGGAAAGGGGGGGAAAATGATGAAGAGCAAGGCAATGGTAGCTTTAGAAGGAACAGAGGAGAGTAAATACAGCTTGCCCATCCCTTGCTGTTCTTTATCCTGCCTCCCACTTATCTTGTCGCTACTCATGGTAGCCCAATACCAGAGGCTTGCGCAAGCGGAAGATGACAAAGGGAACTATAGAATGAAGGGTAGAAGGTGTGGGACAGCTGAGGGGTTGCTTTCTCATGGCTGGGGCTGGGCTCCTGAGCAGCCTGCCAATGATGGCCAAAGCCCATTCAGAGTAGAAAAGGGCTTTTTCCTCTCTTCACTGTATTTTCTTGATCATTTGTTGTTAGCTTTATTGATTAGAATAAACTGTCATTATAGGGAAAGTCATGAAAACAATGTTCTGTTCAGATAGCAGCTAGAGAAAGCAATAAAAGAAGGAGCTTGCTAGAGCCCAGTCTGACAACAGAAGTGAGGAGATAGTTACCACGTCAACAGGAGCCACAGAAAAATGTTGTTCTGTACCAATGCTCCCAACCTTCTCACAGTTACTCGCTCCCCACCCTGTGTCCATATCCTTCTCCCTGCTGCTCTTTCCCGGAGTGTCTGAGCCTGGAAGAGGCTGGATTTCTGCTGATCCATTGGATCAGGGTGAATTCTGGGAGCCCTGGGAGGGTGGCCTCTGACAGCTTGTACTCTTTCTGCTGGTTTACCTTGTGGTCTTTTCTTCCTAACAGGGCAGAAAGGTGAGGAACAGGGACAGAGAGAGACTCCTGCAGACTGCCTGGGGCAGTGTGATTGCAGCTGTCCCTTGCCATATCAGAATGGGCAAGTAGGTGACAGGCCTGATCTGCTCCGTTAGCACTGCTTGGCAGAGGGGAATTATGTTATCTTGAACAAGGCAATAACCCTTTGTTTAATTTTAACATTTCAAAAGTGCACTCTATCTATGTTACACATTTGCAAGGAGCTAGTGTCTGCTCACGCAGAGCCCTACCTCCTCCAACTGTGCTGATCAGGACACGTTATTCAAGTGCAGTGTGATGGTCGATGCAGCAGTTGCTATGTATTTTCTGGTAGAAAACAAGAAAATGTTTTTTTTTGTGGGAAAAAACTTCATTTGAAACACAGCTCACTAGAATGTGAAATGGGCAATATTTTAAACCCATTTTCTGTTAACTTGGTAGTGACTTTAGTTACACGCTTGACTGGAGAAGTAAAAGGTTTTCATCTAGCTTGTGTACTGGCTGACCAGTGTGCCTCCAGTCCTGGCTCTTCCCCATAGAGACAGTCTGCAATGGCTTTGTTATCTGTCTCATCCCTCCTCCTCCTCCCTGCTTTTGTCTCTCGTTTCCGGCAGAGCTCTGGAAGCGCCTGCCAGCCCAGCGGTTAGCCTGCCCTGCGCAGCTCCCCCAGTTGCTCTGCTCCCCTACCTCCACATTTGGTTCACCCTGTTGAGACCAGGGCCTTGGCATATGTTTTACCCTGGGGTGTGTACTTTTCTCCATGGTACTATTTATTGCATATTCTTTCTTTCCCAGTTCATTATTTATTCAAGCATGCAGTTCACATCCTCCCACAGTGGGGATTAGTGAAGGGTCCTGCTTGGTAAATGGGAGGGGTTTTTCCCCATTTACTTTTTATCTGTGGTGGTTCTTTTACCAGCCACTATTTCTGGCACTGCTGTGATTTCCATGCTGTGATCTCGTTCAAATGAGCTCCTTGACATTCTTGTGCCTCTTCTCCA
Source organism: Harpia harpyja (assembly GCF_026419915.1). Classification (NCBI taxonomy): domain Eukaryota; kingdom Metazoa; phylum Chordata; class Aves; order Accipitriformes; family Accipitridae; genus Harpia; species Harpia harpyja. The sequence continues at coordinate 28,008,708 of NC_068953.1, forward strand.
GATGATAGGCATTGTCCATAGCTTGATGTGTTGTTTTTCAGTCAGCTCCAGCTATGAGTTCCTTGCACCTTTCTGCTTCCAGTCTCTTTCTTCATGGCAGTTTATATTCTCTCTCCTGCCTGCAACAGAAGAGGACCGTCCTCTCCCCATCAGTTCTGGTCTGGACTGACTGACTTCCTCTGCTTGGCAGCCTCAAATGGCTTTCTCAGAAGCGCCCCTTACAACTGAGACTGGTGCCTTGCTATTAGATTCGTCGAAAATTTCTCTGTGTTGCCAGAAGCCTCTTTTGCAGACTCTGTCTCTAAACATGTCTCTGAGATCTTTTAATCTTTTGTGGTTGCAGCTCTGCTCCTGTCTCTGTATTACCTCTTCCCACTCAGCCTTCTTTACCCAGATGATTAAATGAGAACTCTGAAAAATGTCATCTTCTTCAGGACTAGCCCTGGCCTGAAAAAAGTTCCCTACTCTGACAGTTGCTCTCCTTCTGGCAGCCACATTACTGTCTGCAGCACTTTTTAAACCTTCTCCAGTTGTATCACACATTCCCAGAGGAATTCCAGCTCTGATGGCACTTCTAATTGGTTTGTTTTTTCACTTTATGTCTTATCTTGTTTTACTCCAAGTACTTTGTGTTGTCCTGAAGTCACCCTGAGCCAAAGAGGGTGGCATGGATTTGCCTCATTCAGTGTCCAAGCTCCAGCAGCCTGGCATAGTGTAACATGAGAAATGGCATAAATGGAAAATCAGTTTCAAATGGCTTAAGCCGGCACACGTAAGAATGTGTTGACTGCAGACAGTGTGTTGTGTGGATTGCACAGATAAGCATGTTCTCTGCTATACCATCATTTGGTGCACAACCTGCTCTAAATGCGTGTATCTGCTTCTTTACAGATGGACTAGTTCTTAGTGCAGTTCTGTTTTCTGTAATGATCTATAATATGTCCAACGTCTTTTTGATCTGTCCTTTTCTCGCTAAATCTGTCTCAAATATGCCATGCACCACAGGCATGTAGAAAAGTCAGAAGGCTTTATAAGGGCTCCTCACCAATTAAAAACTATCCCCTGTGGATGAATACAGTCAAGTGCTGTAGTTTGACCCATCTATAATAGATTCTCTTCCTGCAGCACGTCCACTTATTAAAGCTGCTGATTGTAAGAGAGGAATGCCTTTCTGTAGAAATTAAACTACTGCTGAAGAGTCCTTTGGTGGGGGACATTCACCCCTCTCCACAAACAGCCCAAGTGATTGAGGAGGGCTGGAATTCACCTGCAGAAACTAAGAGCAGCTTCTCAATAGGTGTTGTTCCAATTTAGAGACTGAAGTAGTGGCCTCTGGCCCCTGCCCTACATGGAAGGATAATGTGGGGGTTTTGGGCCAATGGATTTGCATAAATGTGGAGCCTTGGAGAAATATGATGCAGAGCATTTGTTAAGTACCTCCTTTACTTGACTGTAGCTCGACAGGCTGTACCTGTTTACCACCACAGTTTGCATTTTCTCACTTGGTAACATCTGCAAGGCACCATGCTGTATTATGTTAGAAATCCCCAAGCTGGCTCTGAGAAGGCTTGTACCTACACATCGCTAAACTGCATGCAGATCTGGAGTCAGTTCAGTGCTGACTGAACTGGGAGTCTCTGCAGCACCCTGCCTTGCAGGGCACGTGCAAGCCTGCTGTGTCCCATGTTCTCTATGCATCCCCTGGATGCCCTTAAAATGTAAGCAAATGTCATTGCATGGCAGTGAGACAGCAGACATTGGTGAACAAGTTAAATTTCACAGACCCAGCAATGATAACGCATGATCTGCTACCTGGCCCAGAGTGGTTCACAATTGGAGCTATTCTCCCTTGACAGTCCTGAAAAGAGGACTAATGCCTACTGCTGATTGCCTGTGTTTTCTGACAGCAAAGTGAATCACTTTTTAAAGACAATGACTTGTTTACTTTTCATTGAAACTTGAATTGAAGATATTTCATAATAGAATTTGAGCAAATTTACCAGATGTTTCATCCCACTGTGCTTTTCTGGCAGGTTTACAAGACAGAATGCTGACTAAGGCTAATAAATCAGGCTGTGTATGAAAGGCTCGGGGAAGGAATACAATATATATGCCTGAAACCATAGGAATATCCCATAGGAATATCTTACCCCATCGATCCTTGGGAATTGCTGATGTTTCCTGTGCTTTTCTTAGAGACTCATCTCAAATACAGGAGGGGAAGGGGGTCTTGTTTTGTTCTTGTAGCCTATGGTGAGACATAGCTTTGTCTAACAGCACTCCTTGTGCTAGCATTGGAGATCATAGACATAAAAATGATTAATATAATTCTATAGTCAGACAATTATCTAGCCAGCTGGGAGAGAATGGGAAATAAGAGTTTAAGGTGCATTCAGAGGCTGGCTGTGACCCAGCAAAGTACTGTATTGCTCTACAAAATAATATTCCCTTCCTCATCCATCTCCTTCTCTTCCACCCCCCCGCCCTTTTGCTTTGTTCAGTCTCTACTAATCTTCTTGCTTCCTTGCTGCCCTATCCAGCAGAGGTCTGTTGGTTCCCTTGGAATTGGGAATTAAAGCCACCTGTAGAAGGCTCTCTTCTTTTAGGGCCTTGCATTGCATGCGTTAACAACACAAAACTGTTTTAAAACACATTTCCAGTCCCCTTTTAGTGACTCTTACAGCACCTGATTCAGTTTACTGACCATTGTCTTTGCAAGTGTGTGCCAGTCAGTCTTCTTTTGCCCTGGACACCTTCTTTCTTTTCTCTAATCTTGCTTTTATTTTCTCTTACTGTACTTCTGCCAGCTCTCTAGATATTCCCCTCCTTGTCTATCTCCTCCTTACGTATCAGGAAAAAGCAGCTGAAGTTTCCACACCATCTTCCAAGCAGAGGAAGTGATACAGGAAATACTATTCCTGTTTGTCTGACTGCAGTAGGAAAACATATATCAAACTCTTCACTGAAGCCCACAGCAGACCAGCAGCACTTGTGCTAGTGATAACCTGGTTCACTAGGGTGGAAGAGGCTTTGGGTGACAGCACGGCATCATGTCACTCTACCCTTGCTTGGAGTGACTTAATTAACTTGCCCCTGAAATCGCTTTGTGGCTAAAGGCCATGCTAGCTGCAGGGCTTGCAGTGCTGCTCCTCCTGTACAGCCATTTTTGAGGCTTCTTGCTCACTCCTGGGTGACAGTGGTACCAGGCAGCCCCTCTTTCAGTCCAGGAGGTGTGAAATCAGGATACTTATGCACAGCAAGGTATTTTTAAATTAAAAACATGGACACACACAAACCCACAAAGAACAAATTGCCTTTTAATAAAGTTTGTCCATCTGAATAGCAGTGTCAGGTGAAAAGAAGCTGCATTTTAAAATCACAATCATATTATTTAAGCAAGTTGTATTATTCTGTGTGTTGCCTTTATCTGAAGATTGCAGGCATTTGTGATTATCTGTCATTTTACCTTTATACAGCTGTTTTCATCCTGATAGGTCACAGAAATTTGCCACGTGGCAGTAAGGGCAACCATCTCATCCAGTATGTTACAAAGGAACAGAGAGAAGGGGAGTGTCTAGCCCAGGACTGCTGTAGCAAATTGCTACACTTACTTAGAAAAATGCTGTAAAGCCATTCCACTCCATTTTTAATGCTGTGTCTGAACAGCCTATGCTCAATGAATTGCATGCTGTTCAAGTTATCTGTCTGTACAAGATGAAGAGCTGAGCAGGCTGTACTAGGATTAAACCTTGTGGCAGTAGGTACTCCTCAGCCCACGCTTGGGACCATGAAACAATACCAAAATCAGGGCTCTGAGAATACAGCAGCATCTTGAGGGTTAAAGGGCTGGAAAAGGCAACGTTGACTACCCTCCAGCTCCTCAGGTCTTAAAACCATCAATACCCGAAGCTATTGTGACGTTCAGCCTGTGTCTGCTGAGTGAGTCTGCACAGTTGGCACCACTCCAGCTGCAGCTGCTCTTTAAACTTGAAAAAAAACTGCTTGGAAAGGTGGTGGTGGTGGGGTTTTGCTGTTATTATTTTCTCAGCTTTGAGACTAGTTCGGTGTCCTCCATTGCCGTGTCCCATTCCCCCCCCCCCGCTTTAACAGCAGTTTCAGTTTAGCTTGTGTCCCACCACTCTCACTCTCACGGCAGCGTTAAAGGAGCCCAGACGAAACCTCAGCAATTTTCAGCAAGGCCACAGAGTCGTTGGAAAGGTTCCCGCTGACTTCTTCAGTAAGCTCTAAAAGGCAGGCTCCAGCGCTTCCAGTGCTGCTGTAAATAATGTCTAGAAGGGGCTGGATAAGGAATAGGGGGTACACACGGCCTTGCTTCGAGCTCGTCTTTCATTTCCTTTGTCTCTTTTAAGAGAAACAAGGGAGCTAATTTCATATAACTTGGCACATATTCTGATTGTTGGGCCCTTAGGGGTCTGTTTGGTGCTGCCTCTCCCACCGACAGGACTTCAGGCTCCAGGTTTTAGTTGGAGGAGCCAGGGAGGCCTCTTGGGTGCCTGGAGGGGGGAGTGCAAAGTGTTGAATGCAGGAAGAGAGTTAGAAACAACGGCAATTTTCTGGCTTTGATCTGTCACTTCGCAGATGCTGGAGACAGGCTTGTCTGGGGCTATCTCTGTAGCAATGCCTTGCTCAGCCTGGGGGATCAAAAGTGCACCCAAGAGCAAAGGGGCACCATGTCCGCTGTTTGAAGCACAAATGCAGTGCTGCTCGCAGCTGGGAAGCCAACAGGGAGGATGTGTTTCCCTCCTTTCCCTCTTTCTGTGGATTTTTCAACAGGTTAAGTTGGATTTGGTTGTTAAGGATTTTAAGTACTGAGAGAGACAAATACAGCATCTGCAGATAGAAGGGAGGTAGTATTCTTAGGGTGGAGTTAGTGGCAAATATTATGGAAACCTTACTGTATCATTCCCTTAATTGAACAGAAGGTAACAAGGAGACAGATTAAATATAGAAACTAGACATGACAGAACTCAAAGAATGTCTGTGCTCTTGTTCAACACTAGGATACAGAATGCACAATTTCATGCAAATCAGACTTCATTTATTTTCTGTTTTGCTTCAGTTAAATATGAGATGAATGAGAACAAGAGCTTCTTTCAGCATCCCATACCTAGTAAATTCATTCTGGGAATGGAGGAAATAGAGAGAATATGATTCTGGACAATGACATTGCCGATGATCCAAAAATATTTGCACTGGGTGACCTGAATAGTCTCTTGAATATAAATGAACCGCAGGGGAATATTTCTATTAAGAGCAAATGCAGTAGCTAAAAGGGTGATATTGCTGAATTGGAAACATGCAGAAGGATTAAAGCTTGCGGAATTGTACACAGAATTAAGTGAATTGACACATGTGGAAAAAACAATTTCAATAATAAACAGCTTTTTGTTCTTTGGGAATCTTTCTGGGAAATATAGTCATAATTTTCAGAGACTTATGACTGAATTGTCATACTATACATAATAAGTTACTGCTGTAATCTAGAATGATGGAATGTATTCGTGTGGTAAAGTGGTGATCCATAATTGTATTGTTATCCTAGACAGTGAAAAAAACGTAAACATTTGAAACAAAATTAAACTTTGTATGTTAAAGTGGGTATGTTACAAAATGCTTCCTTCTGCAGGACACCTTCAAAACGATGGTTTGCTTACTGGGTTACACAGCACTTTCTCCTTCTGGTTGGCCCTTGTTTACCAATGAGGGACTAAAACACACATAGGGGCAGAGAACTTTGCCAAGGCCATGCAGAAAGGACCTCAATTTCTTCGTCATCTTTTCTTTGCTAACACTCTGTGCTGTTCCTCTATATGATGATCCTGTTGAAACAGGGCCAGGCAAAAGCAATAGTTGGTGATTCTGCTGGGAACTAGGTGGTTTTGGTTATTACTGCTTTTCCCCTACAACCTAATGCCTGTGTAAGCCATGAGCACTCTTCTCAAAGTCAGTCAACCTGGGCCATCACAACGGCTTACAAGTGTGGGGGTTAAAAGCTAGTAAGCTGGACCAGGCAGATTGTCTTCTCACAAAGTTTCAGGCTTGCTGTTTTGTCAGTGCCTCATATTTCTTATCGTGTTAAGTCTAACTGGTTATGATTACTATGCATTGAAAGTTACAGCAGAAGTATCATTGTTACACCTCTGTTTTTACAGCCTTACAACTTCCCAAGGCTCTCTTTGCCACTGAATTTTTCCATGCATGGTCTCCAGCAAGTGTCAGTCATTTTTTCATTAGCCCCTTTGAGTTCTTTAGTGAAGCCAAATGATTGAATCTTTGTAACTTACCGGGGCAAGGAGTACATCTTATCTCCCTTTGTGTCATATCACAGTGTTTGCTTTCAGTAAATAATTTTAGTAACAACTTGTTCATTAATGGGCTGTTAGGTGTGTCTTTTAAGACCGAAGTTGTACAAAATTATGTTTAGTACATATGCTTAATACATATCTTCCTATGTGGCACTTGAAATTTTGCAACCAAACTGTAATCTCTGGTTTTGCAGCTCCTGTGAGCAAGATAGTTCCTAACTGAATATTTTAAACAGTAAGAGTTCCAATACTGGCTGACTTGGGTAAAGCATTACTTCCCGATAGCACTGAAGTATAAAAGGTTCCCCTGAAATGGTTGTGACCTGCCTGTTTTCCATGGCTTTGAGGATTAGCAACGTCTTTATTTGAATTGACAAAGATTAAAAAATGTTTCTTGACAAAACAACTGTTATTCCCGTGATTAGCAAAACCACTAATTGGGGAGTGGTGAACAGCAGCCAAACAAAAGCAATTTGACTCCAGCCCTGCAGTTAGTGCCAAAATATTGTTGGACAATATACAACCTTTAATCATTGCATACAGGACTGTAGATGAATGAAGAAAGACTCTGATCCAGCACTGCCCAGTATCTTCTTTGAGGCCATTGCACTGCTGTGAAGAGAGGGTGGCTTGCTGGTTGCGGTGCCTGGCAGTCGGGGCTGCACCTAGGGCTCTTCTTTTGGTGTCCTTGGTAGTACAGAGCTTCTTCCTCTTTGGTGGAAGAAAGTGTGTGTACCTGGAAATGTTTGTGATGGTGAGTGGGGACTTGATATGGGCTTGTTTTTGTGGTCAGTTTGCTTTAGTAAAACCTGAGGAATTGATCCTCAAAAATGCTAAAGGACAGAGGTAGAGCGTTATGCTAGTGATGTTGTAGGATATGGTAATAGTGTCTGCTCTGTCACTTTCTTGCTCTTCCTTGATGAACCTCCAAGTAGTGCCTGAAATCATTACCTGTCATAAACAGTTAATTGTATCATGTATTACCTCCCTACAACAGTCAGTTGGACTACAGAGGGCTGTGTAGGGATTTTATAGTAGGGAATTGGGGGTTTTTGTTGCTCTTGTCATCTGTGCTGGGATTTGGTTTTAATGCTAGAAATGTGCTTGGCATGGATGGTGGGGATGTAAGGCACTGTGGCTCTGGGGAGTTCTTTGGACAGTCTTGCCCTGGATAGTATCCCACAGAGATGAGTTTTACTGTTGTAGCAGAAGGAAAGTGTGACCCTGCTAAAGGAACACAGTTGGTGATTGCAGTTCTCAAATTGCAAAGAGGATGTTCTTGAGCAATTCTGTTGCTACGTTGGAGAGCATCAGGAATGGTCAACAAATGGCCTTGACCTATGGTCCCAATGCCTCCTGTATGTCAGCCTTGAATAGTGGTAACTGAGTTATAAATGAATTATAAACCATAGTACTGAGACCAGAGTACTTTTCTTTACCTGAAAGGTGAATCAAATGCTGGTTGGTTGCAGCATAGCTGTAGCCCAGGTGAGTGCCTGAAAGTTCAAGTAACTATACAGAAGATGGCTGTGCCATTTTGGGCACTGAAGCCCTGCTGAAGATGCCTGTAGCCTTTGCGCAGGATTTATGCTCCAACAGGGGATGAAGCTTCAAATGTGCACTTCTTTGCTGATGTTCACTATTATAGTTTGGTGGGGGGGAATTTGGATCCCCTTCTGACATGCTCAACCATTTTCTGAATTTTGAACACTGTGGCTAAATGGGCTTCTTGGGATGACACAGACGCAACTTATGAATAATTTATGGCACTACAAAAATTCTGATTTTGCTCTCTGGGGAAATGGACTAACTACAGTTTGTTCCGTTTAAAAGCAGAAAGTTGTTTTTATTGTAAAACCCCAAACTGCATCTGAATATTCCTGTGCTTGCTATCTCTCATCTCTTGCTCCCTGTCAATAAGCAAGATCTTTCAGTGGTTTGCTCAGTAAGAAAGTGATTCTACATTATTTCCTACAGAGGCTTCTGGTGAAGTGGGCTGGCTGTAAAGCAGCAGCAACTCCTTTGCATTCAGTAACCATACCATTTTCTCTATCAGCATGGAGCATTTGACTCATGTGCCCCAGAAAATAACTCCTCACTCCCACTGTGTGCTCATATACTGAGCTGAGATCTAATCCTGACCTGCAGTTCTGGGATGCAAACTCATGATCAAAATCACTGGATGCAGCAGGTCAGTGTTTCAGTGTCCTTAGTCTCTGGGGTGAGAGTCCACTGTTTAAGGAGTAGTGTTGTGAATTCAAAACAGGTTAATGCTTTCTAAGGTCTAGTGAAGTTACAAAAACACAGTACAAAAGAGCATGTCTGCCTTAAATAAAAGCTGATTATAGAGCTCAGTCCTGTTTCTATTAAAGTCAGTAAGGGGATCATGCTTCTAAATTTCACCCAATCTGGGTCGGGGTCTTTTGTAGGGGGTAAAAAATTTCCGTATGAAAAATCGAAACACTTGGTTTCCAGCACAAGCAGTAATACTACTCCTGCAGTAATGTGATGCAAGTCTACTCTTCGGGGAGTTTATTTCATAAACAATACAAAAACAGTGGTTCTGTCTACAGCCTTTTCTCCCACACAGCACCTTGAACTGTATTGAGTACTGGGCCTTAAGAAGCAGAAGGCTAACCTTTAACAGGATTTTATACTCCCCATACTCCAGGGACTGGGTTTTCATTACAGTTAACAGGAGATGGGGTAATTAATATTTTAAGCCAGATCTGGGGTTGTGAATGTGTAGCAGAGTTTTGGGTGATTTAATTTTCTTAATTTGGTACTCTCAGAATGCGCACAATCCAGAGGTGCTTGGTTGTAAAGCTCGGAAATAGGCTCACCTCCTACTGTAATTATCAGAAAGACTTCTGATCTGTCTGCATGCATAAACTGGATATTTGTATGTACGCATGCATCCACCAAGCACAAGCCTCTTGAGAATTTTGGCTCCCTTTATTGGTAACTTTTTATTTCATGATCCTTGCTCTGAATTTTTTGGTTGTTATTTCCTATTTCCCATACTGGAAACCGTGTTGCTGAACTCACCTAATAAAGGAGAAGTGTCTGCTAATAGCTGCTCTTCACGGGGAGATTGTGATGAGCAGTCTGGGATTTCAGAGAATGCTGCAGAAACCTACCTCTGAAACCCATTTCTGACAGTGTCTCACTCTCATGATAGGCAGCACCTTCGGCTGCAGTGAACTCCCCTCATCCAGACTGCCCTGGCTTCTGAGTAATTTTCTTGTTCTCCTGTAGCTACCCACGGATTTGCTAAGTGCTGAGGAGCATATATTGAAAGTACCCTAGAGAGTTGTTAGCCATGTGGCTGCTCCATTAATTTTCACGGTGGCCTTGTGTTAGACCTCTGTATGTTGCTGTGGAAAAAAGTGCCCTCTGAGTTTTAATTCAGGGATCATAAAGATCTAACGTCACTTTTCCATAAAGGCGAGAGCAGCAAATGAGTCCTCTGCGCATTTTGCCTTTGTTTTGCAGCGTGTGAAGACAGGGAGGTTTATGAGTTTATTTGTTATGTAAAATCACTTGGTTAGTTCTGCAAAACATTGTTTACGGATATTTCACAACCTTTTTGGACACTCTCAGAGACAGAAATGAGTATCATGGTGTGACCAAGTAAAGAAAGTGCTTGTTCTGATGTTCCTTTCTATAGAAACTAATGAAGTATTTTTTGGAATGGATTCTGAATGTGTTAATTTGCTGATCATCTTCACTATTAACCAGAGATTGACAGAGAAGTGTCAAGTGCAGTAACCCCAAGCCAACGAGGAGAGCTGGAGAGCAGCTGAAGACAGACTGCTCAGCCAGCGCTGGTTTTTTCTGCTCTGTTTCCCTTGCTGTGGAAGGGCTCTCTTCAGGCATTGACTTTACTTCTCTGTTTAGTAGTGCTAGTAAATCCAGATGGACTGTGTACACATGGCTCAAGGTCCCTCTGTGCACGCATGCACAGTAATATCCCTGCCGTAGGTGCCGCTTATAGCGTTAGGTGTTACCTTCAGAAGATTGTTTCCCTCCCACATAAGAGTCTCAGCTTTACCAAGGTTGGATCTCTTTCAAAGAGAGCAGCCTTCACAGTCCTAACAGGCTTTCATACATATGGCTTCTCTCTTCTCCCCCGCCCCCCGCCCCCGCTTTAGCTTTCTCTTGTTCACCTGTCTGCTCTGCAGCTTGCTTGGATGCATTGCTGACTTCAGAACTCAAGACCAAAGATTCTTTCAAGCTTTCTGTCCTAGCACGTAGCTGAATACATTCAAAGAATCCCAAATGTGACTCTCTGGCTGTGAGTGTGTTGCATGGGATGGGCTGAGGGCTGTACCTAAGCCACTTTCAACTCTCTCACAGTGCTTCCCATCCCCACAGGCCAAGGAAGCCGTACATCCTTTTCCTGGTAAGTAAAAGAAGAGATCAGAGACTTGCCTCTGTGGTTTCCTTCCTACCATTAAACAGATCCATCTCTGTACATCAAGTATCATTTTCTTTTGCAGCTAGTCAACTCGCTTGATTGTGCTCTTCGCTGATCTGGTAGTTATTTTTGTTGCCTCTGTGGAGGTCCGCTCTCAGCACACCCAGAGCCAATGCTCCTGACAGGCAGCACAATCCTGGAGTGCCTTGGCAGGCTGCCTGCGTCTGTCCTGCAGGCCCTGGGGGGACTCTCACACATTTTGCTGCTTACTTTCCTCTTTCCTAGAGATCTAACGCAATTTTGCAAGTAGTCACTTGGAGCCATATTTCCCTTTGCTCTGGAATACTTTTTTATTTATTTTTAGTAAACGTTTGTCAGTGTTTCTAACATTGCGCCTCCAGCAACGTGGCCTGGACTGAAGCCACACAGCAGTCTGACAACCTGTTAGGCGAGTCTCCTATCAATTAGGCTGCAGCTGTCATTGGATCTATTCTCAGCCTCCTTGGTACGTGTTTGCAAATAACAGGGGCTGCTGTTTTGCAGCTCTTGATTTTATTTTTCTCCATAGCCAGTCAAGAACATTTTGTCCCTAGAATTCCTCCTGTCTCCTTTGTTTTTGCTTTCTAATCATCTTCTCTTTATTCTCCTAAGAATATATGCTTATCGAAGATATTCTTATAAGTGTATGCTCTCTTTTATTTAATGCACAAACCAAGGAAAACCTCCCCCAAAGAAACAAAAAAAGGAGTATCTCACTCAAGGCTATACCTTGATTCTTTAAATGTTTTCAGACTTTCTCCAAAGCATCTAGACTGCTTCTTACCTGTGGGGAGCTGCCATTTTGAAAGCCTGTCTTGCACGGAAGCTCTCCATGGGGGCTGCCTTGTTTCTGCTGATGTTTGAGCTTTGAGGTGATTGTGTGTTTTATTATCAGGTTCACCACAGCTGGAAAGAGAGTCCCCGGCAATGTACAATCTGTTAGAATTCCCTCTCATACCTTCTACCATTTGCAGTTTTCTCTTCTCCTATAAAAATAATGAAAATTGCTCTATAACTTTTTTCCAGATGTTGCACACTGCATGGTGGTACTTGATGCTAATATTTCATTCAGTAATCTGTGGAGCACAGCCCAGTTTGTATTAGGCAGAGCAACCATGCTTAGGCATATGGTTTTCTTGTTTTGCTTCCATGTGAAATGGGAAATCAGAATTGGGGTGTTCAAGCAAAACAGAAGCACCCAAGGCATTTCATCCTTGGGCTGACTGAAAGATACATTTCGATATTATGCTGTCCTTTCTTTCACAAGCCAGGCTCCAGCTTTGCACAGAAACAGTGGAATCTGTTCCAGTTTCTTCTCAATCCTGAAGTCCTAACAATGGGTGTCCAGCCAGCTTGCAGCTTTGGAGGCAGAACCAGCCCATTGTAGGCAGATTGAAACAGTTAAGTTTGGATAATTTTGTGCTGAATTAGCAAAAGTCCCTACACTTGCCTGGTGGGAGTCTAAGGACAGGGCTTTTTTCTGTCCCCGCTAAATAGCACACGATACTGCAAGATGCTTCCCATGCAACATCACTCGATGTTTGCTCTGCAAGAATATCCACAAGGAGCCCACCTAGTGCTGTAGCTGTGCTGGCATTCAGAGGCATCTTGAAGTTTTTGCATATAAAATGTCCCCAAATTAGCTGTGTGGCCCTGCAAAGCTCTTAAGCACTGTAAGTGTTAGTACAGCACTGCCTGTCTACACTGTATTTTCTGGAGTACGATAAACCCATAACAGAAAAGCTCCACCAGGATCCCAGCACTGGGAGGTTTGGTGTTACAACACCAAGGTATGGGGCAGCTGGCTCATTGAAGGGAGTCTGCAGAGCTCTGAGCAGCCTCTCAGCACACAAGGAAGAGGGGCTTCTGTGGGCAAAATTAGAGAAGCGGAAACACACAGAAGGCCTAGGCAGGGCATTGCTGGATTGCCTAGTAGTGCATTAGCACCTCAGAGAGACCCGAGTGCTTTTGTGATCCTCTTCCTAGGCAAGGTGGCTCTAAATACCCGAGGAAGCTGCTATTTAGACTAGGAGGTAGGATCTCACAGCACTTCAGGTGTTTAATGAAATACTTGTTGGAGATAGATCCTGTTGAGGGGTGCTGCAGATCTTTGGGCAATCTCAGGCTGAGACATTTAAGGTTTTCTCAAGTACTTATTTAATGAAAAACACATTTCACATGTATATAGCATCCCACATTGTTCCTGCTCGACCATGGAGCTTTCAACTCTTTGAAAGTATAAACATAGTTAGAACAAGCTGCCATCCTGTAGACAAAGCTTAGTTGGCAAGAAGATGTAGTTTATGCAGTATTTATGTTCTCCCGGTAAACAAAGACAAGTAAAATGCTTTACTTGTTAACATCAATTCAAAGGAAAAACATTCGCTGTAATCATGTTCCATGTTTCGAAGGTGTCTGTGTGTTTCACCTTTATTATAAGCTCTTGCTTATAATTTGCTTCTTATGTTTAATAGTGTGTGACTCTTTCTGAGAAGGCAGCGTACAACTTTGTTTCAAGACTGTATTTAAGCAGAAGAGTTCTCTCTGGATTTTATAGTGATAATATTAAGTACAGCAGGAGGACTGGTTAAATAAGCAGGAGGGAACTAAGCTGACTAGTTTGGTGTTCATTTCTTTGTCAGCTGCCATTGGAATATTGTTCAGATTAATGTGATTACTCTTTGCAGTGGCTGCAAGCTCATAGACCAACTGTGCACTTGTATCAAAGCCATCAGAATGATTTTAGTCCAGGGTTCCTACCAGAATTATTTATATAAAATGCATTTGAAATCCTATATTAGCCTTTTACACGTGAGGATTTCTATTTCAGGAAGCCTTGGAAACAGTCAGATCTTCAACTGCACCCTTTCCAAAAGATACAAGATCCTTTTAACATTTAACGGCGAGTGAGAAGGTGCTTAAAAATAACTTAGAAGCACAAAGCACATTAGTGTGCTCCGTACCGGTTACAGGACTGGACTAACAGTTAAATTTGGGATTCTATTTGCATTTCTCCTCCTTTCTTGCTTCATGACCTGAGATGAATTGCCTAGTTCCCCTTGAGCTTAATACTTATCTATTGTCCATATTTACATTATTACATTTAGGAGGTGATAGAATCTGAATTCATCTTTGAGGAAAGAACTGTAAAATTCTGTGGTGGTCAGGTAGTATAAAATATATCCTTCTACATGACTGCACATAGTATTATCCACTGTATAATTTGCTGGGTATCAAGTCCATTTCACATGCAAAAGGTCCCTAGTTAATCATGGTATAAGTTCTTTAGGGAGGGATTATGCTTACATGTGTATTTGTACAATATTCAACATAATAGCAAGCTAATCTTGACTGCATCATTTATGCTTTGCTACAATTTATACAATATAGGTAATCAATTAGTCTGATTCTTCTGCATGCTGCTAAATGGAACATGAACAGCTCATAATGGGCAGCAGTAAATAGACATTTGTATATACACAGGTACACTGTTCAGTGAAAGAGGCATGCAGGAGACAAGGTGCTGAACAAAACAGCCCTGCATAAAACCAGGCATTCATTTAAAGGAAGAAAAATGTCGCTGAAAGCTGCAAGATTATTAGCATTACTATGCATGAGGAGTAGTCAAAGAAGGTGTTACAAGAGGAAGAGAGACATTACTCAAGTGTCTAAGAAGACAGACCATCATCAGCAGTGGAGAGAAAAGGCTTCCAAAGGAATAGCATAGCATTTCAAACATTAAATTATAAGGGGACTGAAGCTTTAAAAGGTATGTTGGAATTTCTGCATTATTTATTATTTGAGATTGTCTTTCCCCCGCCAAATGCTTAAGTTTTGTTCCATTCAAACAGAACAGAAAAGTCCTTCCCTTACTTCTCAACTTCCCAGGGCTTTCTGGACACTGAGCCAGCTCTAAGTTTTGAGATATGATTTACTCTAAGCAGACATTGATTGCCTGCAGTGCTGCAGTGGGTTGGAGGTGCTTGTTAGAAAGGTTGGGAAAATGAGAAGGTTTGGCTGCTGTTACTCTGGAGCTTGGGAAAGTTGGGCTCGGAATTCGTTATTATTTTGTATTTTTATTGCATCCATACCTATGAGTTCCAGGCACTGACAGGATTTCACAGTGCTAGGTGCTGTCCTTTCTTCAACACAATTCAAGGTCTTGTGGACGCCTTTTTCAAACCTAGCACATAGCTGCACTGACAGTGCAGTCACTCAAAGCGCAAAAGCTTACACTAGGAAAAGCCTGCAAAAAATATAGCTTGTATCAGTTGCCTGAGCAAAAGAAGCTGTATTGGCAAAAAGAAACTTTTTTTCCCTTTTGCTCATATTACAGCTGTGTCTACATTAGGGCTTTTGCTGGCATAGCTGAAAAAAAAATCACACTCCTAGCTGACAGGAATATGCTGTCAATTTTTTAAAATAGATGAGTCTGAAGTATTTCCACATGATGGATCAGTGTGTGTTTCTGTGTGGGGAAGGGGGAGGGGTGAAGCTGTTTTAAAATAGAAGTTTCTAAAATTGGTTTGCACAGATACCCTTAAAATGGCAAGTACTGCCTTTGCCAATAGCTTCCCGCTTCCTGGCCCTCCCGTCCTTCTTGCCCAGGCTCAGACTCCAGCCCTGTATTCCCCTTCCCTTCCGCCTCGTCTGCCCCACACCCTGGTGTCGTCCAGCTGGGGACTCTCGCCTGCGGTCCTCAGTTCTCCTGCCTGGTTTCTGCCCTGGTAGCATCCCACCTCCGTGCCTCTGCCTCATCTCCAAACACCTTCACTGAAGTTCCAGCCTATCACCTCTGCCACCAAGGGC
Organism: Harpia harpyja; assembly: GCF_026419915.1. NCBI lineage: Eukaryota > Metazoa > Chordata > Aves > Accipitriformes > Accipitridae > Harpia > Harpia harpyja. The sequence goes on from NC_068953.1 coordinate 28,024,302, forward strand.
TGGCTTTGCTCCCTGAAGTGTGTGTTTCTTTCTTACCCTCCTCTCCTGCCACTGCTCCCAAGGCCTCTGTTGGGTGTAAAAGCTCAGGCTTTGCGTACAAACAGAAGTCCTCCATAAGTTCTGTGCCGTTGCAAAATGTTTCATTTCCTGCAGCCAAACTGCATATTAAGTCAAAGAGAGAGCAGAGGGATTTCCATCTCAAACAGGGAGGCAGAGCCTTTCCAGAACATCTGGGGAATATTTGGAGGAAGAGACGGAGCTAAGGTCACAGGACTAGAAGCAGGAAGGTTGGTTCTGGTCTGTCCTGACCAGACAATTACTGATGTTTACCTTGATCCATCAGCTCAGGTTGGTTATGGAGTCCCAATGGCATATAAAGGTATCCTATGTACTAGCTCCTGGGGAAGGAATTGATCCCAGAGCCACTGTGATCTTTGTGAGTCACCTTTGGGCAAAAGTTACTGTTTTGGTGCCTCAGATTCTTCATGTATAAAATGAGACTTCACAGTCATGAGGTACGAACCTTAATTTGATCAAACTGGAAAGGGTTGATGTCCTGTGGTGGTGAAGTCTGCTGAAGTGCAAGGAGTAGGGATTAGCTGGTCCTCAGGTGACTCACACTAGTTTAGAAGTACAGTTCTGTGAAAATAAGTTGCTAAAAAACCTGCACATGGTGTGAGGGAGTGAGGGATCGGAGGCAAGCAGGCTCCTGAGCAGCCAGCAGCCTGGGCAAGCAAGTCCTTGAATTACCCACGTGTCAGCGTGCATAGCCATCACCCCAGAGTCCTTACTCTGATGGTTATGATGGTTATTGCAGGTAATCCATAGGTTAGACACCTGGAAATGAGGCAAATGTAATAATTTTTAAAAAGAGCAGTGAGACGACTTGTTTTAATTTTTTCTGAATATGAAAGTTTAAGCATTTAAATAGCATTTAACCAAGAAACCCACAGTCCATTGGTATCAATTATTTGTTCAGAGTTTAAACTGACGTTTCATGAGTATGTTAATTGATACTGCACTAACTTACTATAGGTATCTTCCTAAGTGCCAATTATCTGCCTCAACATTCCCCACAATCTAAGTTTGTTAGTAAGAAGCTAATTACACTAGTTTATTGCTGATGGAATTACATGAAGAGTAGATTTCGCTCTTACATACTTATTAGACCTCAATAAGTGATCCTTAGCAGTCTGTTGCTATTCAATTAACAAGTAATAACTTCCTTAATGAATCTAATTGAAATGCTTATTTCAGTCAGGCACCTAATATAAAGCGCTTTACTTTGAACACTTGTCTGAGTGCTAGTCTTGTTTACTTAACAAGAACAAAATGGGGCCACTGAGGAAAACTCTGAGTCTGTGATGAGAACTGAACCACTATTGGTAAATCCCTGCCAAACATGACCAGAAGTAATTTGCCAGGTGATTTCTGTTCTACAGAAATATCATGGGAATAAACCAAGATGTCTCTCTCTCTGAGGGTTTAAATCCATGGAGGGGATTCTGCAGCATGAAATTCTTCTAGCACATTAGCTCTGGCTCCTGCGACGGATGTAAAAACATTTGCTGCTGCACTGGGAGCTGCGTAGCTAAGCTCCAGTGCACTGCTGTGGACACTGTCATTGAGTTCTTGTTACAGTTTTACTCTCTTAAAAACTCACTCTTTTTCTTTGTGAGTCTGCATGTTTGGCTTAAGAGATTGGTAGAAGTATGATGACGGCTATCTTTAATGATCTAAAACTATCAGTATAATTACAGCCAAAGAGAGGATATAACTGGAGGGTTTTATACTGTTCCATGTACTTCAGTGAGACTGACACTAAATCACCTTGAATTTAGCCTTTGCTCACAAGTGTAACCTGTGCTGAACTGTCTTGAGTGACCACTCTTGGGGCTAACAAAACCCAGTTGCTATGTTGAGACAGCTTCCTAACAAAAGTGGCAAAAAGAAGAAGTGTGTGCAGTATATCTGGGGCTGTGCACACTGTACCTGGTGAGCTGTTAGGTTGAGAGTCTCCTTAATGGGGAAGGAAAGGATTCTTAACTGGGATTTTGTAGTCTAGGAAATGATAACCTGCTTTGTCCATTTATGGGATGGGAAAACCCAACAATGGTTGGCTTCTGAAGCTACTTTTGGTTTCGGGATTAAAAGTCTGGTTTCTCCTGTAATGAGGATTTAACAGACAAGACTTGTGTTTGTGGATAAATGCGAGGAAATCTTCTCAAGCAATGATAACAAATTATTCCATTTGGCAACATTAGCGTATAGGCAGTAACCTTTTCTCAAGAATTTTTAGCAGATAGATTTAGTGTCAAAAAAACCCATAATAGGCTGTAATATCTTCTCCAGTCTATCAGGTTTGTTACCAACTTTTTAATGTATGCCTTCTACTCATTGAATTGAAAGACCTTATTGATCTCTTTGCAGCTGAACTGATTATTGGGGTAAGAGAGAGACTTCCTGAAAGAAGCCAAGAGAAATTACTCACTTAACATATTCTGATTTTAGTAAACTTCCATTTAACCTCCAGGGTTAATTAAAAAAAAAAATATTGCTGGTTGGCTGGCATAAATTTATTAAATCAGACAGAAACTGAGTTCAGGCTAGTATATTTAATGTCAACTTCTGTAATATTCTTGGGGAAAAAAATCCACATAGACTTATTAGTATTCCCGAATTGCTTTATTTTAAAACAACAGCCATACAGCAAAGCAACCCAACTAGGAAAATAACCCCCAAAATGAAAACACATTCTGCAACTTTGGATAGTTCAGAAATAAATAAGGTATTGGGGACTTCATAGGTCTGTGGTTATTGGTTGAAACCCTGTCTTCATCGTGAGGTATTAGCTAGTTGGTGTCTGTAGCCTCTTCGAGTTGGAATTGAGGGATTTGGTATGCTTTCCAGAGATGCCATGCTTCTTCTCTGTGCCTAGAGGGTAAATGATATACATCATAGCTGACATCTTTGTTAATGTCGGAACAGAGAGCAAGAATTAAATAGGCCTAACAGCTGAGGGGATTTTCAAAGGCATGACTGGTATTTAGACATGTATCTCCTGCTGGTTTCTATTGGCTTTCCAGACTGGCTTTGAGATTCCTGTTTTGGTGTGGGTCTGTCTCCCCACTGCTCTCCCTGACCCTGTTATGGACAAGCTACTTATGGGTGTTTGATGGAGATCTGGGGAAATTTGCAGAGGTACAGATGTCAACACCTAAGTTAGTTACACTGATGGGGTGAAGGAGCCCATGCTTGATAGGAAAGACCTAATAGAGAACTATACTGGAGAAGGGTCTGTCTTGTCATTCATGCTGTGATGAGCTTGGAGGTGAGACTGGGTGGCATAACAAAGGTGCAGTCTGACTTTTTGAAGCTGAGCTCTTCTGACCCTGACTTGACCTTACATCTGAAGCAGAGGGGAGTGGGGCTAGACTATCCTCTAAAGCAGCAGCCAGAGAGAGGAGAAGCCTTCATGGGAAGGCCTTTATGAAAAAACAAATGAGCACTGAAATACCAAAGTAAGGCTTTAGGACAGGTTGGATACTGTCACGTGCACGACAAAAGTGAAACAATGTTTTAGAGAACACAAGGAGTATAAAAAAAAATACAGTACTGGATTTAGAAAGAAACTGCTGACATCATTGTTAGCTGTGTGGCATTTGTGCAAGATTTTGTTAGAAGCCAACATCATAAAGCTGTCCATTCTGTCAACCAGTTTCAGGGCAAACATTTTCTCCCCACCCCCCCATCAAATTGAGATGACAGTTCTAAGTGTTCTTAGTCTGAAATGTGACAAAAAGTGTATTTTTGGCAACTGATCTTGCTTTGTGTCCTATGTGATATTCTGTCCCTCCTGGCTTGGAATATTTTATGTAGTTAGAGCCTTTTGAGGCATAACCCCTGCCTCAGATTATGGGGAGAAATTCTACCTGGAGTTTTGTTCCTGTGGAAGAGAAAACCCAGCCTTATACCAAGTAGTAGAGTTTAACTGAAGCAGCAGGAACTAACAAGGAGTGCTCGTAATATGGAACATATCATGTATAGTAAAATGTCATTTTCAAGTGCTTTCTGAACTATCCATCCCAGTAATGAAGCAGCTCTGAAATATCATGTGACTTTCTCACAGTGTGTTGCACTCCGTATAACCTTGCCTTTGATCATGATGTCACTTCAGATGAAAGACTCGCATGGAGAGTGGTACATTGTGCGTTAGGATCAGCTGATATCCTCTGGGATCTGAACAGTGAAGGACCATTTGAGACATGCACTCTGTGCTTGTCAAAGAAAAGTAAGTAAGTGCGTGCTGCAATAGAAATAGTAGTGGATATCCAAACTCACCTCAGTCTGCGTAGAAGGAAGACTTCACCTTTATGCAAAAAGACCTGCTTAATCTGACAGTTGTCCTAGAAAGGATTTTAAGGATGAGTAATCATTTTTACTGTCTTTCAGTTCAGGGTCCTAATTCAGCTCAGTGATTTCCTGAATGTTTGAGTAGCTTCAGGTGGCCCTGCTTGAGCAAGGGGGCTGGACCAGATGATCTCCATAGGTCCTTCCAACCTCAACTATTCTGTGATTCTGTGATTTTTTGATACCCCTTACTTGAGTGTTAGCAAAAGAAGTGAAGCAAACACCACAAAACACAGTCTTCTGCTTCTGTTAGCACAAGCAGCTCCCCACAGGATAGTCTCAATGAGCTCAGTGGGTGCCTTTATGTAGCTTTTCTCTAGTGCCTGGGAGCTTGGCGTTTGGTGCCTTATGTCCCAGTTGAGTGTAATATATGATGGGCTTTTCTAGTGAATTTAAAACCAGGCAAACTTACAACCACACACACTGTGGTCCAGGGATGGCAAGAGGACTCCACACACAAAATGTCAGCTGGCCTAAGCAAGCCTGTTCAGCTCCCACTGCAGTACCTGCTGGAAAACCCTCCAAAAACCAGAGAAAGCAGACCATTCCCGCAGAGGCATTTTTCTTACTCTGAAGCCTTGATCTCCTTATCAAACAAATGTGGCCTGAGATGATGTTGGGGCTGCGTCCTGCTACAGCAAATGCTTTCCTGCAGATGTGCATCCCATTTTGCTTTGGCCTTGCTCACACCTCCTTAGCATTTGGTTTCTGGGAACGTCTGAGTGATTGAGGGTGGAGGCCTGGCCCCATGCAGCTCTGCCATCTCACTCGGTGGAGTCAGTATTTCACCCGCACTAACAGTGACAGAGACTGAATGTCAGAGCTGCATGCACAAGCTTTCACAGAAATCAATTCTCACATACAGCATTAATATTGGAAGTGCTTCTCGCTCACCTAACCGTTGGCCAGGCACAATAACCTGTGACTAATAGCCATTCACGGTTATACAGCACGGCATGATTATAAAAATTTACCATTAGTCCGTAACAAAAAAAAATCTCAAGCTGTTAATTGACTAACATGTATTCCTGAGGAAGTCAGAGTAATCAAATGGTTATTCATTGCACAGAAAGGGAAGGTACAGTTAGCTTGTGCATTGCTTTTATGATTCATCAGCTCTGATCTACTTTTGATTATTTTTTTCCTCATGTGAGACCAGTATTGTAAATCAAAGATATGAGAAATAAGCCTGTGCTTAAAGTGACCCAAATTAAAAGCCAATTGCCACCTTTCTTCTCTTACTAGGCAGCTGTCCACTTCTGTGCAGGAATAGACATATGTTAAAGGTTGTCATACAGCTACAGAAGCAAACTAGTTAGCTCACGGTCTGCCTTTGCCAATGTTTAAGGTCAGCTACTGGAAAAAGTTACAAAACAGCTGTTAGAGCCAGGTATGATCCTGCAGAAGGGCCTTCATTGAGAACTATTATTCTTTGCTCATTTTTGTGCAAGTCAGTGAGATTCTGCCCTGGAAAAATGGCCTGTCATTGCAAAACAAGGACAGCAAGATGTGTGCAGGTCGGTTTTGGGGTTGCGGGTTTGTGGTTTTTTTTTTTTTTTTTTGGCCATTCAATTTTCCTGTCATAAACTTCCTTTTTTGTTGACAAATGGGGACTATTCCTGAAAATGGTCAGCACAGCTTGTTCATGTGGTAGATTTTCATCTCCTTCCTTACCCTTAAAGTATTACAGGAGCTTGAGCAACACTCTTCGTGGCTGACATGAAGGGCAGAGGCACCAGTCTGGCAGGGAGGACACAGCTTCGCCATTGCAGCCCAAGGAATTCTCAAACTTTACCTAAACATAGTGACCCTCTGGCATCCCTGTTCTGGTCAGCAGCCTTCACTGGAGGACACAGACTTGGATCCAGTTACAATTTTAATAAGCAGAGCTCAAAAAAGTTGTTGGTGACTGTAGGAAAAAAGCAAGCAAGCAGACCATAAATCAGGTCATCGGATGAATTCAGAATGCACTAATAAAATCAGAGCTTCCAATAAATTTCATTTCAGGCAGAGTAGAAACAGTTTCTCAGTCGAAAGCTCAGGACAGATTATAATTTCAGATGTGTGTCAGGCCAATGCAATATGTCTACAAAAATGTTTGCAGGCACGCAGCAATGGCTGGTCCAGAGTCAGACCATCACCAGCTGCACTTACTTTAGTAGTATTGAATAAAAAGGCGAGAATCTCTAGTTTTCTGAGCAAAGCTGAATCTAATTAAATATTTAATGGTTTGGTGTATTTTTTTTCCTCCCAAATCCTTTGGTTTCTTGCTCTTTCATACTGTGATATGATGACATTTGAACAACAAATGCAGTCTTGGTAGGTTGGTCTCCTGGTACTGCTTTTTATATGAAAAGCTTGCACATCCCAGCTGAAGCCCAGATGCTGCATTTATGAGATATTTTGTCGTGATCAATTTTTAAAAAAATATTTTTCCATCCCATGAAATTAATAGGCACCTGGGGAAATACCAACCAACTCCTCCCCGCTCCTGCAAAATACTAACCTTTCCCAGATGGGAAGGGATTTCTCTTTCCCTTTACTTACCTGCAAGATGTCCTTGCTGGTGCTCGGAATCACAGAGGGAGAAGGAAAAATCAGAAAACCTTCATAAGTGGAAAATGTTACAAGCAGACCAACTGCACATAACTCCAACTAAGAACACTGCCTTCTGAGCCTCCATGATACTGAATAAACCCTGCATAATCTTCCCAGGGGCACAGAGCGAGTCATTAGCAAGACGGCACTAAGAGGCATCCTGATTTTTGTCACTACTCTGATTACTTTAAGACCCCAATTTAAAAGGCCATAGGTTTGTGCTGGCAGCACAGTCAGAGAGATAACTACTCACGGCTTTACAAATTGGTTTTCTTGCAGTCATCTCACTACTATGGGCCTGCAGCTCTTTTTTTGTTTTGTCTTTTTTACTTGGCTGTGTTCTGTTCAAAATTATTTATGTGTTTTGCTACAAAACCCAAAGCAAGCCGAAGATGAGTGGGAGCCTCTCCTCTGCCTTCACATGCCCACACCAGGACTGCGCACACCTCCCCAAAGCCCTGAGCACTCAGGCCAGCGCTGCGCTGGGCCCGGGACCTCCCCTTGCGAGCATGTTCCTGCCCGCCAGCATCAAGCACCCTTCATGCACTCATCAGCTAGCGCTGTGGCTACGGATTGTTCTTCAAGGCAGACTTTAGGATGCTTAAACCAATTGACCCAGGAGAGCACCTGAGGAGAAAAACTGAAAGTGCTTTCATGTCTTTTCTTGCTAAGCTTTTCCATAGTGTTGCAGTTCCCTTTCAGACTGGGGAGTCTGTAGGTGGCTGCTTTGGCACTGTCACTAAAGACAAAACAATTTAAAAGCTGCTGTTATGGCTGGTTAGCATTTGGCTGCCATGTTCCCTCTCTGTTAGTAAAAGGAGAGTTTTTCTTGTACTTAATTTTCTAACAGATGGTAAATATTTGTTCTTATAGACTTCTGCGGTGTTTGCCCCCACCATGTAGCTCTGCAGTGCCTGTGGGAAAAGATGATTGTCTGGCTAGACCCATCCAGCTACCGCATCACTCTGCTCAAGTGAAGGCTCTGTGAATATAGACCAAACCAAGTAACTGTGGAAAATGGTCACTTGACACCTTTTAGACAGAATAAATACAGATATTTTTCTGGACAAATCCATTCCATCATTTGTGTTGTAGATGCACATTTCTATGTCACTAAAATAACTGTTTGTAATTTCTCATTACAGCCCTTAATGCCTGACTGAAATATTTAAGTAGGTATGCTTCAAAAGGTACTGCCCCTTCACAGACGGAACACCTTTAGCCATACCGGCTGACACTTTTATGTCAAAGGCATAGTTAATTTTAATGTGGAAAAGCAGCACAGGCTTGCAGCATATGACAGCTGTATGTGTTTGAATCTTCATTTCATACATAAGGATATCCAATGAAAAAAACCTCCACATCAATAAAAAGAAATCTAACTTTTTTTCCGCACTAGAAGAAATACATATTGAGCCATTATAGATTTGGGATTTTTTTTTTTTTTTAGCACCATGTTTCTTTTCCCTTTAAAAGGTTGTGGTTGGTTTTGTTTGTTTTTTTTTTTTTTTAAGTAAGCTACAACTAGGTGCCATTGTATTGTTATAACATGCACAGTAATTTCAAATAATTAATACCTTGACAGCATAATCTCATAACAAATCGTTTTTATCCATTATCTAAAATCAACTTTTAATTAAAAGAATATGTTATATTTGTTTTCTGATACTAAATTACCCTGATTATTTTAACATTACGTGTGATGTTGGCACATACTAAATATATGGCAATTATATTTCTGTTGGGCTTTATTGTCTGCCTGAAACATGAATTTCAATTATTAAGCATTAGTAAGTATTTAGGAATGTCCTGCTATGCAGGGTCTGCAATTAATTTTGCCAGGAATTATCTTTTTCTGTAGCCTACATTTTAGAAGGAAGACACTATGTTCTTTCAAAACTGTATTGTATTTGCAAAAAACCTGGTATTTTTCTAACCTTAACAAGAAAAGTTCGCAGGAACCAGGGCCCAGCTGAAACCTGGATTAAGCTCCAATAAAGGCTTCATAGGGGCATATATTATGTATTTTCAAATTCAGCGCATCTTGTTGGTGTGTCATATGGGCAACCCTGACTCCGTACTACACTCTACCACTGCATGCCAGTTACTCTGATGTTTTATATTTAACTCAGGAAGCCAAAAGGCATCTACAAACACTCACTCTCCCTCAAGAACATATATGTCAACATATGGCTGCAATGAAAATGGAAGGACACCTGTGTGCGTTGCCGTCCAGCTCTGCAAGTCCCCTGTGAGGCTGACGAGAAGCTGTCTCTGTGCTTTCTTCATGGAACTATTAAAGGCAAGCAGACTTTTTCCTCTATTGTAATCTCACGAACAATGACTAATAATGAAATTAGACACTCGGTACATTGGAATATTTTATTTTGACTTTACATGCGGTGTTAAAAACCCAAAGAACGTATTATTTACACATCCACAATACAAGTTTACAAGATATCTATACATGTTAAAGTACTCTATAGTATAGAGCAGCTTCATTTAAGGGTTACTTTTTTTATGCCGTACCATTAAAAAAGATACAATCTGCGTTTACCTTTGCACAAATGGATAAAGCATCTTTTATTATTAAATTAACAGAATAAGGACTAGGTTGAATGTTAGAGATTTCAACATAAATACTGAGAGAACTCACATTACCATCTACAAGGCAGCACAATGTTACAGGAGGTTATCAGGGTTCACATACATTTATCTTTCGGTTTCACACAAGTCTGTATTAATATTTGTAAAGTGAATTCGGATCAGTTTGTGTCTTTTGACAACTGAGTACATTTTTAATAGTTATTAATCTGTAGTGTTTTTAGTTGCAAGACAGAAGTGTTTAGAAAGAGAGATCATTGATTTTTGAATCCAGAGGTCTCAGGAAATAAATGTGCCTTACAGCCTTACAAGAAAAAAATGACTACTTCTATCCTTTGTTCTGTAACAGAGATCCAGTTTTCAGTGACTAACCTTTTCTCCCCTTTGAACACGTAATATAAATCTCCACCGTCTCTGAAACCCATTGCAGTTATTTGTCCTGCTAATTCATGAATATTCCTCTGCCATGGTTATTTCTATAGTTATGTTCAATAAACAATGTGGTAGTGTGTAGTTCGCAAGCTAAAATAGCCATCTGTGTTGAACATCAGCTGCAAGTGGATACTGTAAAACCTACTAAATAGCTTACACAACTTTAGCAGGTGTTCCATTACCCTAGAAACCTCATTTGATTTCACATTATAACTGTCTGATCCTTCGGAGAGCTGGAGTGGAATGTTTATCATGGTAAGGTGATTTAATGCTGCTGTCGTCTTGGATTGTAGGCTGCCTTTAGTTACCATTAATTATTCTTGCTTTTTATCTTTCTTCTTTTTTTTGGGTGCTGTTGAGAGGTTTTACAACTGGCACTCAGGAGATATGTGCTATAGTGAGAACACTTGACAGATTTATTTATTTATTTTTTTAGTACTTTTATCATTTGCATGAATAAGGCACAAAATGCACAGATTCAGGTAAACTCACACATAATATTTACAGAATATTGTCATTACCTGCATGACTTTGGAAAAAACCTTACATTACACAACAAAAACAAATTGATTGCACTACTGTAGAGTTTTCACAGACTGCTTCTGCCAGGCCAATTAATGTTTCTTCTTTTTTATTGACAAGAGTCTATCAGCGTGTAGGGCATTATTAAATGTAACAAAAACGTAACCTTCTCTAGTTACACAGGCCTTTGCCAGTGAATTGATTATTAGCTGCCCTCAGTGAATGAGAAGTACAGGGGCTCAAGTTCACAGTGGCCAGGTATTGGATGGAGGCACTGTGGAAACACAGTAAAACTCCCCCGTTCCAGCCCAAAACACTAGATTTGAAATGCACAGCTCTGAATCAATAGCAGCATAACAGAGTTATGAGGAATTAAACATATCTGCACTCTTTCACTGGGTGACTATTTCATCAAGGCGTTATCATTCAGAAGGCTGGCAGAGATGCGCCATTCATCCTTAGCTGTCTCCAAACTGAACCCAACGGGCTGCAGAAGGCAGAGTCATCTGTTTGTTCAGTCATGCTCAATGTAAACAATTCCATAGCATAAAAGATGCAATGGGAATCTAAGTACATCCTAGTGTGTACGGTACACACACACACACCCCCAAACACACGCACAGCTTTATCTGTGGCACAAACAAAATGCCACACACATGGAGAGAGAAAAAAAAAAAATTAATGCTACAGTTGGGCCAGAGACTGAATTCCAGCAAATTGATTATTAACCCAGATATTCATTGAGACATTACCATTTTCTGACATTTGTGCAAGAGGCAAGGTGAATGCATACATATTAAAATGTTCACATTTAATGGGAAGGACCACACTTAATGGCAGTCTAAAATGGAACCCATTTTTCAAGTATTTGCTTACTGATTTTTTTCCCAATAACTTTTTTTTAGCTATTTAGAACAGTAAAGTAGCCCCCCACCCCATTGTGCTACATGTCTCCTCAGCTCCAAACAAAAGAAATGTAATGACCAGCACTTTCCTTTGTTTTTTTTTTTTGTTTGTTTGTTTGCTCTTAGCAAGTACACAAAGTCTTGCTATAGCTACATGTGGCAAGACACAGATGTTGCTGAAGTAAAGACAGTTTCTTTGGCCACTTTGTTCTCTTTAGTAACAAGCAAGTCTCTGTCTTACGTGTCTACCACAACATCATCTCACAACCTGTACAGGTCAATGCCATACTCATTTTTAGCATGGACATGTCCTAGTAACTGTATTTGTTCAGTGGTCTGACTGAAGTTGTCTGAGGAACGAATGAGGGTTTTGGTGGCACATCGGGTTTTAAGGAGGGTGTCCTCTTTACTCCTGTACGAGGAAGGGTGCCGTTGCTTGTGTAACTGCTTTGCCTGGACAAGGAAGGCTGGAGGTGAACGCTGACAGGCGCCCCTTGCATGTAGTCCATCTTTGTGCCTGCCGTGGGAGGCATGTACCCCCCACGATTAATACTAGGCTGTCTGGATAACAAAACACCATTTGGCGAGTTTAAGTTTTTAGGAAGGGCCGATATTGAATGCCTTTGTGAAGAATTTTTGTGATAACCTCTCTGCCTTTCCAAAGAGGTCATCGGTACTGCAGGAGTGGTGGGAACGTCCACTCGTTTTGTGGGGCTGTTTCTCGGAAGAGTTGATGGAGGAGAGTATAAAGATGCCTCCCTGTTGGGAACCTTAGGTGGGATCTCAGACATATTTCCCATTGGATCCAGCATTAAAGTCTGGTGGGCCACTTGAATATCTCCCATAATTGCTTTGGGATTACTAGTAGTTTCATTTAAGTGTTTCAGAAAATCATTCAGGGTGTTCCTGGAATCAACAGATCTCCTGTGGTCTCTTTTGCTGGATGGTTTTGTAAGTGGATGATCAATATGTTGCATCTTTTTGTCTGCCTTGTGCGCATTAGAATTTGAGAAAGATGTATTGTAATCGTGGGTAGCATTGGGAAGAACGATAGCACTAGGAATATGTCCATGACTTAGAGGAGAGTGGGGTGGAGGACTGGAAGGAAAAAACTGAGGGCTTTTTAGTGGGGTTTCCTTTCGTGAAGCATTGAGGTTACTATGCGCTTTGTCCGATTGACTTTTCATAGCCTGCAGAGTCTTTTGTTGAAGAACTGGTGTAGATTCAGGAGTTGGAAGTGCAGCTAATTCCGGAGGCTGGCCCCTGTGGTCCATCATCATGGACTTTGTATCACCATTTGGTGGCAACTCCTTTCTGCTAGTCAACAGGTTTGTGTAAAGTTTGGGTGAATCAATGTTTTGCTGATATTCCTTGACGGGACTATCAAACAGCCCATTCAGTTTAGCAAAGCTCCCACTGGAGTCAGTACATGACTGAGCCGATTCTGCATCTTTGTGTATTTTTCTGGATTTCCGTACAAATATATCCCGGTAACAGTAAACGGCCACTCCCGCAATAAAGGCTCCCAGGACAAAAGCGGCAAAGACACAAGTGATTAGGACATTCATATGTACCATTTGGTTGGACTCTCCTGATTGTACTTCCCACCTTACACCTGCAAAAGACATGCAGTATATCATAAGTCTACATGTACTTCATACTGATACTTTTCAGAAGAAGGTAGCCTCCCTCAGAGAAGTGTCTATTAAGTGTTTGTAAGTGCTCTGTGTCTAGTGTTAGTGTAACTCAGTTGGGTCCTGCAATCCACAGCACTGGTGAATGCAAGTAATTTTATAAATAAAAATGACTGTGTGAGCATTGATCAGTTTAAATGAAGACTGTCCGTTTTCTTTGATAATGAGGAATGCTTGTTGAAGCTTCTCTCCCCATATTACGTTTGGTTTAGCCTGTCCCCAAATTTCCTTTAAGGCTCACAAATAGGGCCTGTATGTTATTAACATTAATCATTTCTGCTGGAAAATTGAGGTTAGAAGGTGCTACTGGGCCAGACAGCAATTAATAACTCATGGATGGATTTCTCTCTCAATTTTCTGCCCAACTCATCAATCAGTATCAAAAGAGAGACAGGATTATGCAAATGTTGTATAGAACTGTATAATGTACATACTACATTGTTATAACCACATTAATGTAATACGGTGCAAAACTTGTAAACTAATACATCCACAGGTTGCTAGCCTTGGAGTGGCACACCTTGCATTATATAAGTGTACAATTTTTGAAGTTCACGATTATGTCATTCTATTAGAGCACTAATTTGTCTTTTTTTAGTCAATAATGAACGTAAATACTTGTATAACATTAAAAAAACCAACTTGCAAGGTTAAGTTATTAGAGAATATTAAAAACTTTTAGCTTAGACCAAGAAGTTGAATATTGGATTAGTTTTTTATTTGTGTATTAACAAGCTCCCTTTGTTTTTTTGAGATTTTTAAAGCAACCACAGACATCTTGCAGCTGAGACAATGTTAGTTTTTAATGAAAGTAATTGTTAACTATCCCAAGGGATGTTAAAATGAAAGAGCAAGAGGGAAGGAACAGATTCATTTTTGTTAGAGGCAAGGCCTTTGAACATTGTTAATGTTCAGGGTTACAGGTTTTAATGGCACTGTGCAGAAGAAGAAGGAAAACATGAGTAAAGTTCACTAATAATAGTTATGACACAAAATGTGATTCAGAACCAAGAGCAAATGATAACAAAAACTTAAAGCAAAACAGAAAATAACTGCAACAAATTAAAATGACAAATGCACTGCCATAATGGCCGATAGGAAACCTGATATGTTTTGGTGAATGGTAATAAAACACAAATGGTTTTTAGCTGGTGAGATTTTCAGGAAATACAGAATTGTGCAAACATGTCTGTCACCTGGCTATGCTGTGTACTGATGAAGACTTGCAGTAAGTTTTGCTTATGGGATTGGAAGCTTCTTGATTCGTTGGTTGACTGCAATAGTCCTACTGAATTAAAGTCTTTGTTGCTGTAAGAGCCGAATCAAAGGTTCACTTAGCTGAAAGAATGGCTACAGAAAGATGAATTACATTCAGAATATGTTTCTTTTTGTGTTTGGCTTAAAACACATGTATGTGTCTCTATGTACTGAGAGAATCTATAAACTGATGCTCACAGCCAGAGAATAAAAATTCAGCACACCCTTACTCAGATCTGACCCATGTTCTTCAGAAACATGCTACAGGCAGGCAGAGTTTGGGCTATGCCCCATTTAACACATGGATCTGTCATGGAGCTGTGCTTTGTTTTCTGTTCTCTCCCCACCCCCAAAAATACCCCACCCACAAACCAAATGAAAAAAAGAAAACCCATTAAGCTCTTGTAAACAGCCATTCACGAGGACTAATAGTCTTATCCAAACTAGACTGGTTTGAAAACAGCCACCAGAGATGCAGGTAAGTCAGTCATGAATGTAATTTTTTTTAATACATCCAGAACTCCCACTGATTTTAATGGGAGCTTTGGAGCACCCCAGGAATAAAAGGCTGAGCTTATTATCTGTGTTTCCTGTTATAACCTCTAAGCAGCACTCTGTACACTGGATAAGTAGGTATGAAAAACATGATTGCACTGTCTGCATACTCACAGGAAATGTGTGTAATACACAGCCCAACTATCATGGCTGTTACATTTAAGCCTTAGACAATGTTGAGACTATCAGGTTTCCATTCAGCTGCAATGTATTCCCTGGTAAGGCCTTACCCTTTGGGACACCTGATAATGGATCAGAATAATCAGAAGTGTTTGGGTCATCTTGAACTACAAATTTCCGAGAGCCAGTCACTTTAGGTTTCCAGGAACCAATCACTTTAGGTGATATAACTGGGATACTTGCCATTGTGGTAATGGAAGCTGAGGAGAACTCCATGTCTGTGGTGGCAAACAGATTTTTTATTAATGGGTATTACAGTCAGGCTTTCCTCACTGTTTCATGGCATATCTAAGCTATAGATGGAGACAGTATTTAATGGGAGTTACAGTCAGAGCAAAATGTGACCCCCTACACTCTGCAGAAGTACAGAGGGCTGATTAAAATCAGTTGGTTCAAAACTTTAAGTAAAAAAAAAAAAAACAACCAAACATTAAAACATCAACAGCTGCTAGCCAAAAAGCCAGAGAAGTCAAACATGAAAGCAGTGCAAAAGTTAAAGTAAGCAACTGGTGGAGGTGAAAAGCACAACTTGTTCTACTTATATTCTTCACTGGAGACAACATACTTGGCTGCCTTTTAAACATCTTCAAAAAAAAAAAAAAGTTGTTACTTGGAAAGATACACACTCATGACAGGTTACGCCTGAGAAACCAGATCAGCTCCATTAGTGCTATTATGGTATACCATGAACTGCTGAATGAGCCATTTCTACAGGTGGGGATGAAAGGAATGTTTTTAACCCCTATTTTGTAATGGTTCCTAAAGAACAATGTTGCATAGATTCTGGCTCCTCTGTAGTTCTGAACAGAACCATCATAGCCTACATGAAAATGCACATGAGGAGGAAACACATCAAATTGGCTTTACAATCCAACGTCTACTTTGTGTTTTATGTTCACTATCCCAGTAGGTTTGGGCATGAATGTCTATGGCTTGAGAGCTGCCTGAGAAATGTACATCAAATACACACTCCCTCAGGACTTGAAAATAAGGTTTGGTTGTATCTGTGTCCTAAAATACCACTTTGAAAATTCAGTTGATAAACACTCGTGCAAGCAAGGTAGCATTTCCATGTAACACAGTTTGGGGTTTTTTTTTTTGCTTTCCTAAGTGAGTCTCTTAACTTATGTTATAGGTAAGTATATCTGGGAAATATTTGTCTCAAACATTACTTCTTGTGAAGTTACAGAAGTGCAAATATCAGAAACCAAAACACAAAATAATGTCCTTGGTTTTGTTGCGCTCTTACAAATTTAACATACAAACAGATTATTTTCATATTTGTCAGTCAGCAATGTGCCCTTGGTTTGAAAGCAGAGAGAGACCCAAGTTCTGGGAGCAAAGACTGGAAAATAAGGGCTCAGTCTTGCTCCTGTCGAAGTCAACACAGGCTCTGCTTTTGAGTTCAACAGAGCACTGGGTCCTGTCTCCCTGAACAGCAGGAGCTGACAGTGAAAACACTATTAGAAAAATCACTGAAGGAGAAAAGGATGCGAAAGTCCATCCGACAACAACGCATTAAGTTTTTTCTAAGCCACCTTTGTCTACACAAGTCCTCATTCAGCTACATAGTTTGTGATGTTAAATTTTTTCCATTAGCATAAACTACTTAAAACATTTAAAAAATATAGAAATACACATTTTAGAAAATGTGTATTTGTGCAAAAAGCTTGCTGGGAAAGAAGGAAAAGAGGAAAGGAGAGGTAAGGAGGAAGATGATGAAATTCTGCCATTCATCTACTAGAGATGACCAATAGGGGCATTCACAAATGCATGGCTGGGGATAAAGTGTAAAAGCTTAGTGGACGTTCGTGCAGTGAAGATGTCATCTATGTTAATCAGGCTCTTTAATAAAAGATGTCTCAATAAATAATGAGCTGTTAACATGCGGCTACACAGGGTGAAGTGCTGAGTGAGAAGAGTCTGACTATCTTTACCATCAGTGGGAACATGAGTAAAAGCACAAAAATGGAGGATTGCCAACTGTGCAAAAGGAAGGAAAAAAGGGCTGAAAATGCTGAACTGAAGGAAAGTAAAGGTCATTAATTCAAAAAAATTAAAAAAAACTAACCAGATGTTGGGTCGCCAAATATTTTGTAATCTGGTGTAGCTGTAGTAGGCAAAATTTCTAAAAGAATTAAAGGAACAAGTAATCAGTAAAAAGTAACAAAAAGAAAGCAAAAGATCTCAAACCTGAGTAATGGAAAATAAAAACTAAAATATTACTGGTTACAAAAAATAAATTCTTCAATACTTTGCTGTAGACCCCAAACAGTTGTAAACTGGTAAAAGAAAGACAAAACTCTGCCACCCAGGACCAAAAAGCTCAGCTTTGTGAACATCCACAGTAACACTAGCTGATGTGTTCACCATGTTACTGAAAAGCTCATCATAAATTTAACATCCATAGTGAGGTGTGGCCACAGACTACTGTTGAGACATTATTAACGAGCAGCAATGACTATGCCTTACCATGGCAGTCCCCAAGCTGGGCTGTGTTGCCGTATTTGACATCTTGCACATATCCTCCGGTGCTGTGGTTGTATGAAACAAACAAAGAGAACCTGCAATTAACAGTATTAGTAGGGAAACAAATGGTGATTTTTTTTTTTTTTCCTGGAAGCAGCAAATGGAAACACATACAAGAGCTAGTGTATGGCCCCAAAAATTGTTTTACAAAATGAACAAGTTAGTTATAACCAGGCTTTAAAACTCTATATACCTGCTTATGCCAGGAAATAGAAGAGAAAAAAAAAAAAAAAAAAATCCCTTTTTTCAGCAACTTCATCATGTCTTTTGCATTGGGCATGCTCTTGTTTTTAGATACAACCATCCAATTATACTAGTTAAACTTTGCACTGGCCTGCTACAAAGGCCTCTTTTTCAGATACAGCTGCTAATGCACTGTATATTACAGACTTGATTTGTGCAAAATGCCTTTGGTATGCATATATATCACCCAAGCTCCAGCGTGGAGGCAAAATCTTACTCTTTTCCCACTGTGAACCCTGTGCTTTCATATTTGCAATTGACTGTGCCCTGGCCGTGAGCACGCCTGGGGCGGCATACCATCTACTGTCCTCCCTGAGCTGCTCAGGTTTGCAGGTAGCAATTTCTTGCCTTCCTGCCTCCAACTGCTCTTCCTATGGGTCTGCTTGTCCTCCGCCGTCACCCCCCCTAAAACTCCCACTGAAAGTAAGTCTTCACCCAGAAATTGCAGAATTAGGTCAGACTTCAGCATTCTGTTCCCTTTCATGTACAGTACACTGAAAAAACATCTTAAAAAAAAATGGAGATTTATGAATTGAGTGCAAGGGAGCAGGCATAGGATATGAGCTCACGTGGTCTATAAAGCATATGTAGAGATGCTGGGCTAATTTGAAAAAGAATACTTACAGCATAAAAGAATACTTACAGCATGCCTGGTGTCACTCTTCCACATGCCTCATGGTCTAACCAGCCACAGTACGGGTCCCGTGAAGCAATACATGCCCTTGCAAGAGAAAAACCCCAAAAAATCATGCATTTTTTACTTCCTTCCTAAGAGATGTTGGTGCCCTTCCTTTAAGGGGGAGTTCAGGAACGGGGCCGTACTTTTTACATGACCCGTGACGCTCACACCGACTCAGAGGAATTCTAATGACGCAGCTGGAGAATGCCACGAACAGAGCATGGTGGTCTCTATCCAGCTGAAGGGAAATGACTCTTCTGTCCTCCTCGCTCTCAGCATTACACCTGGTCAGCAAAAATAATGGGAGGCCATTATTTTAGTAACTGTAGTACTTTGTGCAACACTTACACTGGAAACATTTTATTTATTTATTGTCTATGCAGATACCGAAAAGAGACTTTTTACATATGTAAGTGTAACTTACTGGTCTTTGCTGAGTGATTTCTAAACAAACCTATGGGTTATCAAATGCCAGCTTCTGGCTCTTATTTACAGCTAGGTGACAAGTTCGCTGAACTATGTAGGAAAGAAATCCAAATCCATTTTCTCTGTTCTCTCGGTCGGCATAAATATCTCAACAGAGCAGAACCGAAGTCCTGTATTGGACGACTGTAAAGTCTAATTGGAACGCTTCCATTCCCAAATTCTTTGTGCAAGAATAAGCAAGTTTAAAATGATTAGATGTAGTTTATACATTATTGGTCACTCTTGAGAAACCCTCAGGATAAGCTCACATCATTTCTTTTTAACAGCAGCAGACAGTTCTGACGTGTCATACTCAGGAAGAAGTGTATCTATTTGTGGAAGAATTAGACTGTATCATTGACGTCACTGGAGTGGAATTAGGTTGTTCACTCAACCCATGCAAAATGGCAAGTGACCAAATATTTTCAGGTTATTCAACACAGGGAACACCATGAAATGACAAACAAGAGGTGATGTTGGTGATAATGAGTTGGTTTTCATTTACCATAATTTGTTTTAGCTAGGTACCAAGGACAAGATGAAGAGCTTAGGTGTTCTCATAATACTTACTTTGCATGATTATATGCTTCAATCTCTTCCAGTAACACGCTGTCATTCAAAGAAAAAGGCCTGGTCTTTGCCAAGATTTTAAGTACTACTCCTGCTTCGGAGCCAACAAATATGACTGTGTAGTTCTGGTAGGGTCCAGCAGTGTGGTCTACAGCAATTGCTGTCAATCTGTATCTATCAAGACCAAAAGGTGTATCATTAACAGCGCGCTTTCTCGTTTTCCTTTTCACATGCATTATTTGTGAACGATGTCATACCTGACACGTGTTTTGGTAAACCAGGGCTCCTCAATGACTGAGGGAACAGCTGAATCCATCAAAGGATGAGATTTGATGAAGGAGAGTGTTTCGTCTGGGAAATCAATGGAGGTTTTGTAAGCTTCTGCAAGGCCGTGTTTTGCACAGCAGCCAGGTCTGAAAGGAGAGCAACATTGTTTTCCTATTGATATTTTAGTTAATGAGAGACGGCAGCCTGCTAATGAGCATCCTTATGGCTGAAGTGTAAAGCTCTGCTTTGGTTTCTACCTGACAAGACACTCAAGAGCACAGCTGATTTAAGGTAGCTCTTTACAAGGACAATATTATGGCATCATGAGTAAGAACTTTTTACCTTGGCTTTGGTACTTTGTCTTCAGGTACAGCTGTCCAAACAGAGTCAGGAGTCTTTTGTTCTTTAAATCTCCCTTTAAAGACTTTCTCAATGTCATCCATGCTGAAAGCACACACTGCTGAACCAGGGATGCTGCAAAATTAGAAAAATAGTTGCAAGAACTCAGACTACAATGGCACCAATTTCAGCGTAAGAGAGAACCAAAGAACTACCTTTGATGTAAGGTTGCTGATCTCTCACCTGTTAAGCTGTGTGGTGAATACACCGACAACCATGGGGACTCCATTGATTTCTATTATGTCTGTGATAGACTGCAGAACATCGAAGTAGAAGAATGAATCCCCGGGAACTGAGCAGTTGAGCCGAGCTTTCAGAAAGGATGTCCAATGTTTCTCCAGGACTCTTTGGGACCCTCCCATGTCATTTTTACATATGCGAGCCACACGGGAATACACAGCCTGTGAAGGGGGAAAAAAGAAAAAAAAAAAAAAAAAAAAAAAAGGAAAAGGGACAAAGGCTTGAGAGATGCAAGGAAGACAGTGCCTGTTTCTGAGCTGTTAATGAAACACCAAAGATAATTTTGTTAACAGGAAGCTGCCATTTATCTGCACAGAAAGGATGAAAGCAAACAATGTTTAGCTCGTAGTGCACAGGCATCTTAACCTATCACCAAGCAAATGCAACTCTGCAGCTTGTCCCCACCCTTTTTTCCCTTCAAAATCATATTGTTAGTGAGATTTAAAGACTTTAATTAACCATGTGTAAAGGACTTAATAATTTATTATAGAATATCCTTCCATGGTGAGGCATGAGTATTATACTCTGTACTGGCATGACTGAATTATTCAATATCCAGGGACATTAGAGAAACTTCTTTGAAACTCTTCTTTTGTGTTGTTTCCTTTTGTTTCTTTAATATGCATGAAAAAACCCTCAGACTTTCCATTACTTGCCACAAGTGTTAAGGCAACAGCAACACTAAGGCCACAGCAACACTAAAAGATACCTGTAGCGAGCTCGCCTAACAGCAAGGCATAGAGAACAGAAACAACTTTTTGGCTGAAGAATGCACTGTTCTATTTCCCTCCTCCCCCCCCGGCCCCCACCGTAAATTATAAAGATGGGAAAACTGTGCGAACTCTGTACTAGCCCCTCCTTCGTATTGTAAACTGTGCTTGTTACTGATGCTGTTTTAGGATGATCTCATTCTGCTACGACTCATGGCTACCTGACAGCTCGCTGTGACGATACCTACCTTGCCTAAATTATTGTGCTCTACAGCAATTTCTCGGAAGAAGAAATAAACGTAGTTCCCGTATTCTATGGCATGGAGGAAGTGTGGTTCTGTAGAGAAAGAGTAAGGAGAAGGTTACTTCAAAGAACTACTTAATCGGCATATGACACTGACTATGCTGTATGACTTGGCTGCTTCTCCACAGGTCCATACCAGCTAACATGAGCTCCAGTCTTCCAGATACTTTAGGATGTCCAAATATGGGTGCGCTGGAGCTTAAATGAACTTGAAGTCTCTAATATTGGCTAATGGCCTGTAAAAAGGCCTCACAGAAATTGCATTTCAGTTAAGGTATTTTGTTACTGCAGATTCATTCACTGATGTATTTAACAAAAATTTTGCTTTATTCGTATTAAACTGCTTTTTTGTCGTAATCATACTATATCGAAAGCTGCATATATGCTAATATTGTAGCATACGTGTAAAGCATGCTGGCTGTCAACTACCTGACCCTGTGTGCCACTGAAATTACATCTGCCATGTGTATGGGAAAATACTCCCCCAACTTACCTTTTATCCATTTGGAATCATACTTTATTGTTCTTAGGGCAGATCCATCCCCCATGCTGCGATAAATAACAGCGTCACTTGCCAGGAAATCTGCTACTGTTGCTGAATACAATTTTCCATCTAAAACAGAAGTTGAAAATGTGGTATTAAGAGGCCTTTAATAATCTACAGAATTCTGACTAGCCTGTATTTTTCCCCATTTCTTTCCTGCTACTCTTCCCCAAAGTGCTGTAACCTATTTATTAACAGGTCAGCTTCTAATCCTTTGGAGGCCCTTTTAAAAATTTAAGAGCAGGGGCACCATGACACCTTTAGCTTTCCTGTGCTTCCTTTAAAAGCTCTCTGGCTCCTTTGGTGTCATTAATCATTTAGACTCATTACAAGCAAAAGTTCTTACCAGCAAAGAGGGCGACATTGGTTTGTCTGGCATCAAATGGGCATCTTGCCAAACCACTAATTTCCTCCCCATCATACTCTAAGGTATTCAGCTAGAGAAGAAAAATAAATGGGTGATAGTGCCATTTCTATTTTGTACACTGGCACAGAAGTAAAACATTGTCTTTCCACAAAACTTAATTCAGCACATTGGCTTCTGTCTGTTTTTATTTCACCTTGAAGCACTCTCCAATCACACTGGATGTATTTGCTATAGCATAATTAGTGCAAGCAAACCCAGTAACAGATTAATGACATTTTCAATATTCTTACCCGATAGTATCTGCACATAGGGTTAAATGCATTTGTTCCACAGACAAACACCATCTCATCATTCCTTGGAACAAAGACTTTAATGAAGTTATGGCATTCATCCTGAAAAGAGATTAAGATGTATTAATCACAGACTTCGCATATATATTTGTGTTGCTTTTCTATGATGTATGTGCTAAGCTTACTTTATGTTTGCCTTTCATAGCACAGTTCTCTCTGTCCTGCTGCCTTGACCTCCATGTTAATTTCTGTTAAATCAAACCAGAAAAGAACATTAGATTTCCTTTCCACAAAAAAATCTTAAAAAAAAATTAAAACCAAAGAAAATACCTCTCCCTTGCCAGCACCTGTATCTACTCACCTTGCTTGCAGTAACTTCTGATTTTGGAACTTCATTTAAGTTTACAGTGTAAACTTGGTCCCTTTTGCAAAAAGACACAAGTAAATTCATTAATTCATTTGCCTTATTTTTTATAAGCTAAATCTATTTTTACAGTGTTTTGTTAGACCAGAAACTTCTATGAAATTCTTATGGATTTATTATGTGTTTAATACAAATCGGAGAAGACTAGTCATGGGCAACATGGGGTGGTTTTGATTTTTATTGGTATGGTCCTTAGACAGCACCTACAGTGTCCAGCTATCCATCTATGTCCTTCCGTTCTGCTGAAGACTAATCCGGACTGTAAATTTCAAGTGTGCTATACTCACTTCCTACATCCCTGATGTGTCAGTCTAAGTTTAAAATGATCAGGGCAGTAATATAAAAGATGTAAAAGAGTATTTGATCATTGGTTTAGCATAACTACAGTAACTGCAGCCTTCAAATCCAATTTTCATGCACTGGCCATAGATATGGTATACTTCTCTGGGAAGTCCTCTCCCAATTCTTATTTTTATCCTATTCTGCAGATTTTTCTAAATGAATTTTACACATAAATGCAAAACCAGAAGAGAAAAGAATTTTAATCTAATGAACTGAGTGAAGGAAAATTACCTGCCAGCGATATAAAGTGTGTCTCGAATTTTCAACATCAGTTGGAAGTCCAGTCTGTGCTGAGATTCATTGCCTGAAGGGCGTCCTCTAAATACTGGATATTGCCTTGAATCTGCAAGTAAAAATGGGCTACACCATCACTCAGGATTATAGAGCTAAAGAATCAATATATGGCATTGATTAGCTGTATATACTAGGTGTAGAAGGGTTTAAACTAAATTCCTTGAGTAATGTCTTGAATATAAATGAGAAAAAGATGGCTAATGTCAGCAAATGTTCTTTTTCCTGAAGTTATTGCTGTATTTCTGATTGCTTTTTTAAGAAAATGATTAAGTGTTCTATTAAAGATACAAAGCCAGTAAACACATTTCAATTTGAAAGGAAACAGATGACTTTTTTTTTTTTTTAAACTTCCCAAAGAAAAAAACCCAAACATTAAAACTCTTTCCCCAGTGGTTAGCACCATTTGCAGATTACTTACAGTGGTAGTCAACAACATTAATAGGGTCCTCGTCTTCAGGGAAGCTGACAGCTCGGCACTGGGACAGACTCATTAGCATCACGGAGGCACAAAGCAGAGGAAGCCTCATGGCTGGTGAAAGATGAGCACTACCTTTGTGGCAACACTGTTTAACTACCTGGAAAACAGGAACACGCCAGTGAGATTTCAGCAGCACAGGACAGTAAATGTGACTTCCTACTGGAGAAGAAGGGGTTTTTTGTTTGTATTTGAGCACTGGCAGCAGTGGACTAAATTGGTGCTTATGAAAGGCTCCTGTATGTACATTGATGGAAAACTGCTGCGTGACATATCCCTACTCAAAGCTGCTCTGAAACATATTGATGTTTGCTAATTTTTAGCAGGATTTACAGGCATTTCCGAAGAAGCTGACGCCTGTCAGCCCATTTAATTCACGGGAATCACAAACAGAACGTGCAGGCTGCTGACCTGGCAAGAAAAATTGTCAAACTTAGGATTAGAATTTTAATTAAACTACAATCTCTTTCCATCCCCTCTGTCACTGAATGTAATCCAATAAAACCCTTTCCCCATAAAATATCTAAATCTTATCCACAAAAAGTCATGACATACACAATCTGTCTAAACATCCACGCCATGTTTTAAAGTTATTGCTTGTTTCCAGGCTGTGCCATCATAATACTAAGCTTAACATGCTCATTGGGAAAGACCTTACGTCTAGGACCAGACACTTGATGCTTTGCCTTGTGCAGTGATTTACACATGTGCACAGTAAATGCGAAAATGCTGCCTCTGCAGTGTGACAGTGCTTGTCCATGCTTTGCAAGGATGGCAAGAGACTCAAATGGGGGCACAACACTGAGCTGGGTTCCCAAGATGCCACTTTCCCCCTAATTCTATTTGTTACTGTAGGAAGCTAGCAGCTTCAGAGACATTCACGGTAGGGTTATTTTGTGTGTGTGTGTGTGTGTGTGCTCAATAGATTATACAGCACATACTAAGACAGCACCACAACATTATACAACAAAGCTTTTAAGAGGGGAAGGGAAACAACTTCTCCAATTAAACCGCAGGGATATTTTAGTGAGCAGAATGTAACTACTCAAGTTGCAATTTGGGTAGGATGCAAGAAAACGCATCTCAAAGTGAAATGCGATCCTTAATGACCACAAGTGGTCTGGGCAGGGGTCATATTTCTCATTAGAAACCTGGCAAATGTAGTACTATTCCCTCCTCCAACCTTTTGGAGGCATTCATTCAGCCCCGATTCACAGGTCACAGCTTTGAGTCACCAGCTCGATGCCCCGCAGTTGCTGAAATTGGTTATTAAACTCTTTGTCTAAAGAGAAAAAAAGAAGTCTTTCCATTTTAATGTTTCAAGAATTGCTGTGAGATTTACACATTGCCAGCACAAAGTGCCAGGCCTGATCCAGCAAAGCACATTAGTATTAATCATTTAATAATTTGAAAAGCAATTAAAAAAACCCTTCATAACAACACTTAACCTTTCAGTAATGTTTACTGGGGATGAAAATACTGTATTTGTTAATTGATGCTACAGCTGGCTAGGGGCAGGGCTTCTTCCTTCCATAAGGCTGCTGAGCTCTGTCAGTTCAGGCAGGACTGTGAGGAGACCAACTTAAAGGCTGATAATATTTGGGGGTGGAGGTGTTGTCTGAATGCCTGTCCATTACAGACTGACCTCAAAAGAAGCATTTTCCACTGTTAATGATATTTCTGTATCTCAGTCCACCAGTCCAGAACGAATGGGCTGTGCTCTTAGTCAAGATTGATGAGTGCAGTGGTTAATAAACACTAATGATTCCTGGCACTTTCCCTCTGCTCTTCCTTGTCCTGACATGGCCTCTTCAGCTGAAGCATCTTGCGTTAAATTACTGATGAGCAAACTTAAAACAAACTGGAATTAATAAAGTTAGTCAAATTAGTTCTTTCTTGTGAAAGCACCATTAGAGCAAAGTCCTGCAGCACAGTGGCTCCCAGACACAGTAATAAATCATTAATGGTTACACAATTTCTTTTTTGTGTCTTTTTTTCAAGAAAAGCAGACTCCAAGTATCCAACCCACTAACATCCCAGTGAAAGAAGAGAAAGGGGAAGCACACAAACTGTACGTTGAGTCAGTGCACAGTAACATCTGTAAGGTGCTTAGTAAAAGTCCTCCCTGAAGCCTCGTTTTCTTGGAGAACAAATGAATACAAATTGCCAAAGAGCAAGAAGATCTCCCAGCCATGTAGGCTTTAGTTAGCATAGAAGATGAGGCTGTTCATGGCCCACACATCATGACTCAAAGAGACCCTGGCCTGGCTGCAAAACGCACACAGCCTGCAACCTGGACAAGTTCTGCCAGTTTTAAGCATGGGCACGTATTAGGAAGTTTCTTTTTTGCTCTTTCCTTCCAGTGTCCTGTCTAGGAAGAATTCACTGGGGCAACAAATAGGAAACTTAAATGTAACCTGCCTTACAAAGGCAGATACTGTGTTCTGGGCTGGAGAAAATGGCTGCAGAGAACAAAAGGGCAATTTGCTGTGTATTGGCCACAAAAACTGTGACCTAAAAGCACAATGTCACAAAACCAAAAAGGAAGCAACCAAAATGCCAGGTAAACAAAGAGAGTATCAGTTCTCTCAATTAGATTCAAATTTCAGGGGGTATACCATACTCCCTAAAACAAGGCAAAGTTTTGTAAATGTAAAACCACAGGATGTGTCTCCCTAGAGATTGCATCCAGAGCAGAAACAAACTCATATTTACGTTTTCCTCAAAAAAACTCCAAACCTCTGAATATACTCCAGAGGTGAACTCTGAGAACATAAAAGGCAGGAATAGTTATGTTCAGCAATCTCTTTTAACTAAACATCACCTGTCACAAGTCCCTATCAAAGAAAATGTCTACAGCTGCATGAAGCACAGACCTCTGTCATGACAAGAGTGAAAAGCAGACAGAGAGCTGGACTGGATCAGCAAACCACAGGTAATCACTTCTTATCAGCCAGGTAAGAGGTACAGATTTCTTTATTATTTTGCTTGTTAAAACATTACAAGAAAATGAACAGTAGCTCTGATTTCTAGCTACATATGAAAAGGAAATGCACCTGCTTCAAGAGGCATTTAAATGCACCTTTTAGCTGGTTGGACACAGGCTTGAGATCAGAACCACTGAAAAGAGGATAAACTTGGAATAACAGCTGTTCCCTGGATAATCAGAAAAAATGGGCTCCATCTAGCCCTTGGAACAGGGGTTTATGACAGCCAGGTGTATGCTTCTGGTAGATACAGATAGGCTGGTGTGAAAGACATAATTTTTGCCACATTCAAACCTTTTAACAGAGGCCACTACCGGGGACTACAAATAACAATGCTGAAGTATCTGTTTGGACCAGAATAGCTGATTATGAAAGGCTGGCAATGCCTACCTTCAAGAAAATGCAGAAAACAATCATACTCTGGGTCTGATTATTTTTCCCCAGCCAGGATTCAGACCAGTCTTTGATTAATTTCTCTTATAAATTGCATTCCTAGCATTTCTGCAAGGAAACAATTCACGGCAAGTGCAATGTTTGGAAATTACCATATTGCTATCCCTGTTTTGCAGCTGGGGAATTGAGGCACAGATCAAGACTGAATTTTTGACTAAGGCCAACCACCAAAAAAGCCTTGTCAAAGGATCTGAGCTGCTCTGGGTGACGCGTGATCATTCCTTGCAGCACAGGCAAATTGGTCAATGTCACCCAGGTGGAAAAGCTAGTAACGGCTCAGAGATCTTCTGGCCATTTGGTCTATGCCATAACTAGTTGTGTAGGCAAATACAAAGAAACAGAGGTATAAACGTTAACTGCTGGCATAAATTCCCATCGGTAAAGATGACAGCAGCCTGACTGAAACAGGCCTCAGGACGAGTGCTGTTGGTCAAGTGGAAGGCAGCAGTTGTCCCAAGTAATAAACTGGCTCTTTGTGGCTGGCACCTTTCAATTTCAGATACGAATCCCATCCTTCAATTCCTGATTGGGGGAATCCAGAGAAGCAGGATATAATTTCTGTTAAAATATGAGCCCTCCTTCAAACAATCACACATGAAGGGGAACAGGCTGGTGTTTCTTGCCCATTAATCTACTCCAGCCTTTGACAACGCACTGGTGACACTCCATCAATCATCTTTCTGTGTGCTGCCACGTAAAGAGGAGGGGGGAAGGGAAAGGGCATTCAGCCAGCTGGAGAGAAGCAACACATAAAATAGCTTCAGACTGATGCAATACCTTCTACTCACTAAAAAAAACCAACCCCAAAAAACACCCTCCCCACAAAAAACCACCCCCCCCCCAAGCCTTAAAAGTCTCCTTAACACAAAAAATGCTTCTCAGAATGCTAAGCACAGACAGGAGTGTGGTATGGCAAATCCAGGCTGAAGTTCAAGATAGGTCAGAACAAAAGATATATCCTAAAAGTTAGTTCACTTGTGGAGAGTTTGGCAAGGCAAAGGAGAAAAGGGTTGCAATAATAAAAGCTGAAAAAAAGGCACATAGCATGAAAAGGCTGAAATGACTACATCATCTTCCTTCTCCACCAGACACAGGGCAAAATCAGGCTGTTAGGTGAGATCAAGGATCTCCTCCGTGCTTGGAGGTATGCGTTAACCGTAATGTTGAGGGGGGACAGGCAGAACCCATTAGTAGTATGCTGAGCTTAGCCAATTTATGTGATGTGGTTTCCCACAATCCCAAGTGACTGGACTTTGACAGATCAGGAAATCCCTGTTGTCCTCTGCTCCTTCCTGCATGCAAATGGCTCCCTGACAGCACTAATTAGTGCAAATGCACGAACTAGTGCATACCTGTGATGGTACCTTCCAAAATTTTGAGCATGAAACCACTCTAAAAATAAATAAAAGTTAAAACAAAAAAATGTTTTACCGCTGCTTGTTCACAGATGCTCAGCAAGTTTCTCGGGGCCTACAGCTGAGACTTCAGTTCCTCTTTCTGACCGAGAGCAAAGCAGATCCTGTGCAATACTCAGCAAGTTCCACTCATCTCAGCCCTTGAGACAAGCCGCTCGTGAGGGTCACAGTGCATCCTCGGACAGTGGCTTCAGGGCACTGAGCAGTTGGCCAAATCAGTGCTCCAAAGCTCTTTAACCAGAAGACTACTCAAACAACAAAGATCTGTTGGCCGGGTTACAGCAAGTAACAGATTTCACTTGCAACCAAATAAAAGTTATGTTAGTCTCTGAATGGGAAGTTACTTGTGTTTAGCACCCCCCTGCCTTTTTTTTGGATGCAAAGGACTAGTGTAAAAAGGCTAAAAATATTGTTTACTATTGCCTCATGGATTATCTTTTGATGTACAAATCACTTATGGCCCACTAACTGCAGGTTGAAAAGGGTATGGTTCAAATTCTGGCCTTCATGAAGTTAAAAGGTGTGCTGGCAGTGACTCTATTTTAGGGGGCTAAGGATTCACACATGAGTTTACTTCCTGATGGTAACTGCTACCAGGTGGGAAAAGTTCAACTTCTTGAGCCAGCTGCAGAGAGAACAGCTTGCCAGTAAGGTGCTGGTACAGGGGCTGGAGCTGGGCTTCACTAGTGCATAGTACAGAAAGGTAGGTTGTCACTGAATTTTGGCTTGTCAAGCACGTCAATCTTTTCAGAAGATAAAACATTTAGAAGAAAATATGTGAAGGTGGTACAGGCTGCCTTCAGTGGTGCCCTAGACCTGCTGTAGAAATGTATGCATTGGCAACCATGGATGTACCAGAATATTCACTCAGAATGGCACCTTATCCCTGCTGTGCACGGGATAAAATAACTCTAGAGCAGAGCCACACACTGGGGGATCCAGGCCAAAGTGTGTTTTGGTAATCAAACCATGAAATGCAGCATTTTTGTATCATCCAAGTCAAAATATAAGACCAGCATGGCCCAGGCTCTGGTGGCTTGAACTCTAGAAAGGGAGTAAACAATTCTTTATCCTACCTCTATTTTTTTGGTCTTGGTCCTTTTTTTCTATGTCTCACTGCATGAAATGGGTATAACGAGTCATTTGCTTACAAGCCAGAAAGTATTCCACATAGAATGCAACATTTGCCTTAAAAATCTGTATCAGTATCTATTATATGAGAAGCAGAGGATTAGATTCCCATTTTAGGTCATATCTATACACAGGTTCTCCAATGATGCAATTGCTTTTCAGTGTGGTAAGTCCTACCAAAACAAGAGTACAACAGCCTGCATAACTGTAAGTGTGATTTCCTTTTTTTTTTTTTTTTCAAATGGCATTCCAGTATAAATGTGTTTCTTCTAATGAAGGCTGACTTCAGTAAGGTTCCTGAAGGCAATGCCTGATACAGGGGTTTACTGTATATTCGAGTCTCAGAGATTGTCTATGATGTGATAAATTCATATTGTGGAGTTTGGTGACAGATTCTTTTGTCTAATTATCAAATAACACAGGAAAATATTTGTGGTTATAGTAAAAGAAACGTAGTTAATTCTTGTAGTCCTTTCTACAAACTTACAGCATGATTTTGTATGAATAAATAGACAAGAAAAACGGTTTCTGTCCTATGAAGGTACACTCAAATTTAAACTTGCAGTATGTAGCCATCCTTACTTTCTATAACAACTTTAAAATCTGCAGCTCTGAAGAAAAAAATTAGGATATTTGGAGGTGTGATATTAATTGAGCATGAAAATGCAAATAACAGGTCTGTTATTTTTAAGATAATACTCGATTTCTTTTAAGGACTCTGCATTAACACCTCTTGATCTATGCCTAAGTAAAAAAAAGATAGTTTAATATTAAAGTGATGAAACCCCACCACTGAGTATCACAGCTTTCATCTTAATTGGCTTACTGTATTGCTAGTTACACTTCAGTTGTTTGCAGGCTTTTAACGTTACAGAAAGCGCACCCCTCTTGCTCTAGAACAAGCTGACAGAACACTTGCAAAATGGATAGGGTGACTTCTAATGATGCAACTGTTTAGTGGTTGATTAGATGCACTTTGAGGGCTAAAATCTCCTGTGAACAAAAATTTACTCTAACACAAGGTAGCTTCAGCAGGAAAGGAAATAAAATGCTGAGCAAACTGTAAGTGATTGCTTCAATTATGTTTATTTTAAGTTAATTTTTGAGAGTGAATGTTAACCACCTTCCCTTACCAGGGTGATACAAAACTCCTCCAGCTGAAACCAACCTTTGATTTCAGCTCACATCTATGGTCCAATCTGTTCTGTTTTTACAAAGCTCCTGCAGGACTTGTTCCCCTTGAAAGTTTGCCAGGGTTGAGCTATCAGTGATAAAGTGCAAGGTACTTTAACTTAAGCAGTGCTCTGGGTTCACCATTTTAGCAGGCCTGCATTTTATTAATTCAAACTGCTTGTGCCCAGCTGAGACTGCCCTAGGAAATACTAAATTTATTTGTGAAAGTGTCCAAGGACTGGCGCAGAGAATGTCAATACAGTGACGTTCAGGGTTTGTTTTATACTCTCAGCACTGATCCTCCATTAATTCCTGGCCGTGGGCAGCACTAGTAGCACCAGCTCCTACCCCTCCCCGACCCCAACCCAAGGAAAGCAACGCCACCGTGCTGGGGAGAGCAGCTGTGGCTCATCAGGGTGAACTCTTGAGTGCCTCCAGCTCACAGCTGTGTCAGAGGTGCCTGGTGCTTTTCCATAGTGTTTTTTAGTCCAAAATACCTTTATCCTGAAAACCAGAGAGCTCAACTCTTAAACCACAATGCTGAAGATCTAACTACTTACAGCAGTACATATAGGCTTGGATGCGGGTTTAGAAACCACCAAACTGCCTCCCTTGGCCCTAAACAAAAGCCTAAAACCTAGACCCAAGTATTACCTCTTCCTCCCTCTTGCATTGGCTACAAATGTGGGTGAGCACCATAAGCGGCAAAGCAAGCAAGCATTCTTCCTGCAAGCCTACAGTATGTGATTTACATAGCAAAACTGCCACTCATTTCGGCATGATTAGGCATCATCTGAT
Organism: Harpia harpyja; assembly: GCF_026419915.1. Classification (NCBI taxonomy): domain Eukaryota; kingdom Metazoa; phylum Chordata; class Aves; order Accipitriformes; family Accipitridae; genus Harpia; species Harpia harpyja. The sequence continues at coordinate 28,056,558 of NC_068953.1, forward strand.
AAGGCAGCTCTGGGACAGGTAGAAACCAGTATTTGCAGGTGAGGCCGTAACGAAGGTCTCGGGCACAATCTGCACAAGTCCAGCTGACGCCACAGCCAGAGTGAGTTGCTGGCAGCACCCCTGGGTCTCCTGTCTGTGAGCCCTGCTGTCTCCCAGCAGTGGAGAAAGCAACCTTCACCTTGAGCAGTGCTCCAGCCCTGATCCCAGAGATAAGCACTGCCCATTTGAGACGTGGCTGGAGCCCAGGAGGTCAGGATTTGCCTACAGGATGAAGTGAATGGGATGTTTTGAAATGGAAGGGAGGTTTGGGGGAAAGAATATGCCTCAAGCAGGACAGCTGAAGAAAAGAGATTTGCTCTGTGGAGAGGGCACATCTGCTCTTCAACAGGCTGTGCCCCAGACAAGGTTGCTGTCAACTGCACCCCAGAAAGCATCACTTCCCACCCACTGCTCTCCCCTGCTATAAACATCCCTCCAGCATCTCAGTGCTGTGCCTTGCTAGAGCATGGGGCTCACTGGCTTGAGTTGCTGCTGCCGGGGAAAAGGCTGCTGCGTGCCACTGCTCTCACTTCAAAGAGAAAGTAAATGGCTGCTGGAAAATGTGAGGGAGAGACAGGAGAAGACTATCAACTGGCAAGAAACACATCAGAGCCTCTTAAGCACTGCACTGGTATTATCAGCATGCCTTTCTCAGAGCTGGAACAGTCAGCCAGCCTTGCCCACAGGAATATTGCCTATAGAGACGGGGGAACAACACGCTTTTAACTAGTCTTGGGGTTTTCTGCATGGACAAATCTGGTAGCTGGCCACCCAGTTACCTATTTGTATACGCAAAGCACGTGCTCTGCCACTTTCCTGGGCACAATCAATTACACGTACAAAATGCAGGCATGAAAACCTGGAGGAAGCCTAAGCTCAAAGTTAATGATTACTATTATCTTGTTAAGCATTAAAGATTAACTACGCCAGTGAAAGGATGTGTTATGAAATGTCTTTCCCAAGCTGGAAAGTAAATAGGAGGAGAGTTTTGTGTTTTTTCATCTCGAAGGCTACTCAGAATTTGGAATGATTGTTTAAACTGCTGCTTTTATTTACCATAATACCAAAATGTAGTCACTTGCCACGTGACTATTCATATTTTCATTTGAGATGTCGTGCAGAAACACATGGAAATCTGGTGAAGGCAAACCAATTTTAGAACATGTTCCGAGCAATTGTTTTGCAGCACTGCCCTACAGTATGAGGTCTCTTACATTTCTTAAATTGCCTAATCAAATGCAGACTCTGTTCCAGTCACGCTAAATTTTCACATAATGGCAGAAAAACACTTCTTTCTAGCCTAGCACTGAACAGTTGGATCACATTATTATATTTGCTGCTTTTGTAGTCTCCAAGTGTGTATTTGTAAATGTATGTACATACATATTCACAGGCAAGAGGGGGGAACATCGGTGCTCAATGCTGTGAGCCCCTGGGGACAGTCAGAGGGACAGAGATGCCTTGAGAGGTGCCTGTGCTGAGGGTCTTCTGGGAGCAGCTGGCTTATCAAGAACGCAGAGGGGTAGTGGTAAAAAATTTATTTTTATTTATTTAAAAATCAGATGTATTAGTACAGGATTTGATCCAGCTGATTGCTTGCCCTACAGTCTGCTGAAGTTATTAAACTGATACAAATGCAGTTAGGTAAATTATACCCATACTGTTGCTAGTTTGGGGTTGGAGGCAGGATTGGTGCAGTGTGCAGCCATGGCTATCCTGCTCTGGGTCCCAAGCTTGGGCATGTCCCTGTGCTGCACCACATGAGTTTGGGGAATTCTCTGCATCACAGAACTGCCCGCTTTCCACAGGCCAAACGCAATCTGCAGAGCCCGTACTCTGCAGTTGTTTGGAACAGGATGCAGCCATGCTGGGCACCAGCTCTCCCTCCCCTCTGTCTTTCACCTAGGCTACATCACCTCATGATAACATTCATCCTGTAAGGCAGGGAAGTATTTGCATCACACTACTTAGGCATTTTGACTAGGGAGCCACAAAGAAACCATGGATCAGACCTTTACAAGTAAAAAAAGAAAAATTTCAAATCAGTAACATATGGACTGCAAGTGCTTGAATCAAGGTCAAAAGGAAATCTGTGGCAAATCAGGGAATGAGACTTAGGGCTCTAAAGCTTTACATTACAGCCTGTCCCACTCTCTCCTCCACACCGGCCTCCCAAGATCCCCAATACATTGCAATGTTTCCCTAAATCCTTGTGTTATCACTAATAATATTGGGCCAGTGTAAGAATGTGACTAAATAATCATATCTGACCCCCACACTATACATGTCTGCAGGTCTATTTTTCCACTACAGCTGCACCAAATACATTTAGGTTTGTGTTGGCATAGTTTGCCACATAAGACCACTGTTCAATCATGAGCTGTGCTTGTTATGTCTCTGGCAAGGATGAAAACCTGATGCTTTAGGGGGAGGAAAAAGCCATAATCCACTCTCACAGTAAAACCTGTCCAGCGGTACACAAGACAAAAAAAAAAAATTCTATCTGTACCCTTGCAGGGAATCAGATTAATCCCCAAAGCATGGGATTTGATTATTTTTGTCTGAGGCTATCACTAAAGAAAAAACCTACATAATGCTAAAAATATCCACGCAGTATTTCCTTTATGAAGGAAATATGATTTACTGAGCAAACCCAAATTACTGGTTTTTCAGTGTTAATCTTTTATAAACACGTGCTGGGTTAAAGAAACTGTCACAGAGAGCAGAAGTTTGCAAATTGAAAGAAACCATTCAACTCTGCAAGATGACTTTTTCCCCCCCTTATTACTGCTTTCATGAGACACCTGGGAACATTGTTCACACACTGTTGACAGCTTTCGCACCACTGCTTTTCCTCTGTTATCCTTACCTTTCTCTTCAGCACTCGTCTCCAGGTGGCAATACACAAGAGCGCTATATTTGCAAGGGGTGCCAATGCTGGCTCTTGGACAACTGCTAGAAAGCCAAAGGGCCCTCTCCTGCCTTGCAGCTTGGTTGGCTCAAGTTGCTTCCACAGGGCACTGAGCCTCCCTGACCCACGAGGCAGTACTCTGATATTTAACACCTGGGTGCTGCACCACTCTGGGAACATGCAGACTGCTTACAGCCCTTGTTTTTAACTACCATTACACCAACAGGCAGAGTCACAGCTCCCTCACTAACACTGGGCTACATTCAAACACCATCTAGAATTTTAATACTGTAGCCTTAACTATACACTGAGGCTTTTGTAAGTTAAATACACATTTTTCTTCTCTATAGTCTCCCCAAACAGGATGGTTACACAGCCCAATAGGACACAGAAATGCTCACACAACATGGGAAGGGGGTACCCAAGTGGAGTGATATATAAACAAGGGCTTGAAATACAAGCGTGCAAATTTTCCTTTGACCCCAAAGTGCATCTGTCACGATGGACATACACAGAAACAGCAGCAACATTTTCTGTTGCTGCCGTGGCTGCTGCAGTCCCTGTCGACCACCAGCATCCATAAACACGCCTGGGAAGCACGGCAGCATCACTTAAGGGAAATACCTTTTGTTTCATGCCACAATAAAGCTCTGAGGAAGGTCCTACCCAACAGAGGTGTGAGCTGGTACCTTACTGCTGCTTGGGAAAGCAGAGACCCAGCTGTCACGACCATTTGGCGTAAGAGAGATGAACTATGTGGCTCACATTAAGAAAAGCCTATTATTGCAGTAATAGCTGAGCTGAGTGACCAGCTGATCACCTCTCATCTCTTCTGAGGTTTCACTCCCACCTCTGGTGGGCAGCCAGTCTGTGACGCTGGTCCCCCCTGCTCACTTGTTACCTTTCCAGACAAGCACCTCTCTGTTTGCTTCCCTGCTGTCCCTCATGCACTTGAAGAGCCCCCCAACACGCATCTGCCAATTAACTCCTCATTCTCATCCCAAGCCCTCTTCAAAGCTCTCCTTTGCCTCTGATGCCTACAAGCATGTGTGCCCCCTTTCCCCGACACACGCAGCTCGGCTATGTTTAGGCGGCTTGTGCACTAACATGGCTGCTGATTATGCAGGCCAACGCAGCTCTCCTGCTTCTAGAGGCCACTGCCTGACTGTACCCATCTGTTGTCTCTTCTCTTAAACCATCCACTGTGGGGAACAGGATCCATCCTTTTTATTCTGTGTTTATCCAGCGCCTACCAAGTCAGAAACCTGGGCTGCAATTTGGCGCTTAGATGCAATGGTTAAAAAACCCCCAACAAAACAGCAGCAACAACAAACCTTTTTGCAAGAAGAGTATCTGTGTGCAAATACGACCTCTATAATGTTACCAAGGTCAGGCAGACCAAGGCCAATCTGCTGTGGGAGAATATAAATCAAAGCTGTCCAGGGACCCATTTCATTTACAAGGTTTGTAACCATTCTGGACAGAACAAATGTCACTTCCTTGCTTGAGCTCCTCGCTCCTCCTCTTCCACCACCACTTCTTTGCTCCTCCACTTCCACCTAGCCCCTTCCTGCCTGGTAACACCTCTTGACCTCCTTTGCTCTTGAAAGCAAGAGTTCTCTTCTAGCAAGAAAGCTGTGGCTCACACATGACAGACAGCCATGCTAGGCCAATTTATTTAAGTTATGCAAAAATCTCGACAAGTAAAACTAGCACAGAGCCACAAGTACATTCACCTGCTGGTTACCTGCCATTCATAGCACACATCCAAATTAAAACAACAAATCCTGTAACGACTTCTTTCCTATTGCATTCATAGATCTGCAAAACAAACCAAGGAAAGCATCTGTAGCAAGTATTAGAGTCTGGGCACAGATCCTGTGAAATCACATGGTTTCCGTTGTGGAACTAAAAAGGCTTCTACAAGAATGTGTGAAATACACAGCCGAAATTCTCCATTTCTTTCTGTGCTCTTTGGCAGTTTGTGTGGCTAAGTTAAAGCGGCAAGTTCTGTTTCTTTAGCTGGCGGCTTTCAAAGCACACCCTGATCTGCAAATTGAAGAGCACAGGATTCAGCTAGTAAGCTCCCTCTTGAGTAAGTACAGAGTTAATGTAATCCCACTCCAAACAACAGGTTGCTGTCTCCAAACTGGAGCCTTGAAAAGAAAGAGTCCAGCGGTTGTTTCACTCCTTGCAGCCATTTTGTAGCCCTTCTGCAGGTGTGCCCACTGAGCTGCAGTGGGGCTGGGGTACCAAAACTAAAGAAACTTCATGTTCTGGACGTTAACTGTAGTTACCATAGCCAGACAATGCTGCCAGTGGTGTGGAAGAAAAAATTGCTGCAGCCAGCTGTGCTGTTCACAGTCGGATGGTTTCTGAGTAGCTCCAAATGGTTATGGAGCCAGTAGCCTGTTGTGGCCAAGGACAGGATGATGGATGGTCTACACACACTGTCCAAGCAGGGAGAATGGCAGAAGTTCACTTCAGGGTTGTTAAAATGCTAATCTGGGTTAGTCAACAAAAGCCGAATGGAATAGAAAAGTTAGGGAAATAAACACTACTCATATGTTATGTATGTGCACTACAGATTTGACCTCTGTGCTTAACACAAACATTTGACTTTGGAAGTGGGACAATTCAACAGTCTTCCTGTTTGAATAAACTGAATCAACTTCTGATATTAGCTATACTGTCATTACTGTCAAGCCACGACAAGGGAAAGTGGGCTATGGCAGACAACACACAGAGCTCCAGAAAACAGCATTGGAAGGGCAGTAATACGATTTTTCACTGCACACCTCTTCCATGTGACATGGGAACAAATCAGAACCTACTTTCTTTTGAACTCGAGGCTGGCAGCTATTCACAGAACAAGTAACAACTTAATAAAATGGCTTAGATGGATTTTAACGGTAACTGCCGTAGCTTATCTGATGCTTAAGAAAAGAGATCATCTGTCCAAACAGCAGTTTTGATGAAAGCAACATTTGAACTCTTTTAATTATATACAGAGCTGCTAAGACTGAAAATAACTTGTACTACCCAATGCAAGTAATGTGCCTTCTATCTTTTCTTCATTACTCATGGAGCAAATTATTACTTTATCCAATTGAAAGACAACTGAAGTTTTCAAACTGGAATTATAGGTATGTTTAACACACGAGTATGTAATCAACCACTACCTCCTCTGTTCAGTAAGCAAAGCAAACACGTAGTTTATTCCTTGAAAAATACGAGAGACTGCAACATAGGTAAGCTCAACATAAGCTTATATGAGCATGGAAGCCGTTAATGTAACCGTTTTCTTTGTTTTACAGAGAAAGACTAGGACCGAAACAGTCTCTGACATATCACTTGTATGACACTTGATGAAAACTGACTGTATTCACGTATGATCTCCACTTGACTTCAGATTTCAGATTTCTTTTTTTTAGAAGGAAGCATAGCCAAAGCATTTCAGCATTTCTATACAGGTTCTGTCCAGCTAACAGGGCTTCACCCGACTTCAAGGGATGCTCGCTCCCATGTTAAGTGCAACAATGTTTTTAAAAGAATTTAAAACCCATAAAAATCAAGGGCTACAATCCACATGTGACCAGGTGTACTAAGACCAGAAAGTATGTTATTACAAATGCCTAATATACACTTCAAAGTGAGCTTCTATGACGTACTTTTCTTTACGTTCACATATCTCATGCGGCAGGACCGATCAAATCGAAGACCAATTTAGTCAGAATTAATTGCATATATAATTAAGTATTCTATCTAAACATGTGCTCTTTGTAAGTCTACATCAAAGTTACGACAGCTCAAAGGGCTAAAGTATCTGCTCTAATAGTTGGCTCGGATCAGCCATACAAAAGAGGTAGAGACATTCAGATGGTCCAGCTCAAAGGGCACGCAAGGAGCTAGGGGGAAAAAAAAAAAAACCCGCAGCCATACAGCTGGTTTGTAGAGCTTTGACAGGGCCATCACTGTATTCCTGGCACACACTCCTGCATCACACAAAGCACGTTTAGAAGATGATGTTATCTTTGTTGCATCTCAACCATAAACGATAACAGGTAGTGACAGACTGCAGGATATGAGGGAGGAAGGTAGCTGTTCGCTGTAACTAAAGGTGCAGATGAAAGCGAGAAGCCGGTTAAATAAACCAATTTAGAGCCTCTGGGTTATACTGTCTTGGCCGTCCTTTTGAAAACAAATCTGAGCTACATAATTCAGAATGCTAATAAATTCTTACTACAAACTTTTTCTTCCTGTTTTTAAAACAACTGAGCTTTATATTAGTTAATATTAAAAGTGTTAAAGTTCACAATTATATAGAAAAAAAAAATCAGAGCGCTCAACTGGCAATTTATATTTATCTAAGCCAGAGCAAATATTTATACAATATCTGCCAACATAACAAAATATGCCTGTCACTTACTACATTAAACATGATTACGTACAGCTTAATTTACTGAACAGTAACTTAAGTAGACTTTAGAGGTGCACAGAATTTTATAGTGTGAATAAAGCAGGAAAAACGTCTATTCTCTTTTGCCACAAAAGTGATTGCAAAGCTTTACAATGAGCTTCCTGTTGGACTTGGGAAAAGGAGAGAACCTCAGAAAATTCTCTGTGAAAGTATTTGTATGTGAGAGCAATAGACCAGCAGTAAAAGCCTCTAAGACACTAGGAAGCTGTTCCTTCAAATAATATTTAAGTGAAATAATAAACATTATTAAGGAAAGACTAACAACTTAGAACACAAAGGTATCCCAATAAAGATGCACATTTTTCCCCAAAAGGAAACAACCGGGGGAAAAAAATTCCACACACATTTGCAGAGCACCGAACAGTATTTTGGAGGAAGTTTGCTGTAATTCTTGCACATTATGTGTGAAGCGTGTGTGTGTGTACATGGATAAGCTACAATACCATCTGTAGAGCAAGTGCCACATATGTGAGCATTATGAACCATCATTGCTGCTGCTATGCTCAAAAGTAAATGTATTCTAAGCCACACACACACATAAATACAAATGACTTTACACACCGAGGGCTGCATTTTGCTCAAATTACTCACAGGCTAACGCCTGTGATACAAACATCATTTTGACCAGGAGTAAGAAACAACTTAAAGATTGACAGAAAACCACTAATTTAAGACTAGCTATATCCATGCTAACAAGTGGGATATCCACTGGAACTACAGTATTTTCAATACATCAACCTAAAGCATACCTAATCACATTTTTCAACTCACAAGATAAAACACAATGACAATCATAAAAACCCCAGCACAACCACCCCACAACCCTTGAAAACACAGGCATAATATCCACCCAGAAATATCTCTGCGACCTTTCATTTCCATCCAGCGCTTATAAATAATAAAGAAGGCTTTAAACCCTTTCTAATTACTCCCCGAAAGCCGCTGCATCAGTTTCTGCAGTGCTGAAACACCCCCTGCCCCCCCCTCCAAAAAAAAAAAAGTTTCTCCGCTCTACACCTGAGCAGAGCATTGTTTTCACCAGGAGGCGAGGACGGAGCGGAGCTATCCCTGCCTCTGCACAGGGATAATTCAGAACCGACTCTAGTATTTGTTTCCATCCATAATTGATAGAGAGCTTGAAACACAGCTCCCTCTGCCTCCCAGCGCCCGGCTGCTGCCGGGGAGCCCGTAAATCACGCCTCACTGGGCACCCGCGCCGCCGCCCCGCCGGCAGCGCCGAGCCCCCGGGGCCGGGCCGCCTCAGCCCCCGACCCAGCGCCGGCCCAAACTCACCCTACGTGCCCCGGGGCGATTTCGCCGGGGACGAACCCAACAGCTCCGCTTGCGGCTCCCCCCCCTCCGGCCGGCGCCGGCTCCCGCAGCGGCCGCCCGCTCCGCTCGGCAGCGCCGCCGCGCACCCGCGTACCTGCCGCCGCGCCGCTGCCCACGGCCGCCGCCCGCCGGCGGGGCTGCCTCCTCCGCCCGCCGTCCCCCGCCGGGCGCCCCATCCCGGCGCTCCGCTCGGTGCCGAGCCAGCGCGGGGGAGGCGCGCCTCACAGAGCCCACCCCTTCCCGCCTGCCTTCCCCCCCCCCCGCCTTTAATGGATTTATTCTCGCCCGCCCCTCGCCTCGCCGCACTGTCCCGCCGCGCCCGGCCTCGCTCCGCCTCCCTCCGCCTCCGCGCAAACACCGCGCCCGCGGCGGCAGCCGCCCTGCGCCCCGCCACTATCGCGGCCAACTTCTCGGTTCCCCCTCCCGCGGCCCCGCCCGGCCCCGCCGCGGCTCTCACCGGCCCCGGGAACGCGGCCCGCAGGAGGCGACAGCGCGGCCCCCGGCCGGCGGCGGAGCTCCGCGGCGAGCCGCGCCATGGCGGGGCGGGGGCGGCACCGCCCCGGCCGCTGCCCCCCGCCCCCCGCCTCCGCCCTCCCCCGCCGCGGGCAGCGCCGGGCGCGGCCCCGCTCCCGCCGCCGAGCGGCCGCGGCCGCGTGCGCGGAGCTCCGGCGAACTTCGCTCGTAGTTTTACCCCTCCCGAACCACCTGGGTGAACCTGCCCCCCCCCCGGCTGCGGCCCCGTGCCCATCCCGCGGCCGCGGAGGTAAACAGCCGGGGCGAAGCCATCAGGAAGGCGTTTTGTTCCTCGCCGACGCACCCTTCGCTTCTTAATACAGAAATTTTCATTTCTACTTCGAAAGAAAAAGTCATTGCGAGCAATGCGATTTTGTGGGCTAACGAGACTCAATTTTGCAGCCGAGTACTTGGCGTGTGGTGGTGGGGGCGGGGGGGGGTTGTCCTTGAAATGACATCTTTTTAAGTGCCTGTCCAAAATCCCCTCGGATATTCCGGAAACAAAGGGTTTAATCCCAGAAATGAAGTCCAGGAAATAGCTGTCACTAATTCATTTTTCTTCACATGAAAGATAAATTAATTAAGGCTTAAAGTGCCACAAAATATTCTGGATACCCCTGCAAGGGAAAAAAAAAAAAAAGGGATTACTCGCCAAGCTGTATCATCTGTGCTTGTTTTATGGGAAATCAGAAAAATTCTGAGTCAAGATAATGTAAAGATTTTTGCTGGGGAAACATCTCTGTCATTCACATGCAATTCCCCAACTCCTGCCCCTCTGCTGTGCACCGCTTTCACAGCAAGTCCTTGGGCAGGTCGCTCCCCACAGCCCTCCTGCCCCTCCGGAAGACTAGTGCTTGATACTCCCGAGCAGTATTTTGGGCTGATCCTGCAGGATTTTACGCACGCACCACTTGCAGCGGGAGCGCTGCCTCTTGAGAACTGATTCATCTAAGCAAGGGCGCCAGGATTTGGCCCATAGTAAATTCTCTTTAGACATGGTGCCAACAAAATCTCTCAGGCATGGGAATAGGACGTTTTTGGCAACTCAGTCCCTTGGCTGTCTCTCTCTGATGTTTCCTGGTGGTGACAGGCTAAAGGCGAGATCATTATGGGCTTCCTCACAGCAAACACAGCGTGGCTATGTTGCACCCCAGGAGCTGCTGCCTGGTTAAAGACGTAAGGACATTATTTTCTCTTTCTCAGGAACAGCCCTAATCTGAAAGCCATCAAAATTTGCACACTGCATGAAAATGCTGCGATAGAGACTATTCACTTGGTTAGGAATCAAATTGCAACCTGACGACAAAATTGCTCAGAGTGCCCCAAAGAGAAGGATTCGGTTCACAGAATAACTCTGTGGCGTTTTCACTGGAAGTCAAAGACTTGGAGCAGACCCACTGTTGTGTGGATTTACAGAGGGTACAGGCACCTACGTGCAAGTGACCCACACCAGGGCATTACAAATGTGGGATTTGCTTCTTGGATTTTTAAATGCCTGATGGTGGTGCCAGCCAGAAAAAATGCAGTCCTAGAAGAGCCACCCATATTTTCATTCGATACATCCTTTTTGCGACTGGCATGTAGAAATTACTCAGCAATGCTGCTCAGTTATCCCTAAGGTGGGGGCATGGGAAGCATGGCACAGCCTGTGGCATCTGCTTGGGCTGTGGCTGCACACTCCCCTCTGCTCTGAGAGAGAATGCTTGAGGGAAGGGACCTTTCTTCCCCACTATAAGTCCCAGCCACAAGCTGACTCAAGGTTTCCATATATCAGGATGAGAGATTAATATGGCTTAAGTCTCCTTCTGCTTCAATTAGACAGATGACACAATGTTGAGAATCAGATCGCATTCCTGTAGGGCAAAGGGTTTCAGTTTGAAGTACAGCATATTAGAGGATTTTGGTATAGCCAAGACTAATAACTTGTGTCTACACTTATATATCGTAGTTTATTACAGTTTCAAAATTTACTGCATGGCTAGAAACCACTTTATGTAAGGATTTAAAGTACGTGCACTTACAATATGTGTGCAGTCAGGGAATTACACAGCCACAGGTTTTTAAACACAAATATATGCAGGCTCCTATTGATATGATAAACTATCACTAACATGTGCTGCAAAGCTTCTTAAATCCTCATTGACACAACAGACCACTATTGTGTCAATAGTGTGCAGATTAATGGGGTATTGTCAGGCTATTTTAGGCCTTAACTTTCATTTATCCTAAAACTTGTTCTTCATTGTAACTCTTAACCTTTGGATTCTGCCAACACATTTCTTGTCACAAATATACTAATGGAATTAAAAGAAACCTGGCTTTTAAATGTTAATTACCCCTCAAATGATTGATTTGTAAAAGAAACACATCAGCAGAATCTGAAAGTACAGAGGCACAATAAAACGGACTGTCAGCCCAAGAGCCAGGAATGCCCGAGGACCTGCTTTGGCTCCAATGAGACTGTCCCCGTGCACCAGATGGTAATGAGAGCACTTACTCACCCTACCTCATAGGTATAGCTTATGGATTATTCCTATTGTCTAAAGGACTTTTCATCCTCTAAGTGTTTGACAGACTTAAACAACACTTGTTCCCTTATTTGAAAATGTAAGCAAAATATTCAGAATTTACATATAGATAAAAGAACCACCGTCTGTTAGAACAACAAATTAAGTTTTTGCTTCATTAAAATATGGATAATACTAAACTAATATGTGTTTAAACTAGACATTTCATTCTGCTTGAATGCCTCCATTGGGTTTATAAGCAAGGCTGAACTGGTTTCAGCAAGAGAAGTGTTCATTAAAATCACTACTTCAGCCACACCGTGATTTGCCAAGAAAGTGCAAGTGCACACAGTGCAGGGCACTTTGCACGTTTGGGAAACCACCTTCAGAGCACGGTCACCCAGGAAAGTTTGCTTAAACGGCGCATCCCTCAGAAATACCAAGTGCTGAGGAAAATGGTATTGATGGTGTCCCTCTGCCTGAGCCAGAGCTGAATCAGTGACTCAGCACACTAGCGCATGGACACAATGGCTTCTGAATGAAATGTGAAACTTATATTTTGAGGACATGTTCATTTAAACTGTGTCATTTCCAATAAAAACAGCAAACATCAGTTACAGAAGGACGGTCAAATCACAGCAGTGCCAGGATGTGATGATGTTATATCCTAAGAGTCATTATATTTTAGCCAAATATTTTCCTCCTCCTTCTCTTTTTTCCCTCCCAAATCACCACATTTCACCAGTGCATACAGACATCTGCCTACTGCATGGCATTGTATGGAGGAATTGGTAGCCAATTTAATATGGATCAGATATGTAATTTCTGATGAAGTAGACATGAACAGTTTTTATATTCACTGTCCTTAAATCTGAGTTGCAAAGTGCGGATGTTATGACTTATCTTGACTGTAATGAAGCTTAATAATCAAAAAGAACAGAATTTATTTATTATGAGTGCATAAAATTAGTTGGACAATTTAAGGTACTATTCAATGAGTAATGCTCCTGTACCGGGGTAAATACCGGTCTGTCTGATAATATTAGTTTCTATTAACAACCTAGGAAAGTTACTTTCATACAGGTCTGGTTTTATGCACCTTTGTGCCTTCTCAGTATCTGGGGAGGCGTTGCACAGGGCAGGGCAAGCATGTATAGTATGTGAATAAATGCAGAACAACTTCCAAAAAAAAGAGGCTTTTCATCCCTATCGATTGGTGAAGAATTCTCTCCTTTGGACTTTTAAGAACATAAATGTAGAAAATAGGAAGCTCAAACTATAATGCTTCACAGCTCATCACCAGAATAGGGTTAAAGCCACATAAGCTGAAACTGATAGCTCATTACGGTATTCCACTGTTAGTCTGCACAATGCAGAATTATGTGTTTTCTAATGCTCACCTCTGTTAGATGGATGCCTACTGTTCCTGGCTTTAGCATCCAGCCTCCACGAACCCTTACTGTAGTTATTGCCCTATTTGTAGCCACTTATTCACCCCCACCCCCTGGTTCAGATCCCAAGAAGATGGGTCTTTAATCTGCCCGGAGTGCATTTAGATCCGATCCCTGTTCAATCACTCTAAACATTGTTGCCTGGGGAAATACAGGTGAAAATCCCAGTGGTTGGCTGGCAAAGCAATAAAACTGAGCCAACCGTTTTCCTTCTCTGAGGCCTGAGCTTGTAGCAGTATCAACGCAAGTCAGAAGTGAGGCATTGTTGCTCATGATTTACACCAATAGGCTAAAAATAGCAAATTGCTAATATAACAGGCCTGTGCTGTGTTGATACAGGCAAATAATTGGTTATAAGTCAAGTACTGTATAAAGAGTAGTAAGTTTAAGAAAAGACATCGTAATTTTATCCCTGTAAATAGTATCCAATTCAGGTAGCACGTAAGTATAGTTCTTTATAATGCTTAGAGGAAAGAAAATAATTTTCTCATATTTTCCAAATGACGTGAAACCCCCCTTTCCACCCTTGTCAATTGTCAGAAAATTACAGGAGGTGCTTTTAAGCTATTAGCATTTTGTAAAATATAGGAAGACACAAAACAGTTTCAACTCTTTCTTTTAGCATCTTCTTGGGTACCGTGTTGAGAGTTGTTTTTAAAGTATTTCTGACTGTCAAAACTTCAGTTTAACATCATTGTTCTCTCTTTTTTATATCTTTCTAATCTGCCTCCTCATTTAGAGGGATGTGTAGAAATCTCAGGTCGTATGCCTGTCACTTGAAGGCGTAGTGATAATTTTCTGCTAACACTGATGGGCTGTGCACCCGAACTTGGCAAATTTATCCTGGCTCTGTATAGGATCAGCATGTGCATATGCTTCCACTCTTGTCATTTATCTTTCCAGCTGGTGGAAGAAATGGGTCCACACTGCTATTCCATGCCCACCCACGATCATCTTGACATCAGTTTACCTTGATAAGCATACAGAACACTATCTCTATATTGAATATTTAAGTGATAAATCTAATAGCTGCTTTCAGTTCCCACTTAGGCAAAAGTCTGACTGAAATTCAATACGCTGGCTCTCCAATTCCCCCATCTACCTCTGGGGAGGTAGAAGAGATGTGCCAGTAATTAATAAAAATAATCAGAAAACAAATATTTTTGTTTGTGCTTTGGCAGTATACTGTGTGGGTCAGCCAGTGGGGATCACGTGGGATCCTGCGCAGATGAACCTGAGGCAGCGGAAGGCCAGAAATTCCTCCTCTGCTGAGGCTGTGGGGCTGGCAGAGAGAACCCTGTGTCAGCAAAGACGGAAAAGACATAGACACAATGTTTGTAATGTGTTGTCCTGGGTACTTTACTACTTCAAATGCGCTTGGAGTGAAATCTGGATGACTGTATGTCAAAGCTAATAAAAGGGATTCAAGCAATAAACATAGCTGGGCAGAGTCTTGTAAAACTGGTCTTTCCTGCCTGCAAACTCCCCATCAGATTTAACTGTGAAAAACCAACTCTTTCAGGCCAACAATTCTGGCCATGGCTCTTTCCTGCAAAGATCACTGCAATAGTAAAATGGGATTAATTCCCGGTCCTTGCAAAAGAATAATCTTGTAAAAAAAAAAAAAAAAAAATCCCAGAGAGGGACAGCTGTACAGGGCAGAGAGCTGGGAACAGAAAAGCCAAGCTGAAGGCATTGCCATGGTGCCCTTTGGGGTCTGGTATAGAGTGGTAGGTGTTGCTAACTCCCCTCAGCACTTTACATGTCTACAGAAATCACTGAAAACAAGAAAACTCCATTTTCTCTACAAAGATTAGCTTTTCAGTTAGGTATATTACATCACCTATCATTTGATGGGGAATTCATTTGAAACATCGAAGGTACTATCAACAAAATACTGTAATTAGATTTAATGGCATACGTCCAAGATTAATAGGTGATCTTCCTCACAGCCTACAATTTTAATTTCCAGTATTTCATTTGTCATACTGCTACTCAGTGCAGATTCACCATCCACAGTGTTTACCTACACTTTGCCTCACTAGTAGTAAAATGTGCTGCCTTTTTCAAGCATAGACAGATGAAAAGACATACTAGTAACAAATCTAGGTTCATGGCATATAATCACAAGATGACAAGACACTTAATGTTATCTATTTATATTATATATAGCAACTTCTGTTACACAAAATCACTTTTCAGTCCCATTTTAGGGGATTACCTAATCCTGTAATTGATTCTGTGTGATGAGTCCCCCTTGTCCTATGGAGACCCGGTGACCTTCAGAACGGGAACAGGCCTAAAAACATTCTATTATTTCACTGTTACTTATGTGTAAACTATAAGATACTGTAGGATGGGAATAGATGATAATTTTATCTTTTTATTTACTTCATTGGGCTCAGACTGTAAGTGTTTTATGTCCTGGCCCAGAAGAAAAATTATTCCCTACCAGTAAGAATGACCAAAGACAAGACTGATGTTTTCTTTAAAGTAAATCAAATATTCCCATAGAAAATTAGCCAATCATACAGATTCCCAAACAGCTCAGAGCTACAGTAAAGCTACTATCTACTGTAACTGTCACATCTCAAAACTTGTAGTTAAGGGGTGAGGCAATTGCGCACTGGCTATAAATACCAGCAGATTAGTTTATCTATAGATGAGTATCACATTACTCATTCCAGAGTCCATAAAATCCAACATGAATCAGCTTGGCTTCGTATACCTACAATCACATCCTACACAAAGGTGAGACCACAGGTACCAACTGATGACGTTTTATAGTCGTGGAGGTTTTAGTATTACAGAAAAAAAGCAATTAGGCATGTGTGCATGTATAGACTCACACAGATGCATCCACAGACACACACAAACCTTGCTCCTTCACTGTCCCACCAAATATAACTCCATGGATTAAGGCCTTAAATAAGACTCTAAGAATGTAATTTAGTACAGTCTGAATCTCCCTTGGGCAAGCCTGAGGTAGCTCCTTGGGCTGTCACAGCCAAGCAGCTGTCTAGCCTAACACTGGCACAGGAGCCAAAAACCTGCCTCATTTGGGTGACAGTAAAACAGTTTTAAAGGATCAGACAGACATTATTCATGGTTGAGGTAGGGAGGGTGCTTAGAAAATAGTTAATACCAGTAATCACTAAGAATAGAAAGGTAAACAAACTGCTTGTAAATTTGTATCTGCTTGAACTCTGAAATAAAGCCTTACCACATTTCTCCAGTGCATTCCTACTCAGCAAGAGGGTAGACTCTCATCCTAGGTTTAAAGAAAGGTGATCAAACTATTTACTTTTACCTCTGTGACACACAGAGAAAGTTCATAGCCCACACACAATCAGTAATGAAAGGAGTTGCTGCCTTTGGCATGTTAACTTGAGTTTCTGTTTAGTGTATGCCCCTTGACATCTCAGTATCTGACTTTAGCCTAGGATATTTTGTTCTTGAGGCATAGGTGAATACCTTTAATTATTTTTTTAACATTTATGGCCTTATCTAATATTACAGTTTGTTTGAAAAAATGACTTCTAGCTTTGTTCCTTCTCAGTGTTCCTTCTTGTGTGCTAGCTGTGGGCCGCAAAATCCTTTCTACCGAGTAGCCCTAACAGAGCTATCCATGAAAGGCTTTTCTTTTCTCTGTTCTGTGCTTTGCATGTTAGTGCAGAAGAAAAATTTCCACTCACAGAAGGTGAGTACA
This sequence comes from Harpia harpyja, assembly GCF_026419915.1. Lineage (NCBI taxonomy): Eukaryota > Metazoa > Chordata > Aves > Accipitriformes > Accipitridae > Harpia > Harpia harpyja. The sequence goes on from NC_068953.1 coordinate 28,073,500, forward strand.
AACAATTGTTATTCTCTATATACCACATTATCAAAACTAAGAGGCAAAAGTGAGTGCAGGTGGCTTTAATCCTTTGGAGTTACTGGTACTCCTTCCCCCCCATCAGCAACTGAAATGGTGCACCATGTCCAAAAGCCACTGTCGTATTACTGATCCTGGGACACATCTTACTGCTTTTCTTTGGTGGGTGCAAAATGACATAGTTTCACCTTTGAGGTAACATTAGGTGACAATGAGATAGGTGGCCCATTTCATCTCCACACTGTTTCGCTGATCACAGTCTGCCAGCTGCTTGTATGACCCTGCATGTCAGCCCACTAATCTTAAGCGATGCAAAGCTCCACGGAGTCTGGGGAAATACCATTGTCTGTGACAAGTCATGCAGGAAACAGTCATGCAAAGGAGCTGTCAGGGAGGAGGCTTGGTCTAGAAGAAGGGTGTGTGTGGGGTCAAAAGTGTAGAAAGCATTTTGGATCCGAGACAATATAAATTAGCAGTGGCACCTATTCTATCCCACAAAATCTCCTATTTGCCGCACATACTGGAAGAATTAACATAGCAAAAATATACAACAAAGAAGCAACCAGTGTTCATCAAGTTATTACTAAATCCTCTGGACGGTGCTTGACTTGGAAAAACAGGCTCAGGAAGGAATGCCAACACTATTATCTGACGTGGCTCAAAAAAAGTAAGCCATGACATCTCCATTCTTGGCAAAGCACAGAGATTGCTGCAGGCACTCTATTCCCTCTGCTGCTTGGATTGATGCAGTTGTAGCTGCTGTGGCTGTTAGCTACAGATCTGCTCTTTTCTGTGTCTTTGTGGATAAGAGGAGGGCGCAAAAAGTGGTTCTCTATCTGGGAAGCAATAGAAGAAACAGTATTTGTGGCTCCAGCCAAAGTTTTCCAGCTTCTTTTACAGATTTGGCTTTTTTTAATTAGTTGCATAACAAGGTGCCAGGGTTTTAGCAGCCATGTTACAGCAAATAAATTATTTTATAATAAAGTCTCTACTGTCCAGTAGCCAAAGATAACTACAGGTTATTCTCAGCTTTCCTATCAAAAGCTGTTTCAGAGTTGGATATTTTATCTGAGTACTTCAGATGCTGCCTGAATAACTTCCTGTGTTCAGAAGAATCGCAGCGATTGCTTATTTTGTGCATATGTACTTCGCATGCTGGCGGAGAATGCCTGGTTGGTCCTTTCTCTCCCTGTCATCATTAGCCATATATGTGCATCAGGCCAAGAGCTCAACACCAAACCAGAGAGGGATGGAGAGGTCTCTACCTCCTCGTGTGGCCAGACCATACAGAAACACTCTCCATATGTGGTACAGGGGACCCAGCTGCATGAAGCACAGGCTTAGCTGACACCCTGCCACCTGGCAAGTCCCCCTGCCCTGCCCCAGGCTGAGAGTGCACTGCCACATAGGACAGAGCTTTGTCCTGGCAGAGTGATGAAGAAGGGAGTGGAGGCGGGGGAGGACAGCAGAGGCAGAGGGGCGAGAAAGCAGACTGTCCAATGCTCAGCCAGGTGACAGGTGATTTTGAGAGCAGGTCAGAGCCATGGTCAAGCTCGCACTCCCATCACATCACATTGCCAGGACTCAAGCTCAGGTGAGCTTTGAACATGTCAGAAGAGGGATGTTAGGCCATACTACTCCTTACTACAGACCCAGGAGAATAGCTCTCTGCAAGGCGGATCATCTATCGCTCCTCCCATCAGTAATATCACAGTGCTGATGTCAGGCTGACAATTTAGATTCAAAATCCTTCCTAGAAGGATCAGGATACCACATGTGCATGTGTTCCTGGGGTTGCTGGCCATCTGGGCTGCCCTCAAAGCCGTGCGGTTTTACACCCTGCCCACGTTTCAGGGATCCTGTATCCAGAACGTCACCAGGGAGAACTGCATGCATTAACTTGGTCTCTGATCTACACCCCTCCATGGACTTTCAACAGAGCCAAAGTCTATCTTTTCCCTAGGATCTTCAAAACCCTCTCAAAAAGACCTGATGACAGAAAGCCTGTTGATTTTTGTTGGGACTGCATGAAGATCCCTCTTTTCTCTCAGCTGGCAAAGGAAAAAAATGTGAACTATATTTTTCAAATGTCATCCTGGGGAACCAACCCTCAAACCCTTCCTCAGAAATAAAATGTCCTGGCAGGATTACCATGTAATATCCATTGCAGCAGTGGAAAATATAAAAGGATCATGGTTTCAAATTAAACAAAAAAGCACCCTTTCTTGTCTCAAAAGCAATACACTGTTCCTCTTCTTCCTTTTCCTTTCTCACCTGCAAATTGCCATGCAGTTTGGTGAAGTGGGATTAAGTAGCCACAATAAACATAGCCATGCGAGGCCAGCAAGTGCAAATGGAAGCAATTGCTTTACTTTTTAGCCCAAACCTTCTGTTACTGTAGCAAATGAGATTTTTTTGCAGCTGACTAACAGAAGCCGATTTAGGCCCTTTGCACATGCTGCCAGCAAGTGTTCCCACTCCAAAAATAGCCTATTGAAGAAAGAAGTGTCAGTTGCTGTCTTCAACAGGCTGCTTTCTAAACCCATTGTTAGAAGGCACCTACTTCAAATGAAACCTGGCATGTCACCACGTCGGTGGGCAAAGTGCCATTCTAACAGATGGGCAGTGGGTAGGCAGTGCCAGTGATTCAGTCTGTATATCAACGTTGAGTAACAAGGTTGTATTCCCACCTGAGAACGTCAAAGCCTATAGCTGTGCTCTGCCATAACCTGTATCCTTACATGCGTTGCTGCCCAGCCACATCTATAGAGTATTTAAAACATTTCTATTTGATTTTGTGCCCATACTGCTCTGCTTGACTGGGCACCAGGTTTAAGTTTTGGATGGGTAAGCCTGGCCTGCCATGCTCTGCAATGAAGGTGTGGGCAAGACCATGTGAGTTGTGCTTGTCTTTCAGTGCCTTTCTCACCACTGTGGCATTTCCCAGCAAATATGTGGGAAAACACTTCAGGATGCTGTAGTCATGGCAAAAACTTCCAGAAACACCTCAAGAGCTGTGGGAACAGTGAGAAACCACAACATAGGTATCTGACTCGGGCTGTAGGACTCCAGCACAATGTTAATCTCAGTGCCCAGGTCCCCCTACATTTAATGTAAACATATGCCCAGATACCAGGTGGTAAGAGCAGTCCTGCTCTCATTTTGTGCTAGTCTCACAAATCCCCACACTCTCAAGTGCGTCACAAGAGCATCAGGCCTTGATGAACTGGGATTCATATGCCACAGCCTCATGAGACTAACATGACAATGCAATCTCCACCTTTCAATGCATCTTGTGCAAAAAAAGCTTCAGCTTTCTAGCGAAATGCCAGCCTGTGTGTGGAGACTTTATCTAGGTTCTTCTGTAGTACCTATTTGTATTAAATGTGTTACAGAGAGTCTCAAATTAATGCATGCAAACTATATCTGCATCTTTTCAAAATCCCCTCTTATATGTCCCATGAAGCTATTAGTTTAGCTATCACTAGGTATTAAAATTTAAAAGGGTCACTAAATGCATACTGCTAGAAGGAAACAACATTAGTTACACATTACCAGAACAAAACTAAATTAAGAAACAGCTCATTTCCTTTGTACCATCAATATTTTACTCAGCCATAGCCTGGATGCTTGTACTCACAAAAAGGAATTAATCATTCATGTGCTAATGTACATCCATTATTTTTAAATCATCACTTAAGTAATCATTTTTCTGTGTGCTCAGATGTGTGATGCCTGCTTATGAAAGTGCAGGAAAAATCAATACAAATTAAATAAAATTTAAAAGGTGAATATCTGTGAAGCAGATGCAAAGAGTCCTTCATGCAGTAAAATTGTAATCAAATTTCTGTAAAACTCTGTTAGTGAGTCACAATTTGAAAAAGATACTGGTCTAATGCTAAACTTATTTATATGCCACGCTACCTTCTTTATTTTGGTACAAGCATGCACAAGGCAGTTCATCACAGATTCAGTCTTAAAACCTGCATAAAACTGAAACAACAAAAGTTTTACTGCCATTTAATTTGGTACTGCCATTTTCCAACAGTTTATTTACCAAGAATTGCAGTGCTCATATCATAACATCATCTGTGTCTGCACATCTGGGAGGTTCCCAAAACCTTCACAAAGTGAGGTGCAGGAAGCTTCGTGGAAATGCTTCCACCTGCGGCCTGCGCAGTGCTCCCTGCTTGCACTGCATGTTGCACACCAAGTGTAGGAAACGAGGCACCGTGGCTGAGCAAAACCAAAATTTTCTTCTCCTGCAAAGTGTCACACAGCCTTTAATGTCTACCCAGTACAGATCACAATAATGAAAGTCTCATTTCCCCTCCTCCCTGAAATGGACTAACTGTATGTCCTGGGATGAATTTGCTGCTGCCTTGGGCTTGTCATTTGCACCCATGGAAAGTGCTTCCAAATCAAGAGCCCTGCTTTACTCAGATATAAATTACAGCTACTTTACTCAGACATAAATGTCTATCTAAGGTGCAAAGTAGTGAAGAACAGCAGTTAGTGCTGGCTGCATATAAGAAGAGTTAAGATGGTCCTACTAGATTGGAGCCCACAGTCCCATGGAAATTAAATCATCTTTTGCTGAAAGTATGATTGCTTCTTTCGGACTACCGTATCAGTGAAAGAATATGGCAAAGCTGTTAGATCCCTGCAAGTACAGTGAATTTCACAGAAGAGCAGCATAATACCTGAAGCAGAATTTGCTGTAGCAGTCCTGTAGGTTTTTTCTTCTATTGCTTCACTAATTTTATGGTGATGTATTTTGATGACAATTTAAGAGACCTCTATGTTTATGAGGCAATAACAAAATCTCCTGCAAAATAAATTCCAAGGCCAAGTTGTCTATTAATATATGGTATGGCTTCTTGTGAATTAATAGACATGAGCTGGAACAATGCTCAGGAAAAAGCGAGAGAGTGTGTACCTTGACTTCAAGATGGGAGGACTTGGGTTCCTTTTTCAGCTAAGACCTGACATTCTCAGTCTGTGAAATGGAGAAAATGATCCAGCAGGCAATACTTCCATTTTGCAGCAGCTTCTGAGGCTTAGTAGTGGGTTCCCACTCAGCTCTGCACCAAAAGCAATACTTTTGGATATTTCATTTTGAATAAAGGACTTCTTTTTCTTTTTTCTTCCTCTCTTTCCCTTCTTCCTCGAGCCAAATCTTTTCCAGCTGAAATTTTTGTGAAAACCAGCACATGTCTGTGAACTGTTTCTCCCTCACCAAGACATCGTATTTCCAGCCGGCTCATCTGCAAATGTTGCTGAGTAGATGGCAAAAAAAAAGCACAGAGGTATAATCAGCTTACTGTTAATGGATAATAGAAGCACCATGAACTGACTGTGATTCAGAGATGTATCGTGAATGACTGTATTTTAGACTGCAAGGAACTGAGAATTTAACTTTTCTTTTGGAGAAGTACCTGGTGAGGCTGGGTTTGGCCACAGTTTAGGGACTCCCTGAGGAGCACGCAGGAGCTCAGTACATGCTGTGTAGGCACCAAACCAAGCACACAATTTACATCCCCTGGCAATGCAAAGCAACCAGTTACTACAGTCCAGCACACAGATACGAGTCCATAAGCTTAGAGAATTGGATTGGATCAGTTTATTTAATTTCAGCCTAATTAAGTGACAATGCATGGTCACGAGCAGTATACAAGGCAAAAAAACAGTTGCCAGATGAAGCATCCACCAGGTCTGAAAGCCACTGTCAGTTAAGTGTGCAGGACAAGCACTCCTGCAATTACACAGACAGTTAAATAAATATGGATGATAAAGCTCTTCCCACTTTTATCAAATTCAGCTGTCTTCAAGGCCTACAGCAAGAGGGAGGAAGGTGACTGAGAGGGCAATTTGCTTCTCAACCTCAGTGAGTGCCATCTGGGTGGGTGGAGGAAGGGCCCTCTTCTAAAGGAGATACATTTGAGTTACTGGAGGTTGCACAGGTTCTTTGCATGAGCTGTCTGCATGAAGCTACCTGACTGCTTAAGATTAAAGTTGCTGTTTATAAGAATGTCAAGTTTGACCTATAATAATTCCTTTTTCTGGGGTGCCTAAAGGACTAAGTGGGTCTTTTCCACATTCAGAAGCTGCAGGTTGGCTGGGTATCACTTCAGAGGAGACATTCAGCTTTCTCTGTGCTTACAGGCCTCCACAGCTCCCTATGCAGACGAGAATCCTTGCAGAGAAACCAGAGTGGGAGCTCGCACAGATGTAGAGAATTGCCCCAAACCTATGTGTATGCATCCACTGTCTCAAAACACACACACATGTGCCTTTTTTGCCTTTGCTCAAATTTAGCAAAGTGTAAGTGTCCTGAAATGCACTTCATATGATGTGAAGGATAAAAACGTCTCTGTCTTGCTTGTGCCAGTTTATTGCTAATGCAGGCAGGTGATTCATCAATGGATGAAATGAGATTTTCAAGTTGTTTTAAAATGATGAGGTAGTTTTCAGAGCTCACGCAGTTTGTGACTAGATACATGATTTATGAATATATTTGTCAAATAATGTATTTGACAAGTTTTAAAAACATTTCTGGCTAATTGCTTTTATTACTCATCAATCCTGAAAGGGGAATAGCAAGATAAGATTGTATTTTACAATTTGTTTTTTTCTAGTCTCTCTCTTGTCATAGCCCAGTGAAAGGGGTGGCAATGTAAACACTGGATCCATGTCTCCCCATGATTCTTCTTTGGTTTATTGTTGATTTTCTTTGTTCAAGCTAGACTCAACCTTGCAAGTGAAACTAGACAGGAGATTGGCCAGTTTCAAACTTCAGTTTACAGTTTCATAATCGACTGGTGCAATTATGATTGCTTTCAGCATGGTGTGACTTTTTTACAGTGCTTTGATTTTTTTGTTTTGATTTCACTCTAAACCATGCCTATGTTTCCATCCATTCCTTACTGGGTCCCATTCAGAAATATCATTTTCAGGATGACATTTTCCTATAAAAGCTTGATTGAAAGATGGATTCAGGGCTCAGACACATGCTCACTTAACAAAGCAGATGCAGCAATTTCCTCAAGCTGTTTGTTACCACCTGCTTGTCAGACACTGTGTCCCGCCAAGGAGTGGATGGAGCAGACCGTGTGAGCGTCCAGTAGCTGCTTCAGTGCAAAGTCCTGTGGCTTAGTTAAATTCCCTGGACATGTTCCCTTCCATCTGCAGATGGCTAAGCCTCAAACATGCATTTAAGGCCCACTGTCATAGGCTGGAATTATTAATGATCTGAGCAGTTTTCCTGATTGAGACCAGAGTTTCCAGTCCTGTGATGAGATACACCAGAGGATTTCCAAACCTGTCCCAGGCAGCCGCTGGGGTTCTGCTTGGGCAGAGGAGTCTGCCAGCACCAGTGCTGGTGGAGGACCAGGTGCTCAGGCTGAGCACACGCATCCCTTCCTGCATGCTGATGCTCATTACCAGGCCCAGCTGCTTTTTACCACCCCTCTGCCAACCATCGCTGCCCCATAACTCTGTTGGCAGAATAGATCACGTGCCTCTTCCCTGTGCTCTCTAGGCAAAATCAGGCAGCTGGCTTAACCACCTGCTTAAACTATTTAAATCTAATGTAGTTTTAATTCCATGACAGCCTAGAGGAAAAACAGGGAGAAGTCTTGGGGACCATTCTGCTGAATAAATGTGGGGAAATTTCTGACACTGGACTGGTAACTGGGGAGAGAAAAGCAGTGATGTCTTAAACCAAAGTAATGGTTTCTTAACTGATATTGTGGGTTCACTGCCACTTCTCTGGGACTACCGGGGGCCAGGGGGAAGAGAGAGAGGTTACACTCAGATGTTAATCTCTGCAAGATCAGCATGTATACACCCTTCACAAACCTGCTCATGCAGTCTGCATATAAGCCACCAAGGAGCTGTTGATGCAGGTTTTTCTTAATAACACAAATATAGTTTTTGGAACTTAATGCAGTCTGCTAAACTATCTTTTATTAAAGAATAAACCAGAACAACATAGAAGGCATAGCACCAGCCGGTGCTGTGAAGGCAGACTATTATACTGAGAGCAAGAGCCTGTGCATATATACATTGAACAAACTTAGTTTCTGAGAATGTGCCTTACTCGGGCCCAGCCCTGCAAACGCACTACACCAGGCTTATTGGCGTGGGACAAAGTTACTGCCTGAGCCAGTCCTTACAGATAACAGCCACCCATCTGTAAGAGGTGTTTTCTTACCACTCTTTCTTAGCATTGAAAATCCATTGCTAAGACACAAAATTCAACAGTGAGCTTTATTTCATTTGTGGCATGGTATGTTTTTTTTCTTTTATATACATTTAAAAGTTATCTTTGTCTTCAGCAGAGGGTGATAAACTGTGGTATTGTCACCCAAACAGCTCAGAAATGCCAGCTACAGCAAGCAGGGTGAGCAGAGGCACTTCAGAAACTAATGACAGTGGAGAGATCTGCATATTCATAGCAGGAGAGAGACAGAGCTGCATACACAAACTGAGCAACTGCCACCAATGGGTGAGCTGATTACTGTTTATCTGCAGGGGGAGAGAAATGAATTCTAACTGGCTAAGACACTTTTGTTATCGTGAAATACATATTTGGCTACAGCAAACAGCTTCAAATCAGAAAAATGACATTTTTGTGCTGGCTGTTTATAAACAGGATGTAGTTAGTGTAAGGCACCCACAGCTGCAGTAGCTGCAGATTTTCAAGGCCAGACTCAAATGTATCATACTTTATCATTAGTTTTCATATTTGCTATACCCAAGGCCATACAGTGTTTTACAGAGAACCCAAGAAAATAACTTGACTGATTGGTTGGCACTCAATATTGTATGGCAGTTCATTGTTTTCAAGAGAGTTTGTACCTTCACCTGAAACTTTAATCACAGCATCACAGGCCCAGTCCTGTTTTTGATAAAGTCAATGTCAATGTCATCAGCTTTGGTAAGTGCACAACTGGGTCTGCACTCAATAAAACTGAAAACTGGGAAACCTCTTCAATATTAAGAGTAAGTTTAGCTGAGATGAGGGTCAGAACTTCAGGGCCTGTTGCTGACTGCCCATCCCCAATGGGATGGCAGGTGGAAGTGGGCAAGGAGAAGGGTAGCAGTAAGATGATGGGGCAGCATCAGAAATACAGCTTTCTAGAAAGACGGATGCAGCTTTAGTCCACAACTCACCAATCACATATCTTCCTAACACTCATGATAAAGTTGGTGGGAGTGGTTTGAGGAAATCACAGAGAAAAGCTATCTTTTGGGTAATTGTGCTACACTACTTGTTTCTTACAAGAAAAACATTCTGGAGATAAGAGAAGCTTTCTAAGGAAAAAAAAGGAAGATATGTGGGGACTATATGTGAATACAGTATAAGGACACAGTAGTTAACACATGTATTTTACTGATGAGACCACATCTGGAGTGGTGTATCCACTGCTGGTGTCCCCATTACAAGGAAGACATAGACATACTGGGCTGAGTCCAGTGAAGGAGCAAGAAGTTGATTAAGGTCTCAGAGCATCTTCCAGACAAGAAGAAAGTTGGGCTTGTTCAGCCTGGAGAAGAGAAGGTTCAGGGGTACCTTACCAGTGTGTGTAAATTACCTGATGGGGGGGATGTAAAGAAAACAGAGCAAGACTCTTCTCACCAGTGCCCAAGGAAAAGAGGCAATGGGCACAAATAGAAATTCCATTTAAACATAAGGAAAAACCTTTTTTTTTACTGTGAGTATGGTCAAACACTGGAACACGTTGCCCGAGAGGTTGTGGAGTCTCCATTCTTGGAGATGCTCAAAACCCAATTGGACACAGTCCTTTGGCAGCCTGTTCTGGCTGATCCAGCTCTGAGCAGTGGGGTTGGACCAGATGATGTCCAGAGGTGTCTTCCAACCTCAGCTATTCTGTGTGATTCTATGATTATTTTATATAAGGAGCAACTGGGAAACATCAGCTTGTTTATTATTTATAAAACTTTGTCAGAGGCATTTATGGGTAAGGAATATTATTTTTGCAAGTTGACATTGTGTGGACTGGTACCGACTGATAGGTGTCCGCTTCTCATCGTGACTCAGGAACTACAGTACTGAGATCTGTAAGCAGTTGACAGAAGTTGTGCTCCAAACTGGTATACATGGAAATTGCTTTTCACTCCAGTAATAACTAATGCAACTTATCATCTGTCAGCAAAACACATTCCTTTGACGCCAACAGAAAATTGCAGTGAGTGGGCCACCATCTTCATCATTCTTCAACTTCCCCTCTGTGGACAATGCTGGGAAGTCCAGCTTTTCTTGTTTTTTTTGCCCACATGGTAGTACTAATAAGTTTTGAAACAAAAGAACAATTTGTTACTTTAGAATTAGCACCATGACTGCTCTTTGTAAGGAAATAAGGTCATTCTGCTCTAATGAAATTGCTGAGCTGAATGCACAGTTTGAAGTTCACGACCCATTGAAATGATGATTTATAGACCTTTCTTGCAAATTACCTGTGTTAACATCATACATAATATATTTCTATCACTAGACCTTTGAAAGAAGTTTTCTTTTGCAAGATTCTTCTCTTGTTTGTTGTGGACACTTGTGTTCCCTCAATACTGTCCCATAGGAGGGTTTAAATTTTACAGTGCACTAGAAACCTCGTAAGTTTCTGCTTTCAGATAAATGCTTGGCGGCATCCAGGCTCAGTCAACTTGGGTGAATGTTACAGTGGAAAGCCTTTCTTCTGTACTATCACCAATCTACATATGGTCTCAGCTCTGGGAATAGAGGTCACGTTGTCAAGATCTGCACCGAGATGTGACAGAGAAAGAGGTAAGAAGAAAACCAGCAAGAATTATCAGTACGGCCGAGGAAGCTGCAATGCGATGATATTTGCTCCCACAACATCTCCCCTTGTTTCTTTGTCTGTGCTCAATGTTAAACTTGTTATGTGAGAAGATAAGAAAAATTCACTGTGGGATCAAAGAATTAGGGAGAGATCACGGTGGGTCAAGAAGCATTTTGCTTATGTAGGATTATAATATGAAAGGCAAAAAATAAGTATGTGGAACAAAAAAATGCTGGGGAATGGGAATAGCGTGGTGTGGATTTCCCTCTGTTGCATTTCCACTGAATTTCATTCACTGAAAATGCTCAATATATGGCAAATATTTGGAAGACCAGTGCCAGCGCAGTATTTTGTATATTCTGTGGATGGAAGTGTGCTGGGAATCTGGTCAGCAGTGTAATTGTTTATATTCATTATAAACAATCTGTGTTATTTGGCAACAAACCCTGCCTTTCTGAGTTGACTCTCGTTCTTGCTGCTGAGATAGTTCCATCAGCTGGTTGTAATTTTACTTTGGGGGCATACAAACGTACACTGTATTTCTTCCAAATTATCTGTGGGAGAAACATGAAGAATACACTAAAGGCCCCTTACTCTTGTGGGACCTCTTTTGGCCCTCTTTCAACAGTCTTTAAGGGCCATAAGAGGATGCAGAGTAAGTTTAGTTTGTGTGTGCCTTCTAGCACTGTTATATACCTCTGCATCTTCTTTCCTGGTTTTAATCCCCAACTACTTTCATCTTAAACAGTAACAGCAGATAAAATAATGAAGAGAACTGCTATTGAAGGTAAAATGGGGCATGGGATGGGGGGAAAAGATCTTGCTGTGAAAAAGTTAAACCCTTATTTGGCTTTAAAGATGAAGCAAATAGTATAGAAGCCATTTTCTGAGCCCGCTACACAAAGCTGAGTTTATCCCAGATGTGTAAGCATGGTTTTTGCAAGATGGGACCTTGCATTTGTGCTCCTGCCTAGTACAAGGGGAGCGTAAAAGATTTTCCATCTATCAGATATTTGGGAGATTCCAAATGATCCTCTACTGTATGAGGAGGAACTACATCTTCTGCCTTTTTTTTTGCCTAAAAGAGCAAAGGCCTGACAATGAATTAATTAGCCAGTAAGCCTCATGGTTAGGATCTTCCACCTCGTAGTCTCAAGCCTGCCTAGAATGGGTCAAAGCCAGGACTCAAAACCTGAACTTTTACATCCTACATATGTGTTCTAACTACTAGGAACTGGTCACTCAAAAGGAGGATTTCTGTGTCACTCCTGAGCTGTTCCAATTTGTAGGAATAATTAAATATCCATTAAACTTAATGAGAGATGGATTCTACAGTCCAGCAAGTTTGAGAATTCACCTTTGGTGTCACTGATGCAGGTTTGAGTCTCTGCTCCAATGACTCCTCAGAGTGAACAGGCATGGCTGAATTGCTGGACTGGGATTCCTTTTGCTTGACTGACATTTTCCAGAAAAAAAAAAAGAAACCGTAAACCAAACTGTTTGTTGAAAGAGGCCTGACCGGCTCTGCATGAGCCCTTCCACATCCCTGCTACTTCTCTGACCACAGATCTGATCATACTCAAGCAAAAATATTTTAAGACCATGTCCCAGCCAGCAGTGTTTTAGAAGAGCATTTCATCAGCATGAACAGTTTTACTTCCTCTCTCATGCTGACACTCTCCACTGCAGGGAAACATGTCTGTGCTCACACCTGTGCTTAGAGATCACGACTGCACAAGAACATGAAAGAATTTTTCCACATACAGTAGGTGCTTTAAAAAATTTCCAATAATTTTCTGTTTTCCTTGCCTTCTCCCCTTGTCTACTTTTGCTAAGCCTATGCTTGTCATGTGTGTAGGCTTCAAAGTGAGAAAGACGTTTATTCTGAAAGCAGCTGTTTCTACTACGGGAAAGCGCATTCACTTTGTCTGTGATCTTCCTCCAGGAAGGTAAGGCTCTGCTCAAAGCTTGCACCCAGGCTATCCGGGCTCCACTGAGTTTGATGCAAGGACAGAATCTAGCTCCTTGTAATCTCTGATGCTAGAGGCTGAGGTTTAGCTCTCCTTTAGAAAGTTTGGCTCCTTCCCCATCCCTCCTGCTCCTGGAAAGTGCAGCAGGAGCTTCTCTAAATTTTGATCAAGCGATTTTCATTTGTTCAGTACTTGAAGAGCAGGATTTATTTACTGAGGATTTAAATTTCTCTAAAGTAGAGAGAAACCAAATAGCACTGCTCTTTAAGCATGCCTCCACATTTAGAAAGCATTGGGTTACACTTTCCATTTGAAGCTTTTCTTCTTAAAAAATAATTCAGACATCCCTCCTGAGACTTTCCTGGCACTGCCCCCTCCTTGTAACCCAATCCACCTCTGCCTAAGAGCACAGCTCGCTACTTGCCAGGTGTGCTGGCATGTTTGTCACATAAAAGAGTTAAGGCATAACTGTTGGCAACGTGAGCTCTGAAAAGGTATTCGAAGAGAGCTTTATATATTTTTAAGTATGAGCCATGTACCGTTTTGCTAATGGGATTCACTATCTGTTATTTTACTGTAAATGCACTTTTTCGTCTATCAGCTGTGAATGAGAAATTATTTTTATTGACTTTTTGGATGGCTTTTGATTAGAGATGGTTCTCTTCCCACAGGCATCCTCTGACATCCTTCCTTTACCTGAGTGCTATCAGAACTAGTAGGAGGCAGCCACCATTTCTATTTGAATGAATTCTCTTGTTATTATAGAGTCAGACACTCAGCATTGTCTGACCCTGCAATCTAGAGACCCAGAGTTTCTGCACTCCTGGGAAATACTTCTGAAAAATAGTGATAACTAAGATAATAATAATTCCCAGCACTCCTGTAAAGCTTTTAATCCACTGATCTCAAACCAGATACTGGCACTTACTCCTAGAGGAAAGCTAAATATGTGGCATGAGGGATCCTATCATTTGAAGGAGGAAGCCTGCAGAACACTGTGCACCGGGCCGTTACAAAGGACAATGGTCGATTGTATTGGGTAACACACTGATCTCACTGCACTTAATGGCAAAATGACTTCAGTGGAGCCATAAACACAAGAAAGTGTTGTGAAAAATATCGTCATGGTCTCTATATTCAAAATATGCCTTTTGTAGCAAAGCACAGCAAACTGTAATGCAGATGTTTGCGTATCTGTTGCATATCTTGCATGTTAGACTTACTGTTTTTGACTATTGGCTTCTTTGTCTATCTAATTTATTTCAAATTTGAATATTCATCAATACAATCTAGTAAAGAAAGTGCAATACTGCAAAATTACCTGCAAATATTGTCATTATTTCAAATGGATTCACTTTTACACCAGATTTTTTGGTTTACATTTCATAGAAATTCAAGGCATCTCATTTTTTTGGCACCAGCATTCATAGTAAATGGCCTTCAAAGTGTCATTGAAGAGATTTTGGTAAAGAAAAAATTTACATTTGCATGTCTACATGCTGATGTTTGCTCTGGAAAAGACAAACACATCCAACTAGGAGGGAGACAGATAATCATGTACCTATATGACAAACTATAGCTAATCAATGCTACATGACTGACAAGTATCTTATAGCCTCAAAGACAAATTACAATCAATCCAAACTGCTAAGAATTGGAAAAAAAAAAATCCTATTTCTAAAATAGGTTTGAATAGCAAACACTTTTGAAGCAGCTGTGATCTGCTTATGGATTTTCTACAAGCAGAAGGAAAAACTAAATTTCCCTGATAAATGACTTATTGTTAATTATTCACGGAGTCTCATTCTCCCACCCACTTTAATGAACTCTAATATAGTGAATCTTAATACCCAATATAATGAAAGTAAATTTTCACCCTCAGTGCAGTGTGAATGGCACAATCGCTTTATTCTTTTATCCACAAAGTGTCAGTCATTCATTTCAATTCTGGATCATTCAATAGAACTAAGATGTGCAGTGAATGGGATTCCAGTCATGTCATCCAGTTAGTGCAAAGTGATTCTCAATAGCACTTGACGACACACTGCTGGATTGGCTCAGTGCATTAAAACAAACCAAATTATTCTGGTTTTATGTACATATTGGTACTTGTTGACATACTAGTAAATTGTTTTAATAGCCTGTACTTATGAAGGTGTATATCTTTGTAGTTAAATTCCAATACATTGTAAAGCATACTTTACCTAGAAAATACTACTCTCTCAGGAAAACTGTAATCACAAAGTTTAGACTCAAAAAATACAGTAATGCTAACTGCTTTATCCGATCTCTGAATAGCCGTCATAAGCTAGATGTGTGTGAGTGAATCAGAAGCGAGTAGCCCAAGACGCAGCTTTGGAGCTAGGGGAGTATAGTGCGCTGTCAGTTACAGCCCAATTAAAGGGTATTCTACTTAGCTATTTGTGGCCATAACTGCAGCCTTGATGGAAACAAAACCAAGATTTTTTTTACTTAATCATCAAAAATAATTTCCTTTAAGCAGTCTTTAGACCAGATTCATATCTTATGTCAAACAAAGGAGATGATGAATACTTCCCTCAGTTAATACCACTTTCATGCGAAGGGTGTGCATTGGCCTAGCAAAGCAATAAATAAATCCACAATGATGAATACTGGCACTCTTTACTCCCTATTCCTGCTTCTACTTTCAGCTCCATGCTGCCATGCCAACTCAGATGTACAGAAAATATTCTTAGTATGTGTCCTGTTTATGAAGATTGACCAGTTTCCTCCAACTTGTGGTGGTCCTTAAAGTCCAGGAGGAAATAATTCACCTCACTAACCTTTAGGGACTTCAGTGCACAGATGACTTGCTGATGTTTTTAATTGGTTCAGCTGTACAAGTTTGATGTGGTTTGCTACGCTTGCTGCTTTTGTTATGAAACATCAAAACACCCAGGAAATCTTATTTTAATGCACGTCCAACCTCTCATCTACCCACACAGCTATTACTGGATTGTGGTTTTCAAAATTTGATCAGAGGGGGGTTTTCCAATTACCAGATGAATTAAGATTCATTCCTTGAGTCCAGAGACTGAGGGACAACACACAGCTGATGCCAGACAGAAACTTTGCCTGGCACAAGTGTATCTTGCTGATGTACCTATTCTTTGCCTGATTGCGTTCACACCCCCCTCTCTGTAGGACTTGGTGTCATCTCTCAAAATAGCTGAACCTTTGCCACTTAAGCATGTGATCTGACTCCTTTCAGAGCAGAGATAATTCCTAAAAGCCCTAGAAAATTGGTGTCTTCAATTTGAATACATTCAGCATTAGAAATAGATGAGCTACATCTGCTTTGGGAGGGAGAGAAGGGGATAGGGTGATGGGGCATTCCAAGAGTGGGAGTGGGTCATTTAGGGGTCCCTTTATTTTAATATTGCATAGTTTCTAGCAGGAGAACCACAATCATGCTGCAAACCTGCCTCCAGGGGAGCCAGATCTGAAAATCTTACAGGAAGGATCTGCAGGGTGAAGTTATTCTCAAAATTACTAATTTTAGCTGCTAGTCCATTGGTATGTTTTATTCTACAGCATTGGTTGGGAATCACTGTATGTTCAGGGAAGAACTATGGAGCTACAAATGGTTTGTATTTTACAAACACTGATCAAATGTGATATTAAATAGGCAATGCAGATTTCTTAATGGCATGGCTGTCCACTTTGCCCTACTCACCTGAATGTCTGTCTCCTCAGCAAAACTTTTGACAAATGGGAGAATTCTTAGTAAATGCATGCTTTTGGTTGATTCCATCTGAACACTGAAGTTTTTTTTATATGAGAATATATAAAGAGAGTAACAAATCTCAGAACAGTATGAGGCAGCAGAAATAAAACAATCATACAAATACTCTGGAACTGCCAGGACAGTGGAATCTGGAGATTTGAGGTGGTTTGCAAAACACCCACAAATGAAACCTGATATATTGGTTACAGTCCCTCATGTGATGGGCATTCTCCTTCAAGGATGCATTATAACATATCCTCAAACTGCTAATGGTGTATCCTCAAAGTGCAATGCTTCACTTTCTGCACAGAAACTATTCATTGGCTTCTAAAGTGCTAAAACTCTCTGCAAAGATGCACTATAACCATTAACAGCACAAAGGGAAAATGTGATTTATTTACATTTCAATCACTGATTAAACAATAGTATCTAATACAACAGTCTTAACTGGACTAGGGAAAGGGTAGGGGATGTGGACTTCTGCATATAGAATGTAGAAATAAAAAGCCCTTTTACTTGCATTTTTCATGATGGGAACTTGATAGACAAGTAAAAATTACAGTGGCAGAAGTGCAATGCATAGATTCTCTCCTGCAAGAAAGAAGCCAGACCATACACGGTTTCTCTCGTACTAAGAAAGTACAGATTATTAGGCATATGCAGTTCTTGTATGTGTGAGATAAAGTGGATACATGGGCCAATGGAAATACTGTATTTGCATTAGTATATTCCACTTGCTGTAGAATATAATGCAGTTGTGGCGGGAATATTATTACTATTTTTTTTCTTTTACAGTAACTGTTATGTTTTATAGTACTTAGTCTTTGAAGAATACCTGAAAGATTTGGCTTTGTCCTTATTTCTATTTCTCAAGGATCAGAACTTGTTCCCATTAAAATCCGTATATTTTGATTTCGACTTCAGTGGTATCAGGGTGCAGTCTCAGCACAATCTGCCTGTAGAATACTGTATTTATCCATTTTTTTGCAATTCAGTAAATACTATTGATCTCCTCTGCATAAAGTATGTGGTCAGCTAAAGGGTGCTCATCTCCATTAGAAATGAGCATGTTTTATTGGCTAAACTGTTTAAAGGGTAATGTATCAAATATGCCAAAAGTATATTTAGCAATACCAGAGATTTTACAAATTTTAGTGTTAGTTTCTCCATTTTTTTTAAAAGCACATGTATACTGGAACAGTAGCAATCCCAACATCAACTGCTGCATACCAAGCTACTCCCACTTCAATGAAGTGATGGAAGGGAGGAGGCTGAGGGAAAAGGGACTAACGCGGTTTGGCACAGGGAGAATCACACATCCTCAGCATGCCTCTGGTCTGTTCACTTAGACATGGACATGTTTCCATTTCTGGTTCAGGAGGTAATGGCTTACTCTGATCAGCCAGCTGAGCTTATTCAACAGTCACCTCCTACCTCTAACCCTTCAAGTCAGCACATTTTGCATGGCGAGGATTTGCTTTGGCTGAAATGAAGGAGGGAAGCATTGCCACAGCAGTTCAACTGGCAGCCTGGAGTGAACAGTAACTTCTTGCAGGCAGGCTGTAACAAACCGCTAGAGGCAGTAGAGAATGTGTGCCCAGAACTGGGATTTTTTAAAAACTGGGACAGAAAAAAACAAACTAAATGCAAAAAACCCATTCCTTTTCCATATTTTCATATTAGAAAGTCCAATCCAAAGTTCGTTAAAGTAAATAGCTTCAGTAATCATTGAATCAGGCAGTCTTCATATCCACAGCTGAATTACAATCCAGTATTAAAAATTTCTGGAGTGGAACCAACCCCAAACCTCTGGCCTGCTGCTAATAACACAGCATCAGACTGCCTGAAAATATTATTCCATCCTTCTGCCACATACAAATCATACAATGAAGAAGCTGTTCATGTGAAAACAAAGCCTAGGAGCAACCTGCTTGTTGCATCCATTTCTTTTGTTTGTTTTTGGTGTTGGTTTTTTTTTGTTTTGATGTTCACAAAAGCTGTTACAAATTATTTGGGTCTTAAACTTCTCTTGGCTGCATACAGGCAGCTCCCAGTGATGTTAGGAGAAATTATCACTCTTCACATGAATAATAAAGACAAATGATGTAATTCATCTCACCTAACTGCAACAATAGGCATTTGGACTAATACATTCAGTTGAAGGAATTTTACAGACATATAGGTCCCAGTCTTTCTGGCTGAAGAGATGAGTACCCTCAGCCCATACCACTGGTCATTACCTTCCCTCTCGTGGAGGTTACTGCTCCCTCAGGCTGGCCAGCTGAGCTACATGTGGGAGCACCCCCACATTTATGCCAATCAAACGGAACCAGGTTAGCTTGAAAAGTTTCATATTAGAAGGTATCAGCCTCTTTCTGTTGCAGACGGAAGAAGGCTACAAAAAAGAAGATACTATAGGAGACTGAACTGTTACAGATCATATTGAAATATGGCATTGCTCTTCTTGCTAAATTACGTACAAAACCTCACTGATGATTTTAATTTCCTTAACATCACTGTGAACAGGAAGAAAGCTGTCTTATCTGTGTGGTCAGCATAAATGCTAGTTTTCCTTTTTTTCTTCATTTTTATAATTAGTGTCTTTTTACGATCCATTAATTCTAACTTGTGAATTTTATATTGTAACTCCACAAAAACAATAGTTGCTTTCTATTGCATTCACTAAAGCAGAGCTGCTTAGAATGGTAGATGGAGAATTTAACGAAGAGAAAAAGGATGTGAAAAAAATGTGGCTTCTCACTTATTTCAGCTCAAGCCCTCCCCAGGCAGAAAATGGAGAACTGGGCACTTTTTGTGGACAGCTTTAATTGCATGACAAGAAGAATGTAATCAATCTCTGCTGTATGCATTGTTCCTATGAAAATTTGCAACATCCACTGTTGCAAAAATGTAGGGATTATTAAAACCATTATCATTTATCACAAATATTTAGGTAACAGTTTCATAAAGCAAAATGAAGTACATCTATGTGCTGAGCTGCTGGTTCTGCTGTTTTCAATAGACTTAATAACTTTTCAGAGAAAGACTACAGGGACTCACACCACCAACAGACTCCAAGCACAAAAATGACAAAATGCCTCCCAATTCAGCTGCGACCAGAAGAATGGGATGTTTCTGGGAGATCTTCATCCATGGCCAGATGTTTTCACCCCCATTATTGAGAAGTGTAGCAGCTTTCAGATGGCCTCTGAAGATCCTTAGGGCATTTTCAGACTGCTGGAGGATGACTTTAATTTGCATGTTAAAAGATAGGCAAACTTGCTTTATAAGTTGCTTTTCTGCAGTCCCTCACAATTTGTCCCACAGGTAAGACCTTCCCTGCAGATGGCATGATAGAAGAAATGGGAATTTCTTCTCTACAACAGCCTCTGTTTGTTCACCATATAATTTTCCAAGTGCTCAATATTTCTCTTGGCAAGTGTTAATGTACTAAATATACACACACACATACGTAAGTGTAGGTATGCATATATATGTATATGTATGTATATATAAATTAATGGGGAAATGTTTTTCATTCAGTGAAGGCATCCGTTGCTGATCAGGTCTCCAGGGGAGCCTGACCTCAGAACCTTTTCTCCTCAACGAGCAGGAGAGTGTCTCAGGGCTATAAACATGGTCATGGTATAACTGCATAAAATTAGCTCAAGGGCCTGCATACTGCAGCTATGAATTGCATGAGCACTTGAATGTGTTTTACTTTGGCAGCAAGAAAGCAGAAAGAACAACTGAAGAGGTTAGCAGGCAGGACACCAGGCAAACCAGCATCCCCCCCAGAGTGGGGGTGTCCCCTGAACAGGCAAACTTAGCTAAGGCGAAGGCTGAGTCACAGTTGAAGACAATGCATTCATCTAAGTGGATTCATCTGCTAATAGGACATTTACATTAATTTAACAGTTTTAAAAGCATTTGTGAAATTTGGTTATTGACAAAGGGAAAAAATAGAACGTCCTCTGTATGCCTTGTACCTACCTAAATTAGCAACTAATGAAAACAAATTGTATTTAAAGGATTTTAATATTAATTAAGTTAATGATGACATATTCCGAGTAGTACACTTAGAATCAGTCTGTAATAGCAAGCTAACAGATGTTGGCATTTTTATTATTAATTATACATTTCATTATCATATGAAGATTGTCAAACATCATTTGACAGCAAAAAACGTATAAATGATTCACACGTTTTATATTGTAAAGATGATACTGTGCCTGATTTTTTAATATGATGACTTTAATATGCTAAATACAAAATACTCTTTGTTTTAGCAGCCTGAAATACAGACAGCTTCTGCGTAACACCAAAGACTGACTAATTTAATATGGGTTGAAGCTCTTAAAAAGAAACAAAACGAAACAGCTGTCACGTTTGAAGGTGAGGCATATATTTTAAGATTGCCTCCAGTAGCAACAGAAGGTAAAAAATATCAATGTATATATTTAACAAGCATCATTTGCCTCTGTCATTCATATGGTTATGAAACAAATACGTTGGGAAATACTGATGTTAACAAGTTGCCATCCAATCAAGATAAAACCGGGGAACAATTTATGCAATATTTGCAGCATGAGTGCATTTTACTTAGAATTTGTTTAAAATTCATAAAGTTTCATCTTTAAAATGAAGCGCTGGAGTTATCTTATTGATTTCAAATCACATTACATGTATCCTTCAGAATGCAGTTTCAGCAAAGCCTGCTGTAGGTACAGTAAATATCTCCAAAAGAACATTTTGGGAGGAAGTGTAAATCTCCACTGCATGTCAGAGCAGACAGATCAGAGCTCTCCAAATCAAATACTGGTACACTTATCTTTATAATCACCCAGGATTTTTTTTGCTTACTGTTTTCTAGATCAGCATAATCTTTGTTCGTTGAATAAATGTTAAATACTGTAAATGACAGTTCTCTGAGGGCTACGCTAGTCTCAAGACATCATTTAATCTAATACAATCAAACCGCAGTCATGTCTGAAAGAAAAGTGAGTCCGTTTCACAGTCAGCTTGATTTTTTTTTAAACAGAAAGGCTCATTTAGTAATTGTTAAACAAGTCATAAACATCCTTGCCAAACTCTATCACTTCAAAAGGCATGATTGGTAAATGAAAATGGATCCAAATTACCCTCTTTGCTTCTGCAGGGCATGAAGTGCTCGGACACAGTAATAATTCTGTCTTCCTGTGTCCCTCACGCACACTTACCATTTCCGAATTAAGTTTTTCCAATGATCTCTTTTTCCCCTTTGTTCAAGTTTCACAGTTAGACCATCCTTCCCATTCTGTATTAGCACAGTTCACAAGAAGGCTATTTCAACTTCGTTTTCTAACACTTATCTGCGTAAAGTGCACATAATGTATGTCTGAAATACAGCCATTATCCAGACCTCTGATTGTGGCAGGAGATTACTCTTAGCTGACTCACAGAAAATTGTTTAACCCTAAAAAACTGGGTTTTAGACACAGGAGTGTTTTTGAAACTTTATTAGATGGAAATTTATCAGATTGTTAGAATAATCTTAATTTCTTTTAATTAACCAGGGACATTGTCTCATTAACAATAATGGATTTTTAAGGGCACAGCAGCAACACTGGGGTAGCTCCTCAGCAAACGGCCACTAAAACCACCAGAGCTACAGAGGCTGCATCAGCTAGTCATCTGTGTTAACACCCTCTTCAATTATTACTGTGAAAGGGGGTTAAATACTGAATTTCTGTTTCTCATTGCTATGAATATGCTTTCTTCATTTCTCTTGCTTAGACAATGGAGAATGAACAGCCTTTTCCACATGGTATTTTTCATGCAATAGCATGATACTGAACTGCTCGGCTTCCAAGTGCCCCAGAGGCAATTTGATTTGTGGCACCCCTTTTCCTGACATCTGTAGTAAAAAACCCCACTCTTTTAGCAGAAGATTTGCTTAAGGCTGAGAATAAGGAGAAAAGGATGATATTTACACTGATGTTTTCTAAGTTGTACCACTGCTTCAATGTTCTGCTTTTGTAGGATTACTCCTAGAGGATCTATTTAGGGTTGGTTCTGGTCTGGTCTTTTTATGTTTTATTTACCTTGTGCCTGTTTATTGTTTGCAAAATACACTGAGTGTGGAATCTCAAAGGGTCATTTTCCATTGCTGCCCTCTGCTGTATTTTCAGCAATCTGTTCTCCAGTATGTGCAGAAACCAGGCATGATTCAGAGGCATAAAGAGAAATTTCTCAAAAGTTTGTGGTCACAGTTTTCTTGAGTCATGTGGCCCCGTAACAACCTTCTAGGAAACATCGCAGTCCATTCCTTGTTATCAGGCTCTAGCTTCTGTGGCTTCTGTGTAGGTATCATCGTTCTTTCCTGGACATTAGTGTTTGACATATGATACTACCCCTTCAGCCTGGCCTACAGGCCGTATTGGTGGCATGCATCCAGTGACAATGTTTTGACCTAATTGCCCACAAGTAGTATTGAAATTCAGCGTGGAGTATATCAAGATCTACTTTCATTTCATTTGACTTTCCATCATGAGGAGTACTGAGAACCTCTTATCATAAGCAGTAACAAGGTTTCTTCTTGAATTACTGAGCCTCAACTGTACCAGGACTTGGCAGATTTCCAGCACAACCTATAAACTGGCTGAAGTAGAGTAAACAAATTATGGTGAATTTATAGTGCACAAATTTAGCCTCTCATTCTCTATGTGATCTGTCAGTGAACAGTTTACAGCTTGTTTTGCTTCATTCATAATTCAAAATCTTTTGGCAAAGCATCCTATACTTGTATGTGGTGCGTTTTCAGCAGGTCTTTGGGATATTCAAGTCTCAAGAGGTGTTAACAAATTTTCGTGGAGGCACAGGCTTCCATCCCTTTCTTTTGACTACATGACAATTAGTTTTAGTATTAAGCTTGTTCATATTCAGCATTCCACAGAAGTTTCTGCCTGCCTTTTTTGTGGGGTAATGAGAAATTTTTCCTTAAAACTTTACGCAGACACAAATGTACATTACAAAAGCAGCCACCAAAGAAAAAAATAAAAGCCCAACAAAACCAATGGCCATTGTGCTAACATTTAACTGCAAAATTGAGTCACAAGCAAGAAGACAGGCTTGTAGCCTAAAGGTCTTTCCTAGAGCAAGGTTTCAGCCTGTTGTGAATCCTATTGGACTAAATCTGAACAGAAGAAAGTGCTTAGCTGTTCAGTGTAACCCTCAGTATAGTAGAAAGCAACTCATATTTTCCCTTCCCAAGCTAAAATCATGTTCCTTAGTACATAAACCTAAATCCCATTACCAAAAGATAGGACTGAAAATCCTATTGACAAAAGCTAGGGCTGACTGGGCAAGCATATTTCAGTGCAAAAGTTTTCTTCTCTAGTGACAGATGTGGCTACACTGGAAAAGCCAGGGTGATGCCAGACACCAGTCCCCAGCAAGCATGGCAAACCCAGAACCAGACTCCACCATCACCTCTCCTTCCCACTGTAGCTGTTGGATAAGCAGCTCTAATGCAAGGACTACTTCAGCTCTTTCCAGGCCTCTGCCTCATCCTCTTCTTTCTTTTGCAGAAGCTACAATATAAACGCTTAAAAAGTGTAATAATAGGATAACAACTAAAACCACACAGCTTGCTCTCTGGTCTTGGTTGTACAATGCAGTAATTGTCTTATCAGTAGATTTTATTAATATTAATTTATTAATATTAATACCCTAAATGCCCTGTTTTGCCACTGTGTCCTTTATGTAAAGAGACTGTCATTGGTCAAAACGATTACCCCCAGTTTCTCAGTTTTACCAGTGAATCAGGGAATAATCCACTCTTTGCTCTTCTCTACCTGAATTTTACTTAAACAGCAAGCTGGATGAAATACAGCTGGATGTAGAAGGCCATCTCAAAGCCTGTGCACCTCAGCTGCATTTAGATGTCATTTCAGGTTTATTTCAAGGACAAACATGGTACTTAAATGATATAGACTTTGTGATGGTCCTCTATACAGGATGAATTCTACCTATCTTGAGCAAACTAATTTAGGTGAATATCTGTGGAAGGAAAGACAGAAGACACTGGAACATTGTCAAAGAAAAATCCTTTTTAAAAAAATGCTGATGGAAGCTAATGCAAGTATTAAAAGCAATTATCCAAATGTTTCTATGTTTGCTCAGCTGTAAAGTTAGCAGAAAGATTGGTATAAAACTCAAGGAAAGCTTTAAAATGTTTTAATGACATATAAACCAAGAAATTTTCAAATGATCACAATCCAGATGGTGCAATATGCTTTGGAACATGGTGGTAATAGTTCATCACAAGACACTACCATCCATCTTGGCTCTGCACCATCTGCATTCATGAAACTCAACCAGACCTCTTATCCTGGCTCACTAACCTGCTGCCAGGCATCCAAGCTTACGGCAAATTGCATAAAATTATCAAATGCATTTAGAAAGCTTTTTTTGCTTTCTCAAAAAATTCTGTAAATACCATAATGCCTACAAGGAATTAACAGCAAAAAGTCATGCTGTATGTGTCTAAGATGGTCTGGAATTCTAGATGATCTTAAGTTACAGGTAAGCCTGATTAAAGCTTGCACTAAGCTTGTAGCAACCCCAGGTCCAGTTCTCACTCTAGATACATGTAATTAATTGGTTTCATACATTTCCCCCTCTCTCACACACACACATATGCAACTGGCAGAATCAGCTTATTGCTGTTTGGAGACCTGGGAACTGTATGTTTGCTTATGCTGATATACATTTGAGAGCTGGAGGACAGAGACTAAATGAACTGATTAGGTTTTTAGATGTGCCTTGGAAATGGACTCTGATCTGAATTCACTTCTCTCTGCTTGAGATTATTTTACTTACCCTCCTAGCCTACCATGAACAACCAGCAAATCCAGTATTTCAAACACCCTCGTTCACTCTAAAGGTAGATTTACAGGAAAACCTCAATTTTAAACAGAAAAGGAATGCTTCAACAATAATGACAAAAATATTATTTAAAGAAGAACTGTAAGAACTTTATGCTATCCACAAGAGTTAAAGTTGGAAACTAAATTCACAGACTGAATATTTCTTTAAAATTAAGAGTCCTTTTGCTGTGTTAACATTTTTCCTTCTGTGCTGTTGCAACCACTCTCCCACTCCTTTATCTGACTGATATGGTAATAACAGGTCCTAGGGCCATATGTTCAAATACATTAGAATTCATGATGACTTTGTTCTAGTTTCTTAGTTCTTATTAAGGCTGACAATCTTCAGGGAAAATGAGCTTTTCTAGCACAACTTCCTTAACGTTGTAAGAGATTAACATATACAAATACAATGCTTGACTGCACAAGTGTTTGTGTATTGATTATAGGCCTGATCCTGTCCACATGTACTTCTGGACATATTGGAAACAGTTGCCTTGCCTTCAGAGGGAATCTCCTGGCAATGAAATTTACTGGTATGAGCAAGAATTTCCAGGATAAGGCCTTAAATGTGCATAGATATGAGTGAAAACAAACTTTGGCTGGAGATAACAGGATCAGAGTCACAGAGCAAGCTGGCACATGCATTCTGAAAGCAAGCGATCCTAACCTGGGCCTGATCCTGCCCAGCTGCAGACAAGCTAGTCTAACAATTGCCCTCAGTCATACCCCTGTGAGCAAACTGGGTGAGACCTTACGACTTAAAGATGTGCCTTTGTAGAGCGATACTGAAGTTAATGCAAATCTTAGCAGTACCTGTATGTTAACTAGAGGAGGTTGAAAATGTTTTCAGGGTACATAAAATTTACATATATGGAGTTTCAGAGGGAATTAAGCTATTCAGAAAGTCAGATCATGTTGTAAAATAGTTTGGCCAAAAGAGTAAAATCAGAGAAGTATAAATGTTATTCATTGACATTTTCTAGGTGAAATATTTTGACTTTTTGTTCCAAAATGACATTGCATTTTGAAACTGACAGATCCATTTGGTTTTTGGGATGGAAAAATGGTAAATAACCCTCTTACAAAATAAAGTTCTTTGTCTCAGGTCAGGCAAAATGTTTTGCGTCAGCTGAGACTGACATTTAAATATATTTTTTCCAGGCCAGACATGAGCAGAAAAATCCATCTCTAATCTTGACACATCCTGGTAAATGTATAAAACTGAACAATTGTTTCCAAATATGTACACTATTGGGAAAAGCTGCACTACTGCTTCAGCTTTCAAGCAAGGATGTAGTTGTTGAATTGGGTTACTTGAAAAGCACCCACCATTCAGTTTTATTAAAAGGTTTTTCCAATTAACCAAACAGCTGTGTTTAGGATTACAAAAAACCACCACAGACTTCCTTAGAGCTTGTCTAGTCATAAATCTGCCATTAGACATGCAAAGATTTTCACCTCTCCTCACGTAAGACGTTCCAAGGTTCTCCTGGTCAGCCTTCAGGACACAGGGTCCTGTTTTATGAAGTTAAACTACTTTAGTCTGTGACCTTTAAGATTAACTGTTTGGGGATTTTCTTCTCACACATATTTTTAATCTGTTATCCAATTCGTGCAATTGTTTTAGAGCAACTGTGCTTGTGAAATGCACTTCTTAGAGCTTGAAAAAAGAAATAAGTGCTAAGGAAGGCTTCTTATTTATACAGCGAGGCTGTGTATTACATTTGCATAATATGATATCAGAAGAAATAAATGGCACCAGAAATAAGTGTACGGAGGGAAGTGCTAATGAGCTGTGCAGAACAGAGAAAGGCAGTATTTTTTCACAGAGGCTATGGATCTACATTTTGGGAGAAAGGAAAGTCATAGAATTTTTCTCTAATGAAAACCTGAACAAAGAGATATTGGATCACATTCCCCCCCCCCCCCCCCGAATTTCTTAAGATGTTTACAGATCTAATTCTGAATATTAATAAAACATGCATACTAAGCTGTACAGCCAGAAAACATGCACAATGGAGCATGGTATTGCAGAGGCAGTTTAATGCGCTAGCTGTGCTCCGCTAACATTATGTAGAACAGTGAATGTACCTGAAAAAGTCTAAGATGCAGGTGCATATGTAAACACTCAAGCATGACAGAAATGTATCACCGAACAGGGTTAGCCCATGTAAAACAAAGGGAACCTAAAGCAGAGGAAATAAAGCTAGTTGGAATTGACTTGTTCTGGACGTCTCCACGAGGTGGTGGCTAAAGTATGACATTAGCACAGGTTCAGCTCTGCGTTGTCACATCCTTCACATGTGATTTTTCAACCTGATCTATCGCTGTGCTGTGTACAGTCATTTGAGAAAGGGACCAAGTTCATGCATCTGTTTTTTCTGTTTGGAACAGGATATTCTGTTGTGCTAAGCATGCCTCAATTTCTGCTTAAGTCAATGGGAGTTTTACCATTGACTTCCATGGGAGCAGAACTAGCTCCTATGCTTTAGCAGCTGCCACCCTTCTTGTCTGGTAAGATTAATCAGTGTTCCCCAAAGACTTCAAGACCCACTGATTGATGCTGCAGCAATACAACAAAGGGTTGAATAGGGGAAGGAGAGACTACACAGTTTATAGTTGACAGTGAACACACCTCTAAGGTGTCCTTCTTATTAGAAGTCTTCTACATGCAAATGTAGAAAACCAAAAAGACTTGAATGGATGTTAAAACACTTACTGATTAAACCCGGCTGCTAGTTTCACTGCTTGGAGAAAAGCTAGAAAACATTTCTTAAGAAACAGCTACCACCACAACACTGATTCACTGCAAGGTTTTTCTTGGACAAACATGTTCACCGAAGAAACAAAACAAAACCAAAGCCCAAACCAACAAGCTGTCCTCTCAATTTATGGCCCTTTTACAATACCTTGTATTATTGATGGGACATGGCTTCACAATTCTTTTTTTTTGTATTTTACTTTTTTTGACATTACACAGAGAGGAATGCGTAGTGCACAGTCAGTCACTGCATCTGGTGGATAATTTTATATCCCGCTCAGATGCTGGAGTATATATGGTCCCGCGGTGAGTACATCCAATAGACTTTTTTCTTCAATGGGGCTATAAATACAAGTAAAAGCAAAGTACTGCACATAAGGTACCTATATATTGCTTTAGTGAGGAGTGAAAGATGCTGTGGATTTTGGTTGTGTGGATTCATTCTCTCTTACAGCATACTGAATAAACTGATATCTTTGTCTCTTCATGGAAAGGTGAATTTCTCCATGGCCAGTGTGTTCCAAAAAAAAATTCTCTAAGGCATCAATTACAACTGCCTACCTATGGCGCTTTTTGCCTTGCTATCACTATGGTCTGGGATGCAGTTAAGACAAATTTTAGTAAGATCTGCCACCTTCTTCTGGTTTCTCCTGGTGATGTTTTAGAAAGAAGTTTCCTGACACGTGTTAAGCCTGATGGTGAACTATTTTGGAACTTTCCAGCTTCACAGTTTACAGTTGTCACTCTCATTGCTAACACTGGCATAATGGCCATTTTGCATATTTTGGAGTGTTGCTAAGGTCAAGTGAGATCTAGACAAAACTGTGTGAGAAAAACAGTAAATTGCTGTTTTTGTTCAAAACCTTCTGTCAAGTTGTACTCTTGGAATCCAGGAAAAAATCCAAAACCAGAAAACCCCCTCAAAACCTGTATTTTCTCCTAAAAAGCCAGAGGCACAGAAATGCAACACTGAAGCCTCTAGCCTACCATAGTAATACAGTGGAGTCTTCTGAAAGAAGCAAGTATCAAATCTTGTTGCTCACTTACACCTTCATGACTTGTTTTTACAAAAAGCCAGGCAGCCCAGTTACATCATATTTTAACAGTCCAGCTTGGGTTTGGAAAAGTGCCTGACATAAAGAATGTGAAAGTCTTCTCCATTATTGAAAATCTAGTCTAAACCCACAGAAGAGTACTTGATACTTCAAGTGGTCCCAGTGAACTCACCAGACACCTGTGTAGGAAGTGTTACCTTGTTACACAAAATTTCACAATCTTGTCCTAAATCTGGAATGCCAACAACCAAGAAGGTGGCAAGGTAATGGTTTGTAAGACAGCGGAATCTATAGTAGTGGCTTAGTCAAGCTGCATACAGGGAAGTTTTGAGCTGCTTTGGGGTTATAGAACAAAGAGGAAACAATTCTAACGCAGTATAGTGGAGGAAGTTGTACTCTGTTACTAACCTTCTGTAAAATATTAATTTGCTTTTGAAGGGGCATCTGAGTATTTCCTCTCCTGGTCAGAACTGAGAAGTCTTCTGGGTTTTATTTTCTTTCCAGGCTTAAGACCTACACTTTAGGACTTTGACCTACACATTGAGGTCTCTCTCCGCTTTAAACGATTTAGACTGTGGTGTACTTCTGATGAGTACCTAAAAGCATCTCTAAGAAATCAGTGTGCAGAGAGAGAGAAGAGAGAGGTCATACCTGTCCACGGATTGGACCAGACTCTGCTCTAAGTCACAGCACAGCAAGGCTGGAAGGATTCCACCTTGGTGTAGCATCGAACGGACATGTACATCTTCTCTGAGGGCTGCAGCAGGACACAGACTTGCTGGGTCCGCTACTTAGCAGAGCTGGCACACTCCTGCATTTCAATGCTGTCGAGTAAGGCAAGGCTAACACGTAAACTGGAAACTGTATGGCTATGCTGGCATAGCACTGCAGCTGAACTGTAAAAGACCTTTGCTGTAAAAGACGCAAGGCTACAGGCCTGACAGGCTTGGGGCTCCCTGCACCACCCCTCACTGGACACTGCAGACATGCCCTCCAGCACACAATGCCTCTTACTCCGCACTGTTTTGTCCTTGTGGGGACCAAGTGCATCCCTGATCTGTACATCAAGAAGCAGTCCTGCCCCTTTCTACATCCAGTTCATTTATGTAAGGGTTTGGTTTGCATTTTCATTGTTTGCCTTGCAAGGTGCGTTTACAAGTTTCAATTCTGAGAATGAACTGAAATAAAATTTTGCTTTCGTCTTCCTAATCCTTAATCCACAATATTTGTTATCTACTTTTTCAAGCACCAGTGTTTTAGCAACCAAAAAGTCTCAAAAACACAACAAAAAATCTTACACGGCCATCTGGGTTTAGCCAGAAAGCTTTGTCAACTCTGGCTCAGCAGAGTTAGTTATCCTGGTTAACTGGATCAATGGTGACAGCTGTAATTACTAAAGATGAGATTGCCTCTACTGTAATTACACTTCAATCTTCAATGTGAGCTGGACTGTAGAATACATATTGCAGATTCTCCCAATTACAAACAGGTTATGGAGAGCATAGTACTTCTGTGCTAATCATGTTTGTTATTATATAGAATAAAAAAATATGGCACCAGCTAAAAGAATTGCTAATCTGAAGCAGCTTTGCTGATTCAAAGGCATTAATCCACAAAGCTTTACCACTACATGGTTTTTCAAGATAACCACACTATAGAAACACAGAAGGGTTTTTTTAACCTAAATAGTTACTAGCTATTCAGCACATTACAACTGCCAGTACTTGCTCCAATATTAATGTGCAGAACATTAATAAAATATCAGTGTTCATAAGAAAAAGCTCTCCTTTCAAAACCATGCATTAAATATAGGAATAACTCTTTAAATTTTTTTTGAAGTCCAATATAATATAGAAACATACGCTATGCCTGTAAAAACTTGTTCAAAGAATAAGGACAAAGAATAAGGAAACTATATGCATTTGGCCTTTGCTTTAGGCTTGCAAGACATCAACAATGGAAGTAACTTAAAGGAAAAAAGTGTGTTTGAAGGTAAAAGGATGCTGAAACATTTATTTTCAAAACTAGTGAAACTATTAAAGACAATATTCTATTCTGCTTCACTGAATACTCAGCCTTCTGTGGTCATGGACTCATGTGTTGGCTTTTCTTGAGAGCTCCAAAGAAGGAGGATTATATATTTCTTTAATTAGGTTTAAAAATGTTATTGCTGATTTGAAACTACATCTACATACGTGTATTAACCTTTTCTGTTTCCCAGGAAGGCCACTTCACCTTGTTTTTATGCAGCTCTTACTCTAATTTCGCTTATTTTTCAGTGCTGATTTAGAAATATCTATGATCCATGTTTGGGGGAGAGGGGAATGAACCAGTCTATCTTTTTCTCTTCTTTTCTTTCTATTTTTTTTTTTTTTAACTCCCGAGGCTCTACTATGTCTGATATATTAAAGATCACGTAGGTTTAATGAAATCCATTTATGATTTTATGAGTAAAATCTGTCCCTGAGCACCACTTAAGCTCACACATATGCCATCACAACAGATCTGAAGTGGTATGTTAGTGTGGAAGAGGTCTTACTCCTGCTCTTTGCAGAGGGGTGAATTTGAGTTTCTAGTATTGAAATCCACAGTTTTGCATTCAAGCAGCCATCACATTCTCCTTTGCAAATGCCAAGTGATGGCACTGCAGGGAAAGCATCATCTGTCTCCACTGCACGTGCTCTCCATGCAATGCTTTACAGGGGGAAGAAGGAGTGGTCCTTGCAGGAGGCTGCTACTTTTGCCACTGCCTCTGCAACTCCTCTCCTGGCCTGCATGGTATGGAGCAGTTGTTGGGGGAGAGCAGGCAAAGCTTTGACTCGCCACAGCAAGGTCCACTGCGGAGCAAGACCTGTGCCAGGAAAAGGGCAGGTGCATATTCACACCCCATTACAGCAAATGAGTGTCCAGAACCAAACTGATTTCCTGCATCATCACACATCCTTGGATCCAGTGTACTGCCTCTTGGGGCTAATGGCAAATCCACAAACTGTTCCTAGATTTTGGGGATATAATCTATTTTTTTATTTCACAAGTAAGAATTTGCCAAATAATGGAGCAAATTGGGAGGGGCAAAGGGAGAGGTAAGTTCTATAGTTCAGCTCAAACCTAGTTTGAATCTACTTAAAACATCACTGGAGCTTTAGTAGAATAACAATCCTCAACACAATTTCACTGTTTCAAATAGATATTAAAAGTAAATGTTTGGATATCACATAATCTGGATAAAAATGATTTCTAATTATTGCCATTTTCTTTCACTCATTTTTCTGTGTTTATCTTGCAATTACCTTTTTTAACAGTTTGACTCTAACTATAAAACACTGTGGAAGATTTTTGAATTAAAATTACATTATCTTATCAGGCACTGTTACTAAGCCTTATATGATACAAGCTATTGGGGATATTCAATTTATTTAAGCTATTTAAGCTATGATTTCCCTAATGTTACAAATAGGTTAGTTCACTGTTGTCTATTTTGAAAAGTTTGGTATTGTATTTCAAAATGAGTCTATGAAATCCTGATTAAAAGAAAATGCCTAGGCATACATTCAACCTTAAGCACGTGATTCCCTTGAAATAAATGGTTCTTCTTACATATTCAAAGGAAAGCGTGTGCTTACTGCTTTGTTGAGTTGGGGCCTCAGACATTTCCAGAGATTTTAATATCACATTTGCAAACCAGATGGTAGTGCCTTAGTTTAGTAACAATGGAGCAAAGTGTCCTTCGTTTATACTTTAAACTCAGAAAATTGAGATCAAGACATTTTCAGCAACTAGTTGATTGATACTATGTGAAAGCTGAACAACCTTGTTAATTAGGCAGTCCTGCTGGAGTGTCTGAAGTGCACTGCAAACCATAATTAAAATATAACATTACAGTGATCTGTGGAGGCAACCTGCTTTAACCTTCCCTGAAGAACAGGCCTTCCTGAAGGTGCACTGTGGCATTAGAGGGGCAGACAAAAGAGTGCTGCCATGTGATCCAGCTACAGAGGTTAGCAGCTTTCAGTTTCATAAAAGGATTAATCAGACTGGAAAACCAAAGACAAAAACTGGCTTTCTCCAGCTAAAGATCTGAGTATTCAGCAACTATGTTCCATTTTATTTGTTTGGATTCCCAGCTCACAAACACAAACAAAAAAAGTAACTTTGTGGACCCCAGAAGGCTCACACTAATGGCTTGTGAAGAGATCCTTTTTGTCACAGCAGAAAGACATGGATGGCTGATTAAAGTTTCTCATCTGCACTGGCCCAAGGCCATGAATATTCAAGAGGTGCTTACCTTACCAAGTGGACAAAATCTTCAAGGAAATTGGATGAGGGAAAGGAGAGGGAAGAGGGTCAATCTCATATAATAACTTACGTAGTAGAGGTTGAATTTGTTGAGACTGTCCTGAAATTGCTTCATTACAGCAGCAGTGAGAACTGCAATGGGAAAATTCAGCAAACCAACTTCTTTAGATAAGTTTTCCACAGCTACTTAGTAACTTGCTTGGTTTGCAGATCACATTTCGTATTTTCAACTTGCTCAGCAAGCTTAGAACAAAGCTCACAGATGGATGTGCTATTTTGATGCAATTAACTGTATATTTAGATATACTCTTATTACACTTTTGGACTCTGTATAGAAATGTTTAGCTTAAAATAACACTGAGACAATTGATGTTTCCGTAGTTTTAATTATTGTAAAAAGTTGTATCCAATTTCTGAGCTCTGGAGGCTGATTTTGGCTTGGATATTTGTTTTGTCTTTATTCAGAGACACTTTGTCCAAATGAAAATATCCTTTCCAGAGATGGCAAAATGTGATGTAAAAAAACCATTTCAGTCAAAACTCTGAATACTGGATAAACCAGAAAGTGTTAAAATAGCTAGAACTGCATATAATAAAAAACCTATATGTTGCTAAGTTTAATTCAGAAAATCTTTCTCCACAACAGTATCAGTGTCCCTGTAGATAATATTGTTTCTAATTCATTACATATCAGCATTCAAAACACAGTTTATTTCAAAAACTGAAAAAGCAAAACAATGGGAGCATGTTAAAACCCTATTATTTATTTAAAAATGGTAAAGAATGTGTCTTAAGTTACACAAAATTACCATATTTTTATTGGTTCTAAGCTCTGGGAGGAAATGTGTATGCAATTATAGTATGTCTTCTGCATCTGTCTGCTGAGTTTATAGTAAGAATAAATCGTGGTTAATCATGTACAGTTTTGTATTTGCTCATAACCACAACAGTGATATGTATGCATGGAGCATCCTGCTGTTTGTTATTGGATTTTTCCTAATTCATACAGTATTTCATGTTTTGCTACTGACGACATAAAGCTTTCAGTCTTGCATATATTAAATACAAC
The DNA here is from genome assembly GCF_026419915.1 of Harpia harpyja. Taxonomy (NCBI): domain Eukaryota; kingdom Metazoa; phylum Chordata; class Aves; order Accipitriformes; family Accipitridae; genus Harpia; species Harpia harpyja. The sequence goes on from NC_068953.1 coordinate 28,108,155, forward strand.
CACATTATTAAAGTGACCAAAGTTCCCAAACCTTGCTGATTATCATAATGTACATATAGATCAATATATTTGCACAGCTTTGGGGGGGGAGGTAGTTTACGTAAATGGTAATGAATATTAGGCATGTCTCCTGATAAAATAGCAACATATGCCCGAAATAGAAAAGAATATTCTTATTTACAGTTTGACATTTGTGTTTTTTTCTCTCAATTTTCAAGTGTAGATTTTTGAATTAACCTTGCTTTCAGTGAGGAAAATTCCCTTAGGCACTATCTGTTCTGAGGCTGACTCACCTTTGTGGTAAATTTTTTTTCCCGTGTCCTTGCCTTTCCAGTATCTTTGATAGTTTTAGTCTGAACAGTTGAAAAGTCTGTCTTTTTAAAAATCAAAATTAAAATGCAGAATTTAAATTCTCTGCTCATAAAATTATTGGATTAAATTTTGCCTTTCCAGTACTAAAACAAAGCAGACATGGTATTCTTTGAATCCGGACTACATGAAGAGCCAGGCCATCCACCAGGTGAGAGCTCCTCTAGCTCTTGGGTAGGTAGTGGGAAGGACATGCTAACCTTTCCACTGTCTGTGAGATGAGGAGTCCTAGTTATAATTATTCATTACTTGGATATATCCTGGGAGATTGGTACTTGTGACTACAACTTGTCACAAAGCTGTCTAGATAAAAAGTATCACTACCACTAACACTGTTGTACTAAATAAAAAAAAGACTTGCGATATGCCATATGGTTATGGTCAATAATGGAATCTAAGATGTGACTTGATGCACATTTTGATTTTCTTTCTTGGTGTGTACATACAGAATAACACTATTTGGGGCTCTGGGCCTGAACCCATGAGACTAAGTGGGAGGCATCAGATCTCTCACACTGTTTCAGAAGCACTTTCCTGTGACTATGGATACACTCAAAATACAAACCACCTCATTGCACAGAAATATCAGATGCAGGGAAAACAGTTTTCTACTGTGTCCTGGTTTTGGCTGGGAGAGAGTTAATCTTCCTAGTAGCTGGTACAGTGCTATGTTTTGGGTTCAGTATGAGAAGAATGTTGATAACACACTGATGTTTTCAGTTGTTGCTAAGTAGTGTTTAGACTAAGGCAAGGATTTTTCAGCTTCTCATGCCCAGCCAGCAAACAGGCTGGAGGGGCGCAAGAAGTTGGGAGGGGACACAGCCAGGACAGCTGACCCAAACTGGCCAAAGTGGTATTCCATACCATGTGATGCCGTGCTCAGTATATAAACTGGGGGGAGTTGGCTGGGGGGCGATTGCTGCTCGGGAACTAAGTGGACATCGGTCGGCGAGTGGTGAGCAGTTGCATTGTGCATCACTTGTTTTGTATATTGCAATCCTTTTATTAGTATTGTCATTATTATCATTATTATTTTCTTCCTTTCTGTTCTATTAAACTGTTCTTCTCTCAGCCCACGAGTTTTACCTTTTTCCTTCCGATTCTCTCCCCCATCCCACTGGGTGGGGGTGAAGTGAGTGAGCGGCTGTGTGGTGCTTAGTTGCTGGCTGGGGTTAAACCACGACATACTGACTGAATTTGCACTTGTACAATATTTTTAGGATATATTTAGATTAAGAATTAATATTCCAATTGGTTGATTTGCAGGGAGTTCTGCATGGTATTTAGATGCTAATTACTGCACAATTAGAGGGCTAAGGTCAGACACATCTTCCAGTAATAGAGCCCAGAAATATACAGTGTTAAAATACCAAAATTATCCACAAATACAGATATGAGGAGATTTAAAAAAAGACTACCACGCATGGGTTTCTGCAGTTCAGAGGCCAAACTTTGCTCTTGTTAATTATACTTAAGTCAAAGGGAACAAGTTTTGACCATAACGACTACAGAGCAGAGCAATGCAGGTTACATGCTTCCTCACACTGTGAGCCAGCATGCACACATTTGGGTTTTTGGCACTCCTGTGCTCTCTCTCACTCTCTTCTCTGGCCAAACACCACATGTGACCATTCAAAATTTTTCACTAACTACCACACAACAGATCTGCATGTTTCTTACTCAAACATTCAAGGAGAGATTACTGTGTAAATAGAGTTAATAGTGTTATCTACTATGTCTTACATCCTGCTCTGAAATCTGGATGGAGGAGAAAGATTTCTAGGTTAAGGAATGCTGGCATCAGAAGGCAAAACAATCATAAAGCATTCAAGAACTGGGTGCACAGGCAGGGCACAATCTGTTTTATTACCACCACATTTTATGATCAGAACCTTTGCAAATGCAGGCTACTGGAAATGCACAGATTTTTATTTTTCAATGTGTTACAAAGAGGTAACTCAGGTTCTTTTCTAGTTTGAAACATCTAAAATCTGTCCTGCATTAGGAACAGGGGTTTTGTTTCCTTCCCAGTAACAGGCTACCCCAAAGGTACTACTTTTTTACATTCAATACTGCTGAAATTATATCTAAATTGGAAAACTGATGAAATTACATAGGAAAAAATACTTGCTTTTGTCTTTAGGCAGAAAACACTGCCTGAATGGAAAATAACTAATAAGACCTGCAGAAAGGAAGGTGGTCCCATGCCCACTGCTTCTCACTGAATCACTTATGGGTACAGGCAGCAGCACCTGGCTCGGGTATGGTGCCAGCCCTTGCCAGGGAGCCCTGTTGCTGCCACTGCCCCAGCTTTGTGAGCATGTGTGGGAGAGGAATCAAGGTCTGGGGAATCTCCCTTCAGCCTGAGTGATGAAGGGCCCTTGTCCTGAATAACAGGATTAGCTTCACTGCTCAAATGAATGGTGTCCTGCTCTATTCAGCTGTGACCAGAGCAACATTCATCAGGGACTGCAAAACACCTTCTTTGTCCTTCTAGGGAAGGAAACAATCAGACTAAGTGGAACTTTTCCCTAGTAAATAAGGACATGTACAACTTGGGAAATCAAGGGAAAATGACGCTAACTTTTGTTTCCCAATATCTCCTTTTGCAGGGGAGTGAGGGTATTTCCATTTCCATAAGTCTTATCTGAAAAAACACCAGCTGCAAAGTATTTTTTTCTTTTTCCTTTAAAAAAATTAAGAATGTAAAGCCGCTGGTCTCACCAGGTAGAATTGCTGTTTAATGACAAGACAGGAAAAGGAGTAGCATCAATAACAGAAAAAGACAGACTAAAGTTTTCCAAAATTCATGGCTTCCTGGAAGTTTTGAAAATACATGATCAACTCATACCTGTGAGCAGCAATGCTTCTTTTGATTCACACCAACTCACCATGAACTAGCTTGTTTTCATAAGTAATCTTCTCCTCTGAACAGACAGTATGCAAAATTAATTCAGGAGCATCTTAAAATACACATGGAGACAACTGAAAGAAACTCAACAACTGCTGACATTCAGCTACATCTGATGGCAAAAAGGAACACTAGCCACTTGCTCAGCTCTGGCAGTACTGCCTCAGTGCAGGCATCACACACTGTGATATGTTTCCCATTGCCTTTCTCAGATATAATGACATCTAACTAAGTCAAGAAGCCTCAATCTGCTGCTCTTTAGCTTGACCTCAGTGTCAAGACAATGATGGGCCAAAACAAGGAACCAAGAGGAAGTGTTATCAGCAACACCTGGATGTCACACTCTCTAAGGACAACACAAATCAAATACCAGCAAACACACATCCTCATACTGCAGCTGCCCATTTGCTATCTTTCCTGCCAGCCTCCTCTTTTGCAGGTCTCCAGTGTCACTGTTTGTGTGGTCCCATCTCCCAGCACACAGGCAACATGCTCACCCACTGACTGCTGTGGCTGGGCAGCCACTGGCGGCTGCACTGTGTGTGCCGAGGGTTAAAGGCAGCTTGTAAAATCTTAGCTAACCTGTGTTCCCTGGCTCCTTCCCTGCTTTGGTATCCAGATCTCTTCTCCTTGGATTTGCTCCTGCAAGCGGAGGGTGAATTTTCACCCTCTCCCTATGAGCTCTGCCACAGGAGGTTCCTGTGTCGTGTGGCTCCTGTACTGCCCTTTTTGACTCTCCTCTGCCCCATGTTCATATAAAATTACCAAGGGTGGGTTTTTTCCTTTTGCTGTTGAATGCCACTCTGTTCAGACCAGTGCTCTTTACACTGTAGGCTGGCTGCACTCAGGCCAGCCCTGGTCCCAAGGTCTTGTACCAATGTCAGCACAATGCTGAGGTACTGTTGCCAGCCTTAGAATAAAGCTAATTTCTCTGGGCTTAGCGCTCTGCTTGGACCTTTCAGGGTGGAGCGGGGTTGCAACTGGCCAGCATGGGGGGTGCTCGTGGCATGCCCCCAGCCTCACAGCTCCTTGTGGAGGAGCTCAAGGAGTTTCATGAAATAGCACAGAACTGCCTGGGCTGGTCCCACCACTCCCACTTGTTTCAGCTTTGAAAAAGACGACTGATGTCTTGGTTCTGGGGAATGGTAGAACTGAAAATCCAGCTAAGTTTCAATGCCTGCCAAGAATAAAGGCTTCACTAACAGAAATATTTTTCCCTCTTGATCTTCCATAGCATGGCTGCTCTGTGGCAGTGAGGAGTATGATGAGCTCAGGGCATAAGAGTCCTTTTAAAATCAACACTTATCCACCAAAATTGGGGCTGCTAGGAGTTATATTGGACACAGGAGCCATTTTTAATATATAGCCCATGACAAACCTGATTTACAGATTAAAATAACAGTATTATGGCATTTATAGAATGTATAAATTTAAAGCTGAACTGTACTAGCCATAAAATCTTGGATGCTTTTGTTACAGCTATGACTAGCAGCAAAACAATACAGCAGCTAAGCATCGCGATTAATAGTCTCCAAGTATAACACGTTCAAAAAATCAGGGTCCCTTTCAGAGTGCATTACCAGGTGACATGAACATCGCATTGTGTCATGTCACATCAGACTTCCTTCAGGCAATAGCTCAGAGCTGACATAAACAGATGCAAAAGACAAAGCTCAGAACATTTAGTAATATGGATTCAAAGAAAGACCATGTGGTCTTATCATTCAGGTTTAACTATTGTTCTGTATTGTACATTTATCACAAGGCTTTCACTTTCCTTTAGCTTGATGCACAGAAAAAATGGTCAGTAAGAAATCTAAATCTGTGTATACTATAATATTTCTACGCTATTTCGAATCAGAACTCAACCTGTGCTTGTACACTTTGTTAGTTAGCCATCAAGAAGCTGGTTACAAATCCTTAATTTCTAGGACAACCTGCTCTGCCCTTAGCTTGTGAGCAGATACACTAGACAGCTTCCCTGTGCTATGGCAGCTAGGTCTGGTACTGAGGAATCCTGCACCAGGAAGGGCTGCCGGGCTGCACTGCTCTCTGCCTCTCTGCACAAAGGCTCAGGGAAGGCCCTTTACCTCCTCATGGAGAAAACATGGGTGCCGGGTGCCACATCCTTTTGTGCTACAAGAAATGTGACAAGTCAACACTACAAATACCTAGTTTATGTGAGAGATTTTAAAATATACGCCCTTTTTATGAAAGGCTTTCTCCAGGCAGGCAAACCAGGACATTCTGCAGTACCAGTACTCTCTAGCATGACTGAAAATTCTCAATTCATTTCCAATAATGGGTATTACTGGGTCAGTAATTCCCATTCTGGTTTGAACAAATTCACACTGGAAAACCCAACACTTGAAAAATGCAACAGGTCAGCTGAGGGAGCAGACCCACAGTGTGGGATCTCAGCCAGGGATAGGCTTTGGTTACCATTGCCTGCTCCACTATTAGAGACCAGTAATAATTCTGCATGCACTCTAGTCCATGCCAGGTTTGTGGAATTAATGACAAAGTTAGGTGCTGCTGAAAATACAAATCCCTGGAAGAAATTCTCAGAAAAACATGCAAATTGAATTCAGTTAGTTGTGGCTGCTATGATGATTGTATTTCATTTGCAGCATCTTTTGATTGTATATGGCAAGGGATAGCATTGGCACCACACGGCTAAGAAATAGCTAGTCAGAGAATACAACAGTCTGCTATTTCACATTGAGTAATTAAGTATGCTGCTCACCTTGTTCACCTGAGTAGTAACCACTGGCACATATGCAAAAATTACCCATTATGCCTAAACCCTCCTCAGCAGAATGCATAGATCACCGTCCCCATTTTGCAATTAGGGAACCTGAAGCCCAGGTTTAAACATTGCTGAAGTAGCAGAGATGAGAATAATTACTGTCATGGTCTTACACAATATCCACCCAAGTCAGAAAAGGAAGAGCTCTGTAGTGAAGTTCCTGCCCCACAAAAATCAGTAGCTAAACTCCCTCCTTACCCCTGTTCCTATTCACTGAACCATAATAATGACAAGGGAGCTATTTGCATGTTTAAAGAAGCAGAACTGAATGCGCATAGACTCCTTATAATTAGTTTCACAGCAGCTGACTGTAAAAACACGTAATTTAGGTTCAAATAATATATACTTTTTAAAAATCCTGAAATGCACCTCCATCTGTTTTCTGGCTCTGAAACCATAAAAACCAGCACGGTGTGGCTGAAAAGCATTCGATGCAAAAAGGTAGAATGCTGGGCTTTGGATGAACATATTGTGTGTCTGAAAGCTGTATAATCAATTAGCATCCTACTGGAAACCTGACAGCCTGTCGCGACCCATTAGGCGGTATTCTGTGCTCTCAATAGCTGTGGCTATAGGGACCATTTACACAGATACCAGGTAAGCCCCTACAAAGCAGAATATGATAAGGTCAGCTCTTTGTTTTATTTCTAAGTGCTCTTCCAAGATATTTTTCTCTTCAGTGGAATGAACATGGCAGTGCAGCTAAAAATGGCAACACTGTATTTCAGGTAAGTGGGTTGAAAAGTCATTCTCACTGGGAAATGAACTCATGACCTTTTCAACGAAAGGTAAAGCTCAAGTCGTAAAAGTTTGCACGTAAGCTGCACTAAATATATCGTTGAGTAATAGCTCAAGAGGGCAATAACAACATAGCCTGCCTAACAGCTCATGCTAATGCAAACATAATGTGCCATGTAAAAAGAGATTAATCAAGTTTTCCTACTGGAAAACTGACAGCCTGTCATGACCCATTAGGAGGTATTCCGTGCTCTCAATATCTGTGGCTACAGGGACCATTTATGAACTGACAAATTTGGGTGACTGGTAATACTACACCAGGACAAAAATAAAGTCTGAGATGGGTGTCATATTTCTGGTCCTTTCCAGCACTCTGCTTATAGACGTTTCCCTTTCATTAATACTCTTTAATGTATGTACACAGTGTGCACACATACATGTACCTTGTGTCAATTGCAACATAGTGCATTAACTATGCAGTTAAAGCAGAAACCTTTGCTAGTTCCTAGAGCCACTGCTTTTCGTTTTATGATCAGAGGTTCATAAGCTCAGTTTTCAGCAAGGAAGCACAATTAAAACTGGTAAGTACCTTCAAACCATATCTGATGAAACCCTTCACAAAAACAGAGAAAACAACATAGTTCAGATTATAATTTAACGTCAGAGATGAGTAAATAAGATTTAATGACAATATCAGCACTCTTTGATGAGGGCAACCTCAAGTTACTGGCTCATCTCTCCTATAAATTGGAATCCACTCTGATTAGACTCCATTTGGCATTCTGCTGTGCATTAGTTAATGCAGTGCTTATACTAGCTATACTTAATGAGGCAGCAGGCGTGCCATCGTTTTTAAGCAAAAGCTTATCTATGTGTCTATAGCTGAACTTGTAAGTGAGACAGCAGAACCTCAGACCCTGTTTGCTTTCATCTGAATGTTTGAAAATATTGTATCCTGCAGTGGAAGGTCCAATAGTGCTTCCTAAAAGTCAGGCTGCCACATGGAATGTGCTGTTTTTAAAAAAAACCCCAAACACAAAAACCCCACCCAAATGTTCCACAGAGTAATAGTTTTAGATATCTTGGTTCTTCCTCTGCTGTGTTTATGAAGGGAATGTTTTTCCTCCCTGTGCATATCACATTGTGATTACTTTATTAGGGATTTACTGGATGAAGTAGCTAAGTAAACACTAAAAAGTTTAAGCAATAGTTTCACCTAGCTATGTTTTAAAGTAAAGGACGTTTCAGTGAACTAGAGGCTCTTGAGCTAATTAGTTTAATGGGTCCTGTATAACTCCAGTCCATCAAATAATACTGGGAGACTAACTCATCACCCGCTTGCCACTGCAGCTATTTATCCCAGTGCAAGGCCAGTGTCAAAGGCTACCAGATCAGAATGAGAGCCCTATGCATTTATTTCAGTTAAGATTACAAGGTATACTGTTATGATGGGATCTGTAAGTTGATGGAGGCTGGCCCATCCAGCCTTAATTATAATTACCTTTTCTTTTTCCCAGAGACTCCACAAATCATGAATATTTTGATTAAAACCAACTTCATTCATTCAGTTAAAAATGTTGGCAATGTAGATGCATTATCATAGTGTATTTATCTTTATTTTTCCTGACAGAAACTGTGTAAACTGGTCTTAATGTAACAAACTATGTACGAGATTGCTTAGGGTACAGGCATTCCCAACAGTAGTGGTGTGACAGCTTAGGGGGATCTGTAGCAGTGGAACAAATCCCTGACGGGGTTTGGAGCCCCTTTTAGGCTTACGTCATATTTAGTTAGCTTAATACTAGCTTGGGCATATGCATCATGAATTACAGGCACACCTTTATCTGCTGATCAGAAATACTTCATTTTAGCAAGGACAATTTCAAAATATTTTTAAGTTATATTTCATTGTTGGACATGATGTTTGAAAGCAGGCAACATTCCCCACTGTCAGTTAAAACTGACTGCTAGAAAATCACTTCTTATTATATGCATTCTTCTTTAATTCTCAGTCTCAAGTATGATAGTTAGCATAGTTTATTCTAGTGATAAGATGTTAAGCTTGCGCTGTGATTTTGTTACTAACATGGGTATAGCACAAAAATAGTAACGAAAAGTCAGTAAATGTTGCTATGAACCAAAAACTTTGACAGGTTGCACTATTCCACCAAGATATTCTTGTCATAAAATATTTTTAGAAGTCAAGATTCAAACAAATTAGCTGGTAGGTAGTTATCAGCAGCAAAACCTCAGAGAAAACCAAGTATTTACATCCTTATATGCATAAAAGAAAGCTGCACAAGTGCAACCTGAAGCATGATAAAACTATAAAGACTTTCATTTACAGCAGCTAAAGAGATAGCAGTATGAATAAAGTCAGGCGTGACTGATGGGTTTGAAGTACCCCCCTACATCTTTCTTTTATATTTACTACCCCAAATCATCATTACAACAGAGTTAATGCTCACTAGCGTGCCACAAGTTCTCAGAGAGTATCAAGTACTTCTAAATTTAAATCTTGGACATCAGGCAATAAAGTATTAGAATTCTTATCTTAAGATTTCTTAACTGTTCCCTGTTACTTAAATCTGTGTGGTGGGTTGACCCTGGCTAGACACCAGGTGCCCACCAAAGCCACTCTATCACTCCCCGCCTCAGCTGGACAGGGGAGAGAAAATACAATGAAAAGCTCATGGGTCAAGATAAGGACAGGCAGAGATCACTTGCCAATTACCATCACTGGCAAAACAGACTCAACTTGGGGAAAATTAGCTTAATTTACTACCAATCAAATCAGAGTAGGATAATGAGAAAAAAACCAAATCTTAAAACACCTTCCCCCCACCCCTCCCTTCTTCTCAGGCTCAACTCCACTCCTGATTTTCTCTAACTCTTCCCCCTCAGCAGCACAGGGGGACAGGGAATGGGGGTTGCGGTCAGTTCATCACATTGTCTCTGCTGCTCCTTCCTCCTCAGGGGGAGGACTCCTCACATTCTTCCCCTGTTCCAGCGTGGGGTCCCTCCCATGGGAGACAATTCTCCATGAACTTCTCCAGTGTGAGTCCTTCTCACAGGCTGCAGTTCTTCACAAACTGCTCCAGCATGGGTCCCTTCCATGGGGTGCAGTCCTTCAGGAACAGACTGCTCCAGCATGAGTCCCTCGTGGGGTCACAAGTCCTGCCAGCAAACCTGCTCCAGTGTGGCCTCCTGTCTCCATGGGTCCACAGGTCCTGCCAGGAGCCTACTCCGGCGCGGGCTTCCCATGGGGTCACAGGCTCCTTTGGGCATCCACCTGCTCTGGCGTGGGGTCCTCCATGGGCTGCAGGTGGATATCTGCTCCACTGTGGACCTCCCTGGGCTGCAGAGGGACAGCCTGCCTCACCATGGTCTTCACCACGGGCTGCAGGGGAATCTCTGCTCCGGCACCTGGAGCACCTTGTCCCGCTCCTTCACTGACCTTGGTGTCTGCAGGCCTGTTTCTCTCACATATTCTCACTCCTCTCTTTGGTTGAAGTTGCCATCACACAGGTTTTTTTTCTCCCCTTCTTAAATATGTTACCCCAGAGGTGCTGCCACCATCACTGATGGGCTTGGCCTTGGCCTGCGGCAGGTCTGTCTTGGAGCCGGCTGGCATTGGCTCCATCGGACATATGGGAAGCTTCTGGCAGCTTCTCACAGGAGCTGCCCCTGGAGCCCCCCTTGCCATGCAAACCCAATACAATCTGTATCACAACATTTAGCATAAGACTATGGAATTAATAAACATTTACCATTTATCAGGAGTACTATGGAATAAAGTCTAACATCTCTTTACTGAATCAAATCTCAGCTGCAGGTAGTGAGAACTACATATGCTCAAATGCCAAGCCTGCTCCCTTCACATCACCCTGGACTTGCAGGCTGTTATCCTCTCATCAGTCTCACCCTGCCTTCCACCTTTCCATTTGCTAAGCCCTAGAGAAACCATTCTTCAACATGGCCTTACTCTGCTGCCAGTCTCCTGGTGAAAAAAATCCTGTGCACCTCTACTGACACTGTGGATTCAACCTTGAAGCGTACTCCTTCAAGATAGGAATACCTTAGTCTTCATATTCTGGTCACACAGCTCCCAACTAGTTACACAAACCCCTGGACTGTGTGCAGATAATGCAGGCATTCAAGACAATGTATGCCGTAGTGATTGTTCATGCTGTTTCCTTCTCTGTAATTTTTGACACTTCATTTATTGACCAATTTGTAGGGAGCTTTGCCACTTTAGGGAATGTCAGAGAGTGTAGAGCTAAGGGGGTCAGTTTGTAACTTAACTGAATTGAATCACAGAAAAGAAAAATTGAGGTTAGAAGGGACCACTGCAGATCATCATCTAGTCCAAACTCTTGTTCAAAAGAAGTCTAACTTCAAAGTTGGATCATGTTTCCCAAGGATTTGTCCAGCTGTGTTTTAAAAACGTCCAAGCACAGAGATCCTACAGCCTCTCTGGCCAGCCTGCTCCCTGCTGCACTGCCCTCACTGTGAAAAATTATTTCCTTATGTCCAACGAAAATTTCTCTTGTTGCAACTTGTGTTTATAGCTTCTTGTCTTTTCACCGTGCACTTCTGAGAAGGATCTGGCTCCATCTCTCTTTAGGTAGTGAAAGACATTATATCCCCCTGAGCCTTCTCTTCTCCAGGTTAAACAAACCTAGCTCCCTCATACGTTGTCTGTTCCAGTCCCTAACTATCTTAGCGGCTCTCCATTGGACTCCCTGCTGTCCTCAGGCACTCCAAAACTAGCTGCAATATTCCAGACACAGTCTCAGAAATGCCAAGTAGAAAGGAAAGATCAGTTCCCTTGTCCTGCTTGCTCTCCAGCCAGCTGTCCTGCTCTCAGCAAGGCAAGAGCATTACATCACAGCCTTAAGCCTACATTAGCAATATTTTGGGGCAGTTTACATTGATAAAGTGTTGTTTATAGGGAAACCAAGAATCTTCTGTAATCATATATATTTCATCCATTATTCTCTTACCTTACCATTTTTTCTGTAAACTCTGATTATTGTGACATTTTGGCAGGACTATTTTGTGGGCAGTTCTTTCCCAATTCAGCTAAAGCAATGTGATGAGAAGCAGAAGAGAATGCAATACGCTAACATTTTAAATGTGCTTTTGAAGAGGCCTTTGGGCACAGATGTTCCATAAAACTGTATTTATTATTATAATAATCTGCTGAAGAGTGCAGCTGTTTATTCAGGGGTCTGAATATTGAAGACTCCCTAAATCTAATGATTTCGAGTCTGCCCCACTCACTGCACTTCCAACACTAATAAGAAATACAAATTTGAAAAATCTGTATATATCAATGGATTTTAGAGCACCACAGAATAAACATTGACTTACAGTATAAATGCTGCTAGGAGAAATCTTTCAGATGGAGTCCCTTCAAAATACAAGTGATGTCAAAAAAGCTTCTAAGGGAAAGACTCAAACCCACAATGCAGCGGTACTACTTGAGTTTAATGCCTAACCCACAGAAGTACATTAATAGTAGATGCCTGCAAGTACTCTGGCTTTTAACAGAACTGATACACATGGTCAAAAGACTCTGGTTCATCAGCTTTCCTCGAGACATGGTGGAGATGCAATTTTAACTCCACATGACTTTTGGGACAATGTTATTGGTCATGATTTCCTGATACTAGTTTGGAGAGGGGAACAATAATTTGAACATCAGAAATGTGCAAAAATCCATGATAAAAGTACCAATGTCACAATTTTTTTTCTTAGATGATGTGGCAACTCCTTGCTCAAACAACTTCAGAACTGGATTACTAATCTCATCTAGGATGCTGTGATTGAACAATTTTCTGTCAGTCAATGCAGGTATAAGAGATTGCAGAATAGTTAGAAAAAAATGAGTTTAAAGCTGTAAACTATTCTCACCTGGACCCACAACTATTTTGCCTGACTATAATTATCTCTTCTGATTTTGTCCCCTGGAAAGCTGAGTGGAATCTGGAGCCTTCCTTTCTATGCTATATGGGTGCCACAGCGAGAGCTTCCTTGGAAAGCTTTTCCTAACGTGCTCGGCTCATCCCCAGCAATGAGCGCTGGGAGCCGTTGGAGCACCTGGCTCTTTAAACAGATGTTTGGCACATGAGGCTGGGGGTTGCCTACTGCAGATAAGACTGTGAACAACCCAAATCACAATCATTATTTACCTTTATCAGCCTTAACAGGGTTCAAACTGGCATCTATTTAATCATATCATGTTTACCACCATTGTCACAGGAGCAAGCTCTGAGGAGTCTCCAGAGGAAAGTGCCTGTAGCTCTACAAACCTCCTTCTGAGCCTGTTCTTTTATACTGTGTCGTGTTCTCAGCCCTTTCTGAAAAATCCCGATTTTCTGTATCCACCCAGTAATGAAAATGTGTTATTCTTAGAGATATTAAATTCATATGCTATTGTAATTCCAAAAACATTGTATTCCACTGTGGAAAAGCACTATTTTTTCATCTGTTCATGAACTCTGCAGTCTGTAGGTTCACTGTGGGACTAAAACACTGCTGAAACCCTTTGCCGGTTCCTCCTCATGTTTTGCAGAGAAATCTAACTGAAAACTGTTAATGTTTCACTTCACTATTTTAATATTAAATGCTCTAATTTCCTAAACAATACATGAAGAAATATTTGAATTATTTGTTTGCTGCTGATCATTACAGAGGAAGCTGCTTTTGCAAATGGGAAAGGGTTCATGTCGTCTTGTACTGAGACCCAACAATTCCCATGCCTTGTGCTTTCAGGGTTACGGTCCTGCATCTACTGCAATAAGATTCTCTGTAGAAACACTTGTGCTCCTTCCTTCATCTTTGATCTTTGCAGCTAGGCCCGCACGAGGTTATAACCGCAAAACAGCTGGCAGCGGGTTTCACAGAGGCTGTGCTCGCTCTGTGTCCTTAGAGCCCCTGAGGCTGTGAGGCTGTTCCTGCGAGGCTGTAAGCCTCCTGCTGCCTCAGGAGGCTGATCCATGTTGCGCAGGCAGAGGAAAACCCTTTAGAGGATTAGTGAGACTGCTGGCCCAGCATGGCTCAGTCACTACCGGTACTACCAGCAACAGACAGTATGACTAACAACCAAGTGTTACTCACATGTACAGCTGTCTTAGCTGCCGTGTGTGCACATTCCCCAGGATACTCATACACTTCAAGAATGAAGAGGCCAGAAAAATAAATGAAGTTAGTCCAGGCAGAGGTGTTTCTGGCTGCAGTATGTATTCTATGATAATAAAAGATGCAGAAACCAGCAGTCCTCTCAGCAGAGCACCAGCTGGCTCCACATGCTGCAATAATAAGCTCTGCTCTAAAAACCTGGGCTTCCATATCTTGTGTACCAAGTACAAAATCATTAACTGGTCTACAAACTGCCTACAACCATATCTGTGCTTCTGAGTTACCACGCAGTTTACTGATGCAGAATAAAAGAGTAGTTTTAAGTTCAGTCTGTTAGAGCAGTACAGCAGTGGCTTAAATCTCAAGAAACTTTAACTCTACAATATTTTATACCCTTTTAGTGGGAGCAACATATCAGGCGTGGTTATGTAGTGTAGTCTGATGCCACAGTAGATTAAGTGTGGAAGGGAGAGCTGAAAAAGTAGCAAAAGTGGGTGCAATGACACACATCTCTACTTCTTCCAGTACATAAATTTATCATATTTTCCCCAAGTCATTAATTGACTCGTTGTTCACTAGCCATGGAGCCCATTTGCTTTTGGAACATAAGTAGAGAAAGAAGGCTGCTGTTAAAGGACTACCAAGTGTGAGTAAGCAATGGTTTCCAAGCGCTCAGCAAAGCAAAATACATTTTTACCGGAACAGTTGAAGGCACTTCCCCCAAACACCTGACTTCCTGCCAAATGTAAGCTTCCTAGCCCAACCGCTGTGGCTTTTGAGTTGTTCAATAACAGTCACATGCAATTTTTATAATGGGAAAAGTGACCTTTTTGCTTCACCTCATTCTCAAAAACAATGAACCATTTTTTGCTCAAGCTTTATTAAAATTAATTTTAAAATGTAATAATAAAGAGTTACCAAGGACGGGAAATTTTTGCTTGAAAAGTGGAAGATTCAAAAGATATAAGCAGCTGCTCAAATAACCCCTGAGCGGAAATGGCCTTGGTCTCAGGAGGTTGGTATTTAAGCTGGCATGTGATGTTAAGCACTTGAGTAATCCCTAAGAAACAAAAAATAAAAAATCATGTGCTGCAAGTTACGTGTAAGTACAAAATCTTGCTAACCTGGGACTGTGGACTGTAAACATAAGCCAAAACCAAATAACTTCTATATTAATGCTTAAAGTTACACACTTATTCAAGAGCTTGGAGTAGACACAACTTAATGCTGTTCTCAAATTGCTACAGTATTTCACAGAGTGCTATGGTAATATATTCTGCTGTATACAGTGTGATGTTAATTTTTATGCCTTACAGTAGAATGTGCAGTGAAGTTGAATTACAATTGCTGGGGGAATCATAACACTGGAAAACATGTCTAAATCTCAGCTTTAAGGCCGTGCTAACGTATCTTTTACATTTAATTTCCTTTAGGACAAACAAAAAAAAAAAAAAAGGAAAAGGAACAACTGGCTATTGTTGACTTCGCCAGCAAAAAGAACTAAGATGTTCAAGTATGGGTTATCTGGAGATCTCTGTCACATTTCCACTTGCTCTCTTACCAGTTAGTTCTCAGCAAATGCTACTGTTACAGAGACAAGACACCCCAATGAAGTCTGCTCTGTGATACCTTCATAGGGCCTCATGCAATATTAGATTACTGGAAAAGGGGAACAAGGATGAGAAAAATCTTTTAATCTTCACACATAGCCTCAAGGTTGTTCTGGATTCACAGTCCAGAAAAGAAATGATGTGAGGAAAAGTTATATCAGCTAGTAATCAGGGACAACTCAAGGCCCCTCCGCGGAAGAATCACAGCAGAGAGGCACTTAAAACAAGGTGAAAAAAAGAGAGAGAGAGAAGCAAAGCTGACATTCCCACTGAAAAGAGCCCTTATCATTCCTCATGCGATACAGGAGCAAGGTGTAATAAAGACTTTTTACAGCCAAAATGTCATTTTGTTGACTACTGACCTCCTGTCATCTTTGCACTTTGGAAGTGATTTTAACTGACTTTTGCATGCTCTCTTTTAGTTGCCTTTTCTTTTTTCTTAAACTTAGCAAATGGCCTTGTTAAACCTGTCCTTTTCTTGGATTCCTGGGTATTTTAGCAGACCATTACCAGGGTCAGAACCCCTCCGAGAGTTTTCTAACTGTGGATGTTTCTATTTTACAAATTATATATAGAAATTATACTTTGGGGCTTTTTTTCCTCATAGGGATGAAAGTCCATACAAAGAGGAGAACACTAAGGCTGAAATGGCAAAATCACTATGTTAGAAAAAGGAAGTTGATATCATGCTCTTAGTACCTAAAACCAGCATTCCCAATCCATATCGGTGCCGTGAAAGATAGTGCTAAGAAGAGTCAGAAACAGAGGGAATGAGTGGGACAGGTCATCAAATTTTCATAATTTGGACTCCATCTCTCTGAACCCTTTCATGACATTGTATTAGAGCAGTACAAAATGGAAAGAGATGAGCAGGTTCACACCTATATGTCTGAAACACCAGGAGGATTATACAATTTCTGCTTTTTTTTACCTGATATCTCCTCATGGGAACCTGACCAGTGTGGTCAAGCAGTTGTGCCTCTATGTACATGGATATGTATGCACAGATGCTGCGTATGTCTACTTTCCAAAAAACATCTGTGAAGACATTACAGCTTCTAAAAATATATAAATGTTTTTGGAGCTTGGTATTTTTTATAATATTTGCCACCTTTCATTTAAAAGTTTCTTTCCCCTCAAAAAAAGTATGTCGTTTTGAGGAAAAAGGCATGTGTGTTGGGGGTGGTCTGCCTCATAAAGAGCCACAGGGCTTGGGGCCAGCCAGCTCTTTTCAATTATCAGGTCCAGGTGGAAAGTGGTCAGGTGGTTCCTATAAAGGCTGAGGGACTGCATGTGGAGTGGGAGGTTTCTGTGAAGTCTGTTTTGGCTGAGGGAAAGAAGGGCTGAAATTAGATTTTACTAAGTTTGAAAAATAGTCTGACTTCTGAAGGTGTGGTGTTAGATGTTGTTGGGCTAGGGGGCTGCCCACGGGCCCTATGCCATGGGGACCTATGTGTACTACCAACAAGTCTGTTAGACTTGTTTGCATTATTTCAAACTCGTGGCCACAGCAAACAACCAGCCAAACACCTTCCCCCCCCCCCCCCCCCCCCCCAAAAACCCAAACAAGGCAAGAGCACAAAGAAAGTAATGCAACCCCAAAGAACCCACCATGCACACGTTAAAAATTCTGGTTAACGTACACATGGCAGAAAAATAAGTAAGTAATAATCCAAAATGACTTTTGTGTTATAGATTGCTCCTGAATGAGGCCTAATGGTGGAAGCATCATTGCAAACTGTTTTCCATTTCCAGCATGCATTTATGATAACCATTCTGCCCAATTTCCTGTTCTTTTGCTAGCAGAAAGGGACAAATTCCCCCTCCTTTACACTAAGGCTTCTTCATGCTGCCTGGGCTGTACTGCACATGTGCTCAGTCCCTTCCTGGAAAGCTGAGGCTAGGAGGTGGAATGATTATTGTTACGCAATAACTATTTTTCCTTTATCTTTTCTGATGGGGGGAAAATGTACAAAACTACCGGCCACATCAGCAGTGCACCAATTAGAGATAGAGGGGACAGGTATTCAGTCTCCATGGATAGTTCAAGGTT
This sequence comes from Harpia harpyja, assembly GCF_026419915.1. Taxonomy (NCBI): domain Eukaryota; kingdom Metazoa; phylum Chordata; class Aves; order Accipitriformes; family Accipitridae; genus Harpia; species Harpia harpyja. The sequence goes on from NC_068953.1 coordinate 28,125,791, forward strand.
AGAGAAAATTACCCACTTTTAGCAGATAACAGAATCCTAACTATCTGCCTTAAACTGGGACTGACTGTTCACTATCTGAGCTGATAGTAGGTACAATATTTCATCCACAGACAGGCATATTTGCCTTCTAGTTTTACCACTCTGTAATATTATTTTGCTGACCTTCAGTCACATTGGCACAGGAATTGATGTAACATGAAAGGATGTGACAGAAGGCAATCAACAACATGACAAGATATGAAAAGCCTAAAGAAGAACTTATGTCCTCAAGAAGAGGACACCTACTATCCAGTCACATATAGAGTTTTGAGTTGCAAAGAGCTACCAGAAGATACAATGTAAATCAATATATGTCCACTTTATTCACAAAATGATGGATAATGTAGCAGGCCAGCTTGATTTACCTTAATTTGCAAATCGATTTCCTACACCTTTTTGAAAAAAAACACTGATCAATTTCAGATCAAAATAGACTGAAGCACTGCGGGAACTGCCAGCCCCATCTGCACAGTGGAGACCCTACAGCTACGCCCCAGGGACAGTTCACAGAGCAGGCGTGGAGCTGTCCCAGGAACCGCCAGCAGGCACCCAGGGCTGTGCCAGGCTGTGCCACACCGTGCAGCCTGCTGGAATGTCCTGCATATCTGCACATGCTGCTTCATACCGTGCCTGAGCTCCTCAGATCCAGCACTAGCTGTGCACCAGGTTAGTCCCCTGGGGAAAAGTTAGAGAAGCCCAAAGGCAGCACTAGCACTAGCAAGATGTTAGTGTTTAAATGACTGTTGCCTGCAAATTCAGCTTTGGGAAGCCCTGGATGCTGCCTGGCGCTGGGATGATAGTACTATGGAGGAGTTTGGATACATGGAGTTGGAATTACAACACGTGGACTTTCTTCTCTATCACTCAAAGAAATGACGACAACACAGGCCAAGCTGAACAAGACACAACCCGCAGGCTACCCTCATCCCTCCCACGTGCTCCCACGAACCATCCCACTGCCATTAGGTTCTCACAGCACTTTGTTGTGACCTCACGTGCAAAATGTCACGTCTGGCCAGTGACGCTGTACAGGACAGCTGGGCTGGTGCAGCACCACAGCTCTCGGGCAAGGGCAGCGGGCCAAGCGTGCCCCAAGGCTCTGCCTGCCACACCTCGCCTGGGCCCACTGGCATGGGGGTGGGGGCACGGGACAGCCAAAGGGAACTGGTGGCTCTCAGGCAGCTCTCTGTAATTGCTCAGCCCATTTCCATGGCTTCCGCAGAGCTGGTGTCTGCAGCTGAGACGGTTCTTGCTACTCTAGCCCCGTCTTTTTATTTTTACGTGGGGGCAGGGGAGAACAGACTGTTAATAGTCCTCTCCCGTGTGCCGCAGGCCAGCTGATCTATGTCAAATTTCTTTTTGTCAAAGCTATTTTAAGACACAAAATTACAAGACTAGATACATGGAGCTCTGTGGGATTTTACACTTGCAAAACAATCTTCAAAATGTCCTCGAATACAAACAGTACTTTTCTGTGGTGAATCTGTATGGGAGCTACACGCGGTCTCATCTATCACAGTACTGTAGCAACAAAAGTAATTACTGCATAGTCTTTTAACCAACAAATCCCTTAAAGGGTTTGTGAGTGAGGGCACAGAAGGAAACAGATTTCAACGGACATGGAAAGTATTTCCTGTGTGAGGATTTTAAAGGGAAAGCAGCTGTAAGAATGAAGATATTCAGGAAGAAGGTCAGATCTGCTAAAATACTCAGATACTCTTCCGTGTCTCTACTCAGGGAAACACTTTACAAAATACATGCAAACCAAACTCGAGTTCATTTTGTCTCATTTCACTCTTGGCTGTTCTTCTGGAGGACTAGAATACAGCTGTAGAGTAAAACAGTTTAAAGCCTGAGCTCTTGAAACACATGAGGGTAATACTTCTCCATTTTAAACTACAGATGGATTATTTCCACTGATGATTTGCAGATGTAACATTTAGCTATTTAAAGACTAGAGTTTTTTTTAACACTTTTGGAAGAGCAGTAGAAAATCTTGTTTGTGGCAGGACTTAAACTGAAATTGTAGAGCTGTTCCATTAGTACCCATAGCACCCATCACATTTTTGCTCTTTGTTTCGGTCAAGGGTTTCCCTTTTTTTGTCTTTGCCTTTTCTCTATCTCACACTTGGCTCTTTTCTGCCCGTGTCCATAGCAGCACCCACTGGTGGATTGCAATGATGCTGAGATGGACTTCTGCCAGGGGAGGAACAGAATCAGCGAGCAACAGGCAATGCAGTTCAAGGTTGTTCTGGGCTTTTTCCCTCCAGCACCATACTCTTCTAAGAAGCAGTACCTGACTGTTCTTTCAATACTGATAATCTTGGTAAAGTGGGACTCAGTCTGGTTTTTGTTTTATCTAATGTGTCAGTGGGACGCCAATAAAAAAACAGCTAAGCAATGAAAGTTTTTTGTGACGTGCTAACAGGTACATTTAATGCAGGACATTTGAGTTGCCTTCAAATGCTTCTAGGAGCTTTTTTAAAAAATAAATATTTGCCATTGTGTATAGCAGAGAAGGTGCCCTGAAAGTATTTATATTTCTTATTAGTTCTGTGTCTTAGGGAAGACACAATGTGCCAGGCAATTGCTGCTTCTTAAAAGATTTAATCCTACCTTAAGACTCACAAACAAGAGACCGCTGTGTGGACAAATGTGTAGAGAAAAAATACAAAGAAAATATGATGCCTTTATAACTATTTAGGGACTTCACACATTCCTACTTATAAAAATGGTTAAATGTTGCTAAGTCATAGCTTTAAAGAAAATGTGGGATCATTAGAATAATATTGCCCATGTGGCTAAGTTGAAGACTTTATACATCCACATTGTGATCATTTTGTCAAAAAGCACAAAAATATTTGGGAGGGAAATGGATGGAGTAGATAAGAGGTGGATGGATGTTGAGGTCATTATTGGAGTATGGCAGGCATAGATGAAAGGACACAGAATAAAAGGCAAGAGTAAATTAATACAGAGGGATTTTGCGGGGCACGCCAGAAGCACTATGCATATAGAACTGTATTACTTAGATGTAAGTAATAACACATTTGGGGGTGTGTGGGTTTTGAAAAATATAAAAACTAAATGGATTGAGTGTGCTGTCACCCCAAGGAGTGGAATAGAGCCAAAGAAAGGATCATTTGAGGTGAAATAGCAAGAAAAGCTTACTGACTGTGCCATTTATTTGCTTCACATACTTGTTTTTAGTTACAGCCATCCATTCACAGTTGGCATATGTCCAAAGAAAAATTTGTGAATCTCACAGATTAATTATTAAATGCTTCCTTATTCAGTCAATGCATCATAATTACCAATAATATCCCCCCCCCCCCAACACCTTAAACAAAACAAAACAAAAAAGCCCAGAAAAAGAAATCTTGACTATGACACATCCCATAAAGGTCAACTAACTGGAAGTCTCTCAGATGACATGAAACAACTACCCAGAGACAAAAGTAGCTTAGCAAAACCACCTCAAATGTGGTTTTTAATTACTGCAAAATCTCTCCCCTTCAATCACCTGTGACAATTAGTCCTGAGTATCAAAAATTATCTCAACTGCCACGAAACACTATAGAGAGAAAAAAAAAATCTTATCTTGGGTAGTTGGACCTTGAATTGATAGCCGGAGAACCTACAGAGGGACCCAGAGAGGAGGTTAAAGGACCACATGAAGTGGGTGCTGTACCTACATTAGAGAAGATAGTTTTTTTCTCTGAAATATCTACTTCAATATACAAAACAGTGAGCACAGAGAAAAAAAAAAAAGGCAGTTATCCATACAAAGAGTTATCTGTTTCTTTAAATATTTATATATGGAAAATTTAAATCTGTAGACATTAAAGCCTAAACCTGATAATCAGCCAGTTCAGACTTGGGACTTTTTCAAAGTTATCAAAGTTAACCACAAGCTAGTTATCAACCACGGACTCATCTTGCTTCTTGCTTAGTCCCAAACCACTGTTTTAGCCACTGCCTGTGTAATGCTGTAAAAGTGACAGCAAGTTTGCTTTTAACTGCTAGGAACTTTGACACTGTTGCAGAGAGACAGAAATGGGTAGCCCTTTAAAAAAAAAAATGGTATGAATAAATTTGCAACTAAGCTATGCTATCACAGAAACCAAACTTTTAAAATGATGTGACCAAAGGCTGCAAATAATGATAGAAAAATTGTGAAGTTGCTATGGTAACTATTAACAATTCAGACAGGCTGTTGGTATGAGATCTTATTAAATATGTCAAACCAAACATTTTATTTATAATTTAAAACTCCAACATTGACACTTTACAGTTAACAGAAATTAAAAAAGAAATTCAAGATGTGCCTTAATAAAGACTTGAGAGTTAAGGCTGAGACGACACTTTCATTCTACCTTGTCACTTTGCACATTCTAAAACACCTTCAAAAAATCTTTTATGCTAAAATTTTTCATGCTTGGCCATAGCCTGGAGAAAGGCAGAAGCAAAAACATTTGGCTTCTTCTGAATTATCTTATTTGGGAGAGGGAGAGATGGGAACATCTTGATTTTTAGCCCCTAACATAATCACTTTGGTGTTCAAAGATCACATTGTGATTGTGCACTATGCACTGCTGTCCTTACTTGGAGTAAGTTATAGTTGCTCCATTGTTCTCGCATCAGTGAATCTAGCTAACTTTACAGATGAAACAGCAGAAGCTTTCCCAGAAAAACAAACCTCTAGGACCCCAGTTCTGCAAAGCACTGAAATCTTCTCTGGGATTACTTTTGTGCTTGAAATTAGGCATGAGATTAATTTACAATGCGGTCTAATTTATTCTGTGGTGCAACTGCAATCCTAAACCCAACATTAGCACGTTCATGTTGTGTTACAGAAGCCAAGGTCCTTCCCCACCTGTGGCCATGTTGGAATGGGAAGAACTGTAGGTCCCTGGGCTCAACAGAGAGCCTGCCGAAGGATCCCAGATCCCACACAGGTTTGCTGACAGATAGGCTCTGAGACTATGTACATGCTATACTCCTAGCCGTCAGCCGCCTTAGCCTGACCAACCTTTAGGAATCTTTATCCCCAGAATGACACTGGTACCTTGGCTGTGAGAGTATACATAGGTCTAAGGGGCTGTGGCTACCTACAAGTACCAGCTGACATTGGGGTCCATCCTGTGGCCAACTCATCACGTGGTGTGAACAGTCAGATGTGCAGTGGTGGATCGTTCACGAAGCCCTGGGCACTGCTATGGTCATCTAATACTAATTTTATGGATAACTGAAAGTTGCAAAAGGTGCTGGCCCTTTCCCCTAAAGAGTGGAGTAAGAGTGAAAACAAATATTGCGCAGTAGGTTGAGTCACTGCATGATCATGCGGCAAGGGGTCTGCTGTAATGCACATTCCCAGGGAGGCAGAACTTGCCATCACTTGAGAACTTACCGTTTGTTCTGCAAATTTCTGCACTTGTCAAGTAATAACGCTGAAATGACACTGATCTATTTATAAAATTACTTTTTCCTGTAGAGAAATCCTGTAATGTAGCTATACTGTGCGGACTCACAGCTAACTAGTTTGATGATATTTACCTAAATATCATGAAACATTAACTGTTTTTACCTTACATTCCAAATAAATTATCTGTAATTTTATTGTTTTTATCTCTGCAAATTGTATTTTTTCAAGCAAGATGTATTAGTATAGAGTTTGCATTTCTGTTTAGTGAAATGTTTATTTTTCATATGTCAAACTGTACTTTGCTTTGAGCCTCAGAGCGGGCCTCCTGTGACAGTGTTTCCACAGGCAAAGCTAGCTTCAGAGATTTCCACCTCCCCCTCTGCTAAACCATCACACAGCAGTGCCTTTAGTGCTGCAATTTCCACCCCTTCAGAAATTCTACAGATACATCTGCTTGTGGCGTCACCCAGTAACTTGAGTTTTAAATAAAAATGCACTGGAAAAACTCTCACGTGGAAGCCTATTCTAACCATCAGGACACTTCAGGTTTCCTCATGGAACAAAGTACATAAAAAAATGGGCTCCCAAACCAGTCTATGTTTTCCTTGATGACCATTTTAAATACAGCCATTAATTCCTTATCCAGTTAAAATTCAGTGATTGCATATTGCATGCAAAGTTTCTGTTTACTGTATACTTATGGCAGGCTAACACATGCCCCTATTCATACAATTATTTGCAGGTACTGTTAAATCTCTAGCAATCAAATAGCCTACATTTAATATTTCTAATTAGCTTATTTAGTAATCGTGATGGAAACATAGGAATACATTTACTGGTGTCCTCTCAGATATCCTTAAAAATGAGGAATGTCACTAGGGGGTTGTCCTAATGTGGGTGTTTTTTCAGTCCAGTCAGTATGCATCATTTAATGTGACTGTGATCATAGCCCCATTGTGCCTGCCAATCTCAATTAACAGAATCACCGATCCTAGGGCTGAATTTATTGCTGCACATGCAGTTTACTGGGACACGAAGCAGTAGTCTTGTAGTCTACAGGCCTCTGAAAAGAAGCCATGCCTCTAGGAACTGTGCTCAACTTTTTTCAGCTGTGAAATCTCTCTGTTGCAAGACATGTTCCTGTCACACATTTATCCTTACGGCAGGCTGAGTATTTCCTTTTTCTGATGACTCCAATATCATCAGTGAAATATAAACAGAAAGATATTCAGAAGATAGCCTTGCTGTTAAAGTTACCATTCAGCCTTGAAAACTAGGGTGGGTTTGCTTATCACTAAAAACATTTGGTTTGCACCTGTACAACAAAATGGCATCAGGCTTTTTTTGCTAAAAATTGATGTGTATGCCATGTTACGTTTTTCAGCACACAGCTAGTGTTGTGTCATCTACATTGTATCATATATGTATAACATAATTCATATGTGAGGTGGCTATACAGCACAGCACCAGCTTTCTTCTGCCAACATCAAGCAATCTTACTTTTGGTGAGTAGGGGAGCAGGAAGTCACTTTTATTGTACAAGACCTTTTTTGGCAAAAAGATAGCACCAAGAATTTCAGCAGCAACAACCAAAAGGCTGTGCATAGGGCAAAGATATGCAATATCTTTTTGTATCTCCAGGGACTTTACCTGGATTCTGCGGCAGACAGAGTGCGAAGAGATTGCTTGTAGCTCTTCTGTTCCTTCGTCTCTTCTCACCAATTTTCATTTAGAATCAAACATTTTTGCTGGGGGCAAAAGGTATATCTTCTGGCTTCACGTCCCAGAATTTCTGTAAGTTGTTTTTGCACATGTCTGCAGCTGACATATGAAACATGCAAACTCTTCTCCTGATTTATGCTTTATGCTCTGCATGGAGCCGGTATAATTGTGAAAAAAAAGTAGTTTTCCTTGAAGTTCAGAAAGTAATGTACACTAAAAATGATTCCACAGCATCTTACTGCTGCCTCCACTGGAACAGTTCATTTCCAGTGTGTATCTTGTAAGAAAAACTGAAAAGAAATACAACTTTTTTTCAACATCCCTAGTTTTAAATCTTAGCGTTAGAGAAGATTTCCTGTTCCCATCACTGCATTTGGTAATAGAGAAAACTTCGGAAATAAGTTTAGGAAATTCATTAAAGGCCACTTTTCCAAATGGACTCACAACCAAACTTTTAACTACAAAACCCTGGGCCAAATTATCAAAAGAGCTCACCTCCCATTTGGCACAAGATTAAGGAGAGACTTTTCAACGCATGTAGCCACTTGAAGTTCTCAGTGTGACACCACTGGCCAGATTTCCAAACTTTCCACTCACTTAAGGACCTAGAAGTGAGCTGAACTCCTTTGAAAACAGTTACTGGTTTTGGATGCTTCAAAACTGTATTGTATTGAGTATAGTCCAGACAGTACACTACACTACTCTAAGTATTTATAATTACTTGATAAAATACAAATGTTTCCTTCAATTTCTCCATGAATAATTTTTTTGCATTCCTCAGAAAACTTCTGAATCTATAAACAGAAAGCTTCCTTTCTGTACTCTTCAGAGTTCTTATTCAAAAGCTGAGATAAAATGGCCCTTGCCAGTTTACTGACAACTAGAGTAACTTCCCCCCTTTCTCTTCCAGACTCATAAAGAAAACTAAGATTAGCTCTCTTCACAAACGTGAATTCCTTTATTTCCTTATAAAGACTTTGATACAACAGTTTGGCTAGGAACCACTATTATTGCTAAAATTACGGTCATTAGAAGTTAAAGATACTGAATGAAATAGAGCAATCTCAGATCAAAGTAGCCCGCTCTTAACTACATAAAACCAAATTAAAGCAACTAATAAGAAACAGGCTAAACACATCAAGGACCTAAATGATTAACTTACATTTAACAATTATTTTGACAACTTAGTAAATCAAGACTGCATATTTACATGAAGAAAGAAATGAGGATTTAGTTATTCAGCAAGATCTTTCCTACCAGCAAAGAAAAAGCAGCATTCTTATCAGAAATAACTTGCGCACTGCAAAACATGACTCTCTAAACTACATCTCTCAAAGCTTTCTGCATATTCATACAGTGATCCTATTGATTCTATAGTAACAAACTGCAGTAGAAGTAATTGCATTTTACTGCGATCACAAAACCAAATATTTAGGGTTTGACTACATGCAGTATTAATCCATTTATAATTAGCTAGACTACACTATGCTTTCTATTTCTCCATGATTTATCTGTACTATCAGGCAGCTTTTTGAAGGTAAGCTTATTATTGCTTCTTTTATCTGTAGAAGTTTCATTAATTTCTTTTTTGCCCCTCCTGATATGGTTTCAGTTATTAAAAAGGCAATAGAAGAAGAAGGGGAAGTTTCAAAGTACAGCAATACAAGACCAGAGTGAATTTCAAACAACAAGAAATGAGGATTGAGCCACCTGCAATAGGAGAGTTATGTTCACTCTTCGTCTTTGGCAGCAGAGATTAGGTTTAGCATGTTAATGCTGTATGGAATAAAATCGCCTAAAGCCCCCAGACAATTCTATATATCCAAAGACAGACCTGTAAGTCCTTTAAAGAAACCAAGCATGATGTCTAAACACAGTAGTACATTCTATACTAACTCTATTTTGTATTTTTAACAATAGAGTTTGATAGATATGACAGTGCTGGACAAACAATTTACATTTATCACTTGCTGCAGTATGAAGATTATTTGTATTCAGACTCAACCCTGTCTAGGATTTAACACACTCATGGACCAAATAAAGATATCTTGTTTGTTATTTCATAATGTGCAGAAAAAGTGATGGTAATATGTATCTGGTGTTGAATGTGGAAGTCCACAGGGTGTCTAGGATGGCCTTCTGTCCTGTGCAGTCTGTATCAATATATAATACAAATATAGTTAATCTTTATATAAGAAATAATTTTTTTACAGTGAGAGCAATCATTCAGGGGAAAAACCTCCACAGGATGGGATGTGGTAGAGTCCCTGTCACCGGAGGTTTTCAAGATGTGATTGTGCAGGGTGCTGGAAAATCTTATCTAAGCTCCCACAAAAGGTTGGACCAGATGATCTTTTAAGGTCCCTTCCAACCTGGGCTGTTCTATGATTCTATATGGTTGTTAAAGATAATCTTCTGCAGGTATCCACAGTAAGGTGTAGAGATGCAGAGACTGCTGCATCATAGGGCAGTGGTCCCACTCATGGTCTTCTTCCTTATCACCCTTCTCAAACCAACCCCTGTACAACCACAACAGTGCTCGCTATCTTCTTACACATTGAGATAGATTTAGTGTTTCAAAGATTTATTTTTCAACTGTAAAAGTTAAAGGTTTAGACTTACAGATAAAGCTTAGATTCTAGAATACAGTTACACAGCAAATTGAAAAAAAATATCCAACTCCCTAGCAGTTATGTGGCAATTACCATGGCAAATTACCATAATCATTTTAGAAATGGTTGCAAATACATCACTGTTACTTTTCTTCTAGGTGTGTAGAATTACTCTATGCCTAATAATTCTCAGATACCAATGAGACTTTTTAAAGAGTAACTAGAGTCCAAGAAAATACCTGAAGTAAGACATGTGCAAGCATTACCCCTCAAGTAGAGAGTGGAGCGCATCCTGAACTTAACAGTGAAGTCCAGCACTAAAAAAACCCAGAGGGTATCTCGAAAGGCTGGGAGATTTCAATGCTCATTTGGGTATACCTCCAGCCCATGGGCATGTCCTAGTGGATATCCATTTTACAGATCAGCTACCAGCATGAAATACATTATCTGAAGCAGATGAAGAGGACTGTCTGTGGTAGCACAGATGGACATAGCAGATGTAACTGCCTGAACTGTTTCATGGAGGTAGAGGCTGTGCAAACCTTTTTCTATGCTCCCAGTATTGGCAGTACAGAGGAGCTCCGTGGGCTAGACTGCTGGCTCACACAGCACTCCTCTGTTACTCAGTGCCCAGGGGTAGTGGTTCAAGGCACTTTGTAGATTAACCCAACCAAAGTTTTAGAAAAATGCTAGCAGGTGTCAGTAGCTTGTTGGGTCTGGCCAGGGTTGGGACTGGTATAGCCACCTTTGACAAGGAGCTGTGAGCTTGTGCCTGCTGGGTGCCACGACCCTGCTGGAAGGGCTCCTTCCCTGCAGCCTGTGACACTATGCCCAACGGCATCAGCAAGCTCCCACTGGCCCGGGAACTTGCTCACACTGTTGTATGAGCTGCTGCACAGATGAGGATGTTACAGCAGCACTGACTTCGAAGTCACCCATCTTTCTGCAGCCAGCATTTGGGGGGATGCTATCTACCTTAAGAGAGTGGATTTCTAGATACATCATTTCATATTTCCTCTGGTTTGTATTTTTGGACCCCCGGGCCAGACTGCGTCTTGAAGAGACCTCAGGCCAAATTCTGTTTTCCACTACAATGCAGCTGTTCTGAAGGAATTGCTTTGACTTTTGTTGCATTGCTCTGGAATAGCATTGTAGTAACAGGGTAGAATTTGGATAATTGCATTCTTTCCCTGCCATCCAAAGAAAAAGCAGGCTAACAGGTTTGTATCACAGTGCATCAGGTGAGGAGTTTTGGAGGAACACAGAAAATGAGTCCTGACAGTTAAAAAAAGAAGCCCAAAACCCAGGTAGTTCAATTCAAATGATGAACTCTGCTCTTCTGACTGCTTGGTTTCATTTGTCAACACCCTTTAACTGTACATATATTTTTAAATTGCCTAAAAATAACAATTTTTGAAGAACCTAAAGATGTTTTTAAGCAGTCTGGGAGAACTTTAATCACATTCAACTAAAGTGCTCACTCAATTCTCAGATCTAGTTTGAACTCTTATTTTTGTTCTGTAAGATTCATGTGAAAAGCCACCATAGCCTGAGGTTTTGAAGTTGAAAGATTATAATTTGGCCTTCTGGCTTGTATCTTTGTCAGTTTTTTAATCTCTATATGAAGTCTTTCAGCTTTAGAGAGAGACCAATTGATGTTCCCTGAAGCATGTATATTCTTTCAACACCATAAAAGAAGTCAGCCATTGTCAGTTTCAATCTAAAAGTTTTATTCTCTTTATTCTCACGTTAATTTGGCTTACTAGTTCAATTGCCTGTGTCAGGTTCAAAAAACAAGAATTAATGTAATCTGATTTCTACAGCTATCTATAGGCTGTTGGCCATACAGCCTGGTATCTGAAAGTGATACAAATATACTCAGCAGAACCAGACACCTCAAATGGCTTAAGAGATAAAACCCTTTAAATAAGCTTGAGACAGATCTGAATTTATTTAAATGTCTGATTCTAAATGTACTTATGCCTAGTAGTAATGTTTACCATCTGCCTGATTCTGTCTGATGAGGTAATTGTAAATCTATAAATAGCTTAACATATGCTGCACATATTCTGGCCTTAAAATATAACAGCCTTTGTGTAAAACAACTGGAAATAATAAGAAGTTATATTAGTTTGGGCATTATTCAGGGTAAGTTGAGAAAGAAGTATAAAGGGTTTTCACTTTGTATTATTTGTATCTTCTCCTCCAAAGGCCTGGTTAAAACCAAAGGATTGTTTGTAGGCCCAATTCTAACAAGTTGTCAGTACTTTCTGTGATTCATACCTACTGAAATAGGCAGTTGAAATGTAGTAAAGCAGTTACAGTCAGAGTAATGTATACAGTAAACCAATAGGAGAACTACATTCACTTAAGATGAACAAATAGTTTTTACTCTGTGAATGACTACCACCACAGTCCAGTGGACGCTCCCTTTTCTTTTACAGGGTAGATGATGGGAAAACAATGTACAGCGATCATGAAAGCTTAGCTTGAAAGAATCGCTTTAAAAGCAGATTAGAGGATTCTTGACACTACTGTACCTACAGCCATTGTACAAACAGTCAAAGTGCTGTTTCATAATTACAACTAAGAATACCATTAGTGCCAATTATCTGCAGAAAGAATTGTAATTGCTTGTGTGCACTCACCTAGAATAAAACCATAGGGAAAGAAACAAAGTGCTCAAAAATCATACAGCTTTTGAAACCACACTTACTGGCTCACAGCTTGTTGCCTATATGGTGGGGAGATCATGAGATGTAACCAGACAGGCTTATAGCTGGGTAACTAGGTGACATTCTTTTCTGGATCATGGTTCTTAGAAAAATCATTCAGTTTAGAGAGAGATCATATTTTCTCTTGCACGATTCATGCTCCAGAACCAAGACTACACTGCAGATTTCCATGAATTAGCTCTGGAAATCTGACATCAGCCTGTTCATTCAGGCAATCATTTCAGCTGCTTGCAATGGCACTCTAGTGCAGGTGGGGGAAAAATGATACATTACCAAATTAGAAATAAAACAGTGAGTCACTCTCCAAACCTCCTCCCAGTGGCATGGTCAGTCTCTTATCTTGTCTGTAGCATTGATACAAAGCTTAAAAAAGGACTCAAAGATGTGTATTGGTTCAGCTGCCCACGCCAAACAAATACAATTCTTAATGCAGAAAGCTAAGAACAGGGACTATTCTAAGGTTTCTTACTGAATACTAGATTCATTGAACAGGATCTTGGCTATAATGCTGTGAGCTGTGTGGTTGCACCCTGCATCACATGTACAAAGAGGCAGTTATTGTGTTTCTTGCACCATTAATTAGTCCCTGTTATGTGGGCTTTTAATTTAATTCATCAAAAGTTTTGCTCCATTTGTATTTAATGAGGGTTCCTCCTAAGCATCTGTTTCTTGACCTTCAAAGCCCTCACCTGCTCCAGGATTCTTCCCAGGTTATTCATTAACAGCATGAGCTTCTGGAAAGTAGTGAGTGAGAAAAGATGAACCAATTTCCAGCTGTGTTCAGCTATGCCCAGCCAGACATCTTCATACCATATGGGTGGCTACACTTCAATCAGGCAGAACTGAGAAGCTGAATGGAAGAAGGAATTGTCTGAGAAAACTCATCTCCCCTAGAACTATCATTACTTTAAGAGTGCCCACATGTTTGATGTAAATCTTTCCTCTGCTTTCAAATGCCCTGTGAGGCCGGATACCCAGATAACCTTGGATCAAAAGGTGCCCAGTTCTGCCTGTGACAGATAATACAGTTCATCTTGGCCTTCCCAAGGAGCATACTGTAAATGTGCACACTCACACTGCCAAAATATAGCAGCTCTGACTACTTGGGAGCATAGCACAGGCAGTCTATATGGAGGAGCAGTAGCCATCAAACTGAACTGGATGAAGATATGAGAATGACAGTAAGGAGGTTGAGCACTGTCGATGAGAAGAAAATAAATTAAGAGTAAGCAGCAAAAGTGATTTTAGTGAGAGGGCAAAGAAGAACATGGAGTGAACTAAAGGAGAACTTTAAAGCACTACTTACTACTTTTAAAAATATTTAAATACAAGCATTGTCACAATACCAATTAGTGCACTTAATTATTTGTTCTGCTATCATAAGAGAAGGATACATGTATTAAAGGGTGACAGATACATGCAAAAGGGTTTCAAAAATGCACTAAGGGTATTCCTGACACACTCTGTATCTGCAGTTATGTGGAGGTGTGAACTATGCATTGTCTGACTTAGGAAGTGGGTGGAGAGTGGTGGGAGGTGAAATAAGGAGGCAAGGTCAGATGCTCCTTTGACAGTAAAGGAATAATTTAGTTGACAGATTACAGAATTCATGTCAGTTAAGATCAGATTCTCATCCTATTTTCACTAAAATAGATTTGATGTGACTTTTTTTTTACTCATACAGATAAAAATTCTAGGTAGTCATCTAAGTATCTGAATCTCCCTATCACTTCCTTTAATTTTTTTATTACTTTATTATAGAGCCAAAGCCACCTTCTTTTATATGAATAGTTTCAGTCATTTTACCTAATTTGCAATTGTGAACAGATTATGGCCTTCATTTCTTTTGTATCCACTGGTGATGTAGCAATTTCTAAAACAGAAACAGAATGGAGTCATAACAAAGCAGGCTGTGCTTCCTGCCCCTCTAAAGTAGTAACATATGCTAGAAAGAAAGGAAGCGATGAGGTCCAAGACAATGAACAGCCAAAAAACCACCAAACTGTCCTAATTCAGTTGTGCATCTCTACTGGCTTCTCTGTGATTTACTTGTATCCTCAAGAAAACAAAAATACTAATTTCTTACATAGCTGGAGCGTTAGGAGAATCCCATTTCTGACTAGGATGCCTTACAGCGACATAATTAAAACCCTTTATGATCTCCATGCTATGTCCAGATTTGGGTAGTCCCCACCCAAGACACAGTCTCTAACAAGTCATAATAAAATTTAAATGGTATCTTTCCTCTCCCGCTTTAACTCACTTCAATCTCTCAGTAAAACCAAAACTTGCCGAGTCCAGACACCGTGTTAATGGATGCAACATCCATATAAATCTTAAGGATTTTTTACAACATTGCCAAGTCCCTGATCTGAAGATAAACTTCTGGAAGATTCATTCAGTTTAAATCACTGTTGGGCCAGTGAAATCAATGGGATTACCTCAAATTTGGGTCAGTGTAAATAGAACATGAACTCTGGCCAGAAATGACAGCGTGCCTTGGCTGTATATGCCAAATGAGTAGACCTGATGCACTAAGGTAAGTGAGGAGGTAAAGGATGGAGTTGAAGGGTGCACAGCAATTCCTGAGGCCATTGTCATGAAAACAAAATATTATTTTATCATAACTTACTAGTACCATTGCCTAAATACCTACACAGCAAACATTTGCTTATGCCATTAGTTTATCTGTCCCTGGGTAATTACTAAGATGCTGTTACTGTACTGATCTAAGGTACTGGCCAAACAATTTGAAACATTTTGAATTTTATCATTTATGGCAGAACAGAAGCCAAAATGACTTCTATCTTTGTTCTCCAGTATCATTGTAATGATATGTGTGGGAACAGCCTGGGGATGGGAATATTAGTTAACGGCTTTTACAGAGCAATGACTTGGTGTCAAACCCCAAAAGTGGGGGTTGTTCCACCTTTCATTTTTTGTAATGACATGAAATGAAAGCTATTTAAAAACAAGCACATAAATAATGAAAAATATTTGTCACCCTTTTCATATTGCACACACATTCCCACTGCATATTTCCTTATGCAGTGACTCCATTTCTCCTTCAATTATCTTTTGAAGCCTTATTCTCTAGCACTTCTCTGATACAGATAAATTTTGCTCCATATTTAAGGGCAATGTGAGCTTGTATACAAACAACAGGGTTTGTAATGCAAGATCCTCAGGGCTATCTCCTGAACTTCCTTACACTAGTAAGGGGTTGCAAGAATACAACAAGAATACAACAAGAATCCATCCTTGAGGGAGGCACAAGAGGAAGCAGAAAGTGTTATGTGCAGTGATGCAGGGAAGCAGAAAAGTGTTACATTTTTCTATCAGCAGCTAAATCACACTATACCATGGATCAACTATTGCCAGTTACAGCACTCTATTTCAGGAACAGAGATAAGGATTTCAAATAACTATTACCAAAAAGCAGATTGTTCATAATACCTGGTACACAAAAGATGAAATAAAATCAAGAATTTTGTCACCGAATTTAGTGGTAATAATCTGACACATGAACTATCTAGCCTTTACAATACTGCAGGTGGAATTTAATAGAAAATTGTAGATTTTTCCCTAATGATTTCCCTCTTCCCATTTACCTGAATCTACCCTGAGAGCTGCTTAAGATCAAATGAAGAATTTGCCTATAATAAATATTAAGAAGATCATTACATTTAATTAACTTTTAAAGTATTTAGTCAGGTGTCTAACTAAACAATGCTTTCCTTTTGAAGGAATGTGGCAAATACCTCCAGTATTGAGTTTTATTGTATGATTAAGTTAAGGATCCTATAATTCAAACATATTTCATAGAAACAACGCCATGGTCTTTTAGTTGTCATGCTACACAGAGATGAACAAAAGATCATGCATATACTATACACGTATGGGCACTGGAAATAGTATCTTATGGGTCATGGAGAAACTCAGATGCAAACCAGCAAGGCAGACACTGTACTTGCAGGAGGTAGGAACAGACCTGCTTTGCAAATTTCAGCAGCTACAGGGGCTGGACAATCTAAAACATCCTTTTTTAGAACAGTACACGCATCAGCTGTTGGTGTACTCAATACCCAGACATGGCAAAAGTTTCTCTGCACACAGACTGCTGTAAGAATGATATATGGCATTTGCTAGTCATATAAACCATTGGCTGCTGGAAGAACAGATTCAAGTTATGCCATTTCATGTTTGGTACATTCTTTATAATGAGCAGGTGGAATCAAAGTTTTAATCCTGCTAGCAGGTGACCTTTTCAAAATTCTGTATTTTTACTGCCTATGAATTTTGTCTCTTTTTTCCAAGCTCCTGAGATTGTAATCAAAGATGAATAGGAATTGCCAGAGAAATACTGAATACTAAAAAAGCCAAAGCGTTAAAGATGGCTTTCACCCAGTATATGCCCTAATGCAGCCATAATATCTGATTTTTAATAGATTAGGTGAAAATATGCACATTAGCAAACTAAACAATGTAGTAATATCCACAGAGAACGGGTTTCATCGATTAAATCATAAATATAGTATCTTATTATGCTTTTGGGGAAACAGAAATATGAAAAGCAATGCATGCACTTTTGAATTATAAGAGGAGGGAATATTGGCAAATCATTCAACAGCTGTTTATCATGAAAAAGAAGTTATAGTTACCATTCCCTAGCCATGCAGTCTGAAAAAACTAAAAATTGTACATTAATAAATTATAACAATGATGCATGAAGCTAATATAAAACTTTTGAAGGCAGTTTCTTAGTCCAGAGGGAGTTGTCAAATTTGCTATTTGTGACTTTAATGTTACTTGGAATTTCTTCTAGGGCATTTAAAACTCCTTTTGTGACTCTTCATCAGCAGTTTCGCAGACAGCAAAGGCCTTGACAACATACATTTTCACTTTCTGCATGGCTGACGGACTTCATATGCTATATCCAATTTAAGGGTAAAGCAGTAGATTACATTGCTAGATTATAGAGAGCCATTGCCATTGAGACTGAATCATTGCTGTTTATAGTAATTCTTACTATTTGGTTTTTGACAGCCCTTTGTGACTGGAATAAAAGATGATGCTGAGATTATTGTCAAGCTACTATAATAGCTAGTAGCGCATGCAGTCTGCAGCAGATGGACTTGAAGTTATGAGCTCTCAGATTCTCAATAGCCTTTCAAATGAGCAGTGTCCTCCTTGGCCACGTGAAACACGACTGGCTTTGACAAATCCTTATTTCAGAAGATGAAATATTATTTCAGCCAGCTCTGTTTGTTCTATTTGAAATGTTTTATAGGGCTTAATTTGAGAGGTAGCTTAGAATTGAGAGAGAACAAATTGATTTTCAGTTGCATAAGGTACACTACGTTACAGGTACATCCAAGCTGAACAACAACAAAGTGACCTGACATAGTCAGACCGCTTTCAAAAGGCCCCCCCAACCATTTCAAATACAATATGCAATTGCTATATATCTTTCTTTGGGTAAACTTGTAATTTTCCTCATGATCTCCACTAATTCAAACAGACCTTTAATCTGACAAATGTGAAGCAATAGTAAAAATTTGTTTGGCATATGGTACCCCAGAAGGATTCTCTTAAAACACAGACAGCTGCTGTTGACTTGGATGCTGTTTTAGCTGCTGTCAAGAACATGGATGGACAGCAACTAGCTTGCATTGCTGCAGGAATGTCTTACACTGGATTTGTCTCACTAAAGACCCCTTACAGAAGCGTATTTCTCTCAGGTCCCTAGTTTACTGATTGCTTAGTGCAGTGCAAACTGACTGTTGTTCACAGTCAGCTGTTCATGCCAGAAGTAGACAACAGAAACCCACTAGAGTGATCTGAGCTTCAGCAGTTGTCTGGACCTGATCGATGTATGCCAACAGCCCAGTGCCTCCTGGGCAGGCAGTCTAAAAGCCAAATGATAAATGTTCCAAGGGCTGGTTTAAGACTTCATCAGATTATTTCTTTTGTCCATATCTAGGATCTTTGTATTAGGATCCACTACTTCTGAAAACCTTTTGCTCTTTTTTTGCATATCATGATTCTTTCTTTATATTCTAGCATTACAGTTTGATCTTTTATTGCATTGCTGCTGTTCAAGATTCTATGGTTAAAGTTGTGTCAGCACTTTTACTACAAAACCCATTTACGAGGGGTTTATAACACAGCTATAAAGATGTACTACAGAATGAAAGGTGGTGTACAAAGTCTCAGCATGGGGCATTGTCTTTTTTTTTTATCACTTTTTTATAAACAAATTAGACTTGCTATTTTAAGCCTTTATGAGTGTAAAACAATTCCAGCTTATAGGTTATTGCCTATATAACGTGGCAATCAACTGTTATTAAAAAAAAGTAAAATGAACCAACTTATAAATACTATGATTAAAACTGATTATGGAAAAAGTGGAATTTCGTGACAGTAAAGGCAGGCCAAATACATGTTTCCTTACGCAGGTGAGCTGTGCATTGACAAAGTGGTGAGTTACACAAACCCATTTTCCCCAAGTGGATGGGTGAGTCCAGCTTGGGGTGCAAAGTGGGAACGCGGTGAATAAATTTCCCTGGAATCTCTTGCGCTGTGTTTGTGTTGCAAGGATGCCAGTTCCCCAGTGGAGTGAACGTAGGGTAATGCATTCTTCTCTCCTCAAATGCCACTGGAGCTGGCTTCCTGAAAAAAGGTGACCACAAGTGCTTTCAAAGGGCAGGTTGCTCATGCACCTCATGGATGTTGTGCATTTCAATAAAAATATACTGATGAGGTTCAGTGAAGGCGTGAGAGTGCCTGTTTTGGACTGTGGTTTTTCCTCATTACTGGGCCTTCTATCCGTAATTTAGTCATGAGTATATTACCTTTCTTTTGTTTCTACTTAGCCACGTACAGTGTTATATTTTGAGGCACTCTGCAATACCCCTCTACGGCTCAGAAGATGCTAGCTGGTTGAGCAGCTTTCCTTGATAAACTGCTTCAAGATGCTGGGGTTTGATGAATAAACTCACAGCGCCTCACCAGTGACACATCCCCCAAGATTAGGGCCCAGCAGCCCACTCAGGACCCATGGAGCAATGATAACATGATACAATGCGATTAACGAGTCCAGGGGACTGCCAGAGAAAGCTGGTCATACTGCTTGTAGTACCTGAACTAGCTTGGATTACCTTTGTGGAACCCTGTGTTGCACCCTGGAGACACGTCTTTAGATACACACAGTTCCCAAGATGTGCTGATAGATTAGGAGCACCCCACTAATTCACTGCATTCATGAGTTCGTTCACAGCCCTGGATTTGGCTGTGGTGTGATGAGACTGGAGACCAGTTTCAAAGTATGCTTACTATAAAGGGCGTTCAAATATAAAAAGAGCCCTGGTTATGTACATGTATGGATGTTATCTGCTAAAAATCCATAGTAAAACTCAAAAGCAACTCATGCTGTCTCTACACTGGGACCAGACGTGTACTTAAAGCTGCACCTGTGAATGCACTAGCTGAGACTCACTGGCTGACTCAGATACCAAGAGGGAAGCTGCATCAGCACAAACTTCAGCCCAGGCTGCTCACGCCTTCCAAAGGCTTTGGGTGCTTCTTAGCTGAAGTATGCGTTGCCACAGGCTTGGCTATTAGCACTGTGTTACAAGTGAGGTAAAAGATGTGCTACTGCCTGCAGTGCAGAGCACCCTGAAGTTCAGGTTCCACTGGCTTTTACT
This sequence comes from Harpia harpyja, assembly GCF_026419915.1. NCBI lineage: Eukaryota > Metazoa > Chordata > Aves > Accipitriformes > Accipitridae > Harpia > Harpia harpyja. The sequence goes on from NC_068953.1 coordinate 28,146,030, forward strand.
GAATCATGGATCTGAAGTCATTTTAAAATGTTAATATTTTGCACGCAGTGAAAATGGGCCTGTCTTGGATTCTGATCATGCAAGCACTACACAGATAACTTTACACATGGGACTTCAGAGAGCTGCCTAAATTACAGTGTGTTATTACAAACTCCAGTGAAGACTGGCACAGAAGTCAGGAATGATTTTTAAAAACAGGCCACAAATTCCAAAGGAATAAGTACAGGCAATGAGGGGAAAAAAATAAAAATCAGGTTTTAAAAGAGAGCTAGCCACATATTAACAGAAGATCTATTGTTGTCCTTCTCATAACTACTATGTATTAAAAAAAATTAATATACTAAAAATATGCTTTCAGGGGAGATGAAGCTTGAATTGTCTGCACATAAAATATCTGTGATGTATTTAAATAACCTTTTAACAGGCAAACTATTAAGTATATTTTCCAATATACCTGGGAAGGAATCACTAAATACTAATCTTTTCCTAAATATTTAAACCATCGCTACCTAGGCTAACAATGGGTTTCTACCGATATAAATGGTTCTGTAATAGTTTAAAACAACCCTAAGTACCAAACATAGAACTGTACAATCACCTCCCAGTGACCCCTGTTTTTTCCTCCTTTTAGTAAGGAAGGTTGCTGGCAGCAAGGTTGTTACACAAACTGACAAAAGCACGTGGAGACAGCGAGCTGTGCTTATTTAAGTCTCTATTCTTCCATGCCACTCAGCTTCAATCTTGTGCCTGGCAAAACACGATCAGTATTCTCTGCCTCTTTTAACTAAAGGAAGCAAATCAGGAACCAGACAGGCTAATGGGAACTGAACCTCATTTCTTGGCCTCTCATTCAACCTGCGAAGCCAAACGGAAAGCAGCCCACTTCTCCAGGCCTCTCACTCCTCTTGCCAGCTGGGAAGTTGAGCACCTCCTTGCCTCCCAGCTCCATGGCAGGCAGCGTGCAGACTGCTTTCCCGGCTGCGAGCGCCACAGGCCAGCTGGGAACCCAACTGCTTCTCCAGGTCTCCTGTCCACTTGCCAAACAGAGTCTCCAGGGCTCCTTTTCCACTCGCCCCAGCCAGTTAGGAGGTGATCTGTAGTGCTATTATCACAGCTAGCTAAACAGTCCAAAAATCTCCATATGAAAATGAAGTTTTGGTAAAACTCCACAAGAAGGGGGACAAAAAGAGGAATTTAACAAGGAAAGGGCATCCCCTGCACTCTTTCTCAATTCCCAGTGTGCTGAGTCACATCTAGGGGCTTTTATTTCCACCCCTTCTTCCAACTGCCCTTGATCTGAAGCACATTCAACTAGAAATACCAGACGTACATTAGAGTGAGGAAACTGAAAAAGCAACAGCTACTGACTAGAGCTGGTTGAAAGGTTTCCAACAAAACCTGAAACTGCATGAAACCCACCTCGTTTTATATTTCACTGCAACTTGAAACTCAAACCAGGTTTGTTGAAAGGTTCCCTGAGGATTGTGGTTCCAGTCCCAACTGGCTGATCCATTTATAGTACACAACTTTATTAGACAAACTGAGGGCCAGTATAGCTGGGCTCTGTTTCACAACTCTGAGACGTAAAGGAGAAGGGCAGCCTGTCCTGCATGCTGCCCTGTGTGGCCTCACCAGACTGTGAACCCAGGAAACAGCCTCATCTCTCTCTCTCACACAGACAGACATGCAATAGCAAGAGAGGGCATATCCCCTCTTTTCCATTTCCGTATGAGATAACCAATCAGTTAAAGGATCCTTAGAGATCAAGAGCCATGGGATGGACAGGTGCAAAGAAAGAAGCATCCTCCCTCCCTGCCAGGAGAGGCCAAGTTGCTCCCCCCCCCCATACACAGGCCACAGCAGCCTTGTCTTTGGCCCATTTATCTGCTTGCAGTTTGTCCAAGACCAGATTACTGTTTTCACCTGAATTAGCTGCTGCATTGAGTGATTTGATAGACACTTTGCGTAAACAAAGTTCTGCCTCGGAGCTGCTTACAGACAGCTTGCTGTTGCTGTTCATGCACTGTCTGCACAACTGCACGCTTCAAATAACCAATGCAAATCAGACCATTTCTGGTCAGAGAGTCAGAGGTCATAATTTTTATTGTTTTATGTTGCTACTGCTCATATACACATCGGTGCCAGCGAACAGAAAAAAACTTCATGCAACCTCAAGTATATCCACAAGCCTCAACTGCCCCAAATGGTCACAAACAGCAAGTACACAATCATCCTATCTGTATACAGATCATTTCACCAGCTTTATTAATGTGGATATTTAAAACTACATTTTCCTTTTCTTTCTTCTCTCCCTCTATGCTTCTCCAGCTCTAGCTTGAGTTTTGTTTTGAAGCACTGGATTCATTCATACATCAAAGGGAAATCTAAGGCATCAGAGCCCACATCGACAGAAAACAAAGGCACTGTTTATAAGGCGGAAACTTGCTAAGAGAGAAGCAGCTGAGTTTTGCAAGGCTCACCCACTGACTGCCACCTTGGAGGTACATCAAACATCGTTCCTTGCTCAATACAGTCAAACATTTCTCTTTCAAAGCCTCCTAATGTAATGTATTATTTGTATTACTGTAATACTGAAAAGTCCCAGTCCTGACCAGTGGCCTATGATGAGTACCTCCCCCATAGAATCTGCAACCTTAACTGAGTTTTGCTAGACAAGAAGCAGTCCAGCTCTATCAGCACAGAGGTCCCTGTGGGCTAATCTAGACAAAATTAGGCTGGAAGGAGCTACTCCCTACTGAAAACTGGGCATCAACGTTCAGGATTAACCTTTCCTTGCCCAGGGTTTGTAATGAGTCAGAAAAAAAAAAAAAGAGATCTTTCTTGTCCTAAAGAGTTCCTGTGATATTTATAATATACTTAGACTAACAGATAGGGGGATTTGACCATGTTTTGGGGGTCTTATCTTCTTATTCTCATTTAAATAAATATCTTCCTTTTTGAGCAGTGTCAAGAGAGACTCTGGCATGGGAACGCACCAGCAAACTGGCTGTTTCACACACAGCATTGCACTTTCCAGACCAAGTGTGGAAAGCCATGGTAGATCCAAAACCCATCTTCTTTCCATCTGGCAGAGCAGGAGCTCAGTATCCCTCCTATCTTGTAGTTTCACCAGATATGCTTTCTTCCTTTAGCTGAGAATTATTAATTATGAATTATTGTTAGAGTGCCTGTTTACTTTTTTTTTTGTTTTTGCATTTTTTTTTTTTGGTGTGTATGCCAGGCTGCATACAATGTATCCAGTATTCTGAAAATACAGCTGAGTATACCAGTCCTGTACTTTCCTTCCCTACACTGAGCCTGTTCTTTATAGCTGAGACAAAAAAGGGGGGATGAGTATTTAAAATGACACTCATCTTACAGTCTCTACATGGTATGAATATTTTTTTCTTCATTCTGGCTAAACTTTTTGGCAATTAAATGAAAAACACACAGAAATAATAACCTTGTTCTTCCATAATACTTACATCCTTTATCAGCCTCAAAATAGCCGATGTTTTTAACTGTGCTACTTATTTCCAAATTGCAACAGCAAATAAAGCAGAGAAGGGCATATTTTGGCATGCTCAGCTTCTAACGAAATACACATATTTTAAAAATTATCCTTCCAGAAGCTTACAGAAATCTAACCAGAAGCTAATTGAAGGATACAAAATTCAACCCATCACTGCTTTTTACAAGGAGCCATTGACTACAAAGTGCCTTTGACCGCAGAAGTACAGCAGACTTTCAGTCCTCCAGTCCTTCGCAAAACTTGAGGGAGCTCCTTGTCAGTCAGAAACTTTGGCAGATTAGTGTCAATACAAACAAAAGGCCCAGTTCTGATCACAACTCAGAGGAGCTGTAACTCTTGGAGTTATAAGGATTTGGTTTCTATTACCACATTATGTATAAATGAGAACTAAATAGAGGGCATATTACCGCAGATTGTGGATAGCCTGTAGAAATTTGTTGTTAGTGTTTATTACACCGGATATATAATCATGGGTCTCCTCTTAGACTCAATTTTCTCCATTCTTGCAAACACAAGACAGTGTTTAAATCCAGATGATTAGTTTCCTTTTAAAATGTGGATGTATTAATTTGGCCTATAGAATAATAGCTTTATCCTGAGAAATGCATATTAAAGTACAGTCTACAGAATAGAATTCCTAAGAAATACGCTGTACTACAGTATGAACTGTACCTATGCCCGGTGACTGTTCATATTGAGAAGGGTGTTGCTTACCTATGGTTTCTTCAAGGGGGCTGACTATTATTTGAAGTGATGTGGATGCTACCATTGGTTTCACTGTGCTAGGCCAGTGAGCAAGAAGATATGAGGCATATTCAGAATTTACACTTTCATCTGAAGCAAGATGCAACAAATAGCTATGAGAAGCAAAAACAGGGAATGATGAAAAGGAATAAATGTTATGTGTAGAAAAAATTGTAAGCTAACAAAATAGCTATTTCACAGTTTAATGATTCCAAAATAATCTGAAAGTTTTTAACAAAAATCACCTTTCATTCTGGCTATCACAGAAACCCTGCTGTCCCTAGGTGTAAGTGACTTCTTGTGGTATCGCGGCAGACTTTGCTTTGAGGAGAGTTTCAGAGAAGAGCAGCATTTCACGTGTTCATTAAACTAAGGCATTTTATCAGAAAAGCCATGGAGTGAAAAACAGAGACGCGCGTGAGAATGAAGTACTTCGAGCTAGCACCACTGGTGTAAAGAGAAGAGCAAAGGAGCAACATAGTATTTTGAACTATTTTGCTTCGTGGATTTAGATCTGTGGCTGGAAGGAAGGATCCAGCAGAGCTTGACTGACTCTCAGTAAGGGACTGCTGTGGAATGCAAAGGATAGCAGCAATCTGCTGGAGCAGTGGCACTCCTGTGTCAGCACCTTGCCAGCTGGATATGCAGCTCCACTTCAGAGCTAGGGATGCTCATTACATTTTGTTTCATCAGGGCGAAGTAATTGATAGCATGGAATTGTTAAGGGAAATTTCAGAAAAATAAAAACACTTATATTTCTGTGAATATCTGAAGAAAAGCTTCCAAAAGCTTTAGGTTTATTTCACTATATTCAGCGTTAAAATCCCAAGAGCCTAACAAGCAAGAACCATGTCTTCATTCCTTAGCAGTAAAACCATTCCTGGCCAGAGTGCTACGGGAAGCGGAGGAACAGAAGTGTGGGTCTATTTAACCTTTGCCCCTCTATGGCAGAGTACTGTATATGAACACACGATCCCTCTTCTATCCAAAACATGCGCTCAAACACTCCTTTTGAAAATCAGTTCATGTGCTGATACCTTGTACATCTGACACAGAGATGGTGTTCAGCTAATTTGTTATGAAATTTTCAAAATAACACTTCTCTTTCCTAAGCACCAGTGACAACAGTAGAGACAGCAGACAACAGTAAAGAAATAGATAGACAATAGTAGAGATATTACAAGCCGAAATACGTATTTTAATGCTAAGGTCTCATTTTCTCTTTTCAAATACACACCCAAATCATCTTGCTCCATATGCATATATAAAACTACATATGTAACCTCAGATAGGTATTGTAAGTATTTTTGATTAATCAGAGACTTACATTCATTCAGAACAGTGTTTGAAATTCTGGTTGCACCAGGAGTTCTACTTCCTGCAATCATTTAGTACATTTCTTCTGTGATCTTTTAGAAGCTTTTACATTAAGCCCATGCTTGCTGTAACACTTGAAATAAACCGTGTGTGAAATCTGTTTCTTCTTAAGAACTACTACTTTCTATTATGTAAGGAAAATGAAAAGATACCAAACTGTTCGAATCTCCTTAGTGAATACAGTATCTACCAAGTAAATATGAAGTTACACATTGTCTCTCCTCCCAAGTTCTGTTACTTGGCTAAAAAATCTGGACATAAATACCTCAGTTATCTGAGATATATATACATCTATGTTTAACAAAGTTGAATTTATAGCACAATGGCTAATAAACATTTTAATTATTGATTTCAGCTGAAAAATTCCTGAGACTGAGCATAAACAAAAGAAACAAGTATCTGCCTCTTGGTAAATGTTTTTATTCAAGTGTAGAGGTGAAGCTATAGATCCCAGAGATGGAAAAAGCAATTTGCTATTCTCACTCATTTTTAGAACCCTATTAGTGGGTTTGTGGAAAAAAAATCTCATATACTTCAAAAAAAGCACGCTATGAATTAATGTTTACAGATTTTATTGCTTTTTCCAACTCACTCTATTTTTCTTCTCTAATCTTTGTAATAGTCTTAAAAAACCTTACAATTTTCTCCCTACAGATGGTGTCTTTTTCTATTAAGCAAACATTGATCCCTTGCATATTCCCTCTTTTCTTATCCCTCCACCCCTTTTGTTATGAATGGACATAAAATTATCTTGGATATTTTTGTGTTTAACATCAACTTCATTTTACATGGGCCTAATATGGGGTCCATAATAATAATCATAGTGCTGTATATCAAAAAAGACTTAAATTCTTTCCTATTGACTTTGGGCTAGACTGGAAATGCAGAGCCTGCTGTCCGTCATGGGCATATGCACACCAACAGTCACACAGGGAGCTCCAACTTGCTCAGCTAGAAGCCTCAGGGAAGAGGTACAGGTGATGATCTGCTCATCAGGACTATACCAACTAGAGATGACTTTTTGCTGTGTACAGGCCTATGTAGGCTGCGAAGAACACTAGCAGAGAGCAGATGAACGTATATCAATGGCTCCAAAAGCCTAAACCAAATGTACTGCCAATAGTAGAGAGGGGCACATCAAATTTTCATTTGTTCTGATCCTAGAGGGTCTATAGTGTAATTGATTGATACAACATACTTCACTTTATTTAATCATCACGTTTGGGTTTTGCATTTGGCAAGGAGCTTGCTCTGAAAGTCAGTAAGAGCAGCAAGACACTAGCCCCAGTCAGGAGCATATGACTCCTCAAATCCACCAACATGCGCATTGGGACAGCTGTATAGGGTGTATCTATTGAGATTAAGGAACCAATAGAAAACTTGATGTGGGATGCCTGCAAATACTCATATTCTAAGAGTTTAGGCTGTACTGAAACCTCCTGAATCTGGAAAAGCTTCCCCTCTTTTCTTATATGAGGATCAGATCAGGGTAACTGAGTTTTCACACAAAATACATCACGCTCCAAGTCTTTTGTTATTTTTATGATATGACACCAGGTATGATCATCTCCAGCAACAGAGAGAGCACAAGTTGTTAAAAGTCTAGTTAGACAAAAATTCCAGGATTAGCTGCTGCCCCTCCCAAGCTCTCTCCCTTTTAATTGTGGTATTTCCACTGGAAACAATCTCTATGTAATCAAAATCTTTTGCATTTATCCTAGTCAGAGAGAACAAGTTTAGTTCACAATTATCCTGGTCACAGCTGTGCTGGTGTAACAGATCAGAATGACTGGAGAATCAGGCCTTAGAATGTTTCTATTACACTGCTTTTGCTGCACGATTATTTTGAACTTATTTTGTGGCAAGACAGAAGGACAACAGTCACCCTGGATTCACACTGATAGAACTCCACTAACTTCAGCAGAATTAATGCTTGTTTAGTTGTTATTAACTGCTCTGAGGGCAATATGAAGTCCACGCCTAACATCTGAAACACATTCCAAGATCAACAATAGGGATTCACCAGCTAATTTTCCTCTCTACTGAAGGTTGCTCTGAACTTTAAATGCTTCTCTTCATCCCATGTTATACGCATTAAAAATAACTTTTCAGTTGCTTTTATAAACTCAAATCCATATACTCCAACTATGTACCCAGAGGGCTATTTACTAGATTATAAAAGGGCAGATCCCTATTTTGCAGCACACCTGCCCTTTTAATAATTCAGTCTGAGAGAAGGAGAAACAAGTGGGAGTTGGAAGACCCCAATACCAAGGATGTACTGGTATTCAGTAAAAGGAAAAGTTGGATCTTTTAAAAAATTCCTTTCAAATGTAATTGAAGTGTGACAGGCAACCTGACAGGGACACCATTTATGGTGGACACTCACATGGCTAGGGACAGAATACTGTTCCATTGCCCAGTTAGCACAGAATGACACATCTCATATTCTTACATGTCAGGCCAGCAAACATCAATCAGGATTTTCAATAACTGCTGAGCTGTCACGCAGTATGGAGTGCATGTAGCTATAATACGTCCACAAGTTTCCGCAATGGTTATACCAGGTGCTTTCTGCATTTGTTTATTTATGCACACTTCCCACAAAGCTGTCATGTGAACAGCAGCATACTTTGAGGCAGAGGGAGTTTTTGCAACACATAGGCACCACCCAGCTCTTGCTAAGGATCCTCCCGAGCCTTGCAGAGAGCACCAAGTATCCTGCATGCACCCTGCACTGCTTGGCTACCTCTGCGTTTGCCTCCAACAGGGAATAAAATCTTGGAAGTGCAGCATCTTAATCATAAGCAATCACACAAAGTCATGATTTTAAAAGTACCTTGAGAACTTCTGGACATATACGACATAATTATTTACCTATGGCCCTTACCTAAAAGAAACATCTTTGCCCGTTTTCTCTAGTGAAATACATACCATTCTACAATCTCACTTCATACGTGCTCATAGTAATTAGGTCAAGGAACTAGACAATCTTTCGTTGTTGCTGAAGCAAGTCACAAACTAATCTTAATTCTGTTGGAAGTTTTCTTCCTTTTAAATTGTTGAAGACATTTATTATTCCTGCTTTTGACAGAATTTTATTAAAAGAAATTGATTTTACTTGCTCAGACTATTACATTCTGGTGAAGGATAAAACATCATAGCTCATTTTCCTTCCTGATTTTTGGTAAGAAAATTTTAAAAAATTCAATAAGCTGTTGACTGAAATATCCAGTATCATAAGTGTCATTGTTTTAAAACGTTATTTTTTTAAAACAGATATCAATATACTAGAATTTTTTTTTTTTTTTTTTAAAAAGAAGCTTACTTTTAAAATATTCTTTCAGGCAGATTACATTTTAACAACCAAACGCAACAATATGTTATATTACATTTTGAGCAGAATGTTTACTTTTCACTGAGTTTCTTTGCCAGCTGTATCAGCGTTGACTGCAATAGCTTATATATAAAAAAATATTAAAAAGAGCTGTTTATTTTTTTTAATTGCCACGATCATGCCAAAAACCACAATGTGTGGGCTGCAGGCAGAATGCTGGGAGCAATATTATTCATGTTAAAAACAGTTGCCTGATTTGCTTTCTTTGAAAATTAGAATACTATAAATAGGAGCCCAGTGGGATTTGTTGACTGCAAGTTTTGTTTTAAAAGCTGCTAGGATGAAACTTTTGAAAGACTTACAAAACATAAACCAATCAGAACTATTGCATTATGGCTTCTCATTTCCCTTTGGCCTAGATTAGACTTTTATTTTTTAAAAGAGTTACGTATTTGATATAGATCTACCTCCTATTTCTATGCATATGTCCAAACACTAGATTTTTTTTAAACTTTGTAGAAAGATTTATTTGCTTTTTGTGTGTCTTACGCTGTCAATAAGCCAACTATCTTAACTCATTGTGTTGTTCATTGTAATAAAAAACGTTATATCACCAAACTTGTAACAATTCTATGTTGCTTGCTTTGTAGAAGTCCTTCCCCACAAATCACTTTTGAACAACTCAGAAATTAAGGTATACTAATCCACTGCAAAAAAGTTATGTCAAGCCAGTCCCCCACAAGAGTACCACAGCTGTCCTTAACCTTATTTATCAGTACATTAGCATTTTGGTACCTTTTCTTTTTTGCTTGCTTTATAGCTGGTAGAAGGCATGCTTCCAAAAAACCCCCAAACCCCAAGCAACCAACACACCCCCAAACCACAAAAATAACAAATATTGAATAACAAAGCAAGAAGAAACTATTGCAGAAATTTTATCAAGTACTTTTTTCTGTGATGATAAATAACACATGACATTCGCTGTTAGGAAGCTAGCATTTTGACCTGCACTTGGAATGGGAAGTAATGGGAGCTATTGGGATATGCTGACTTGTTAACAGCAAACACAGGGAAAGAAATAAAAGATATGCTGCTAATTTCACTGTGAGCAAAAGGCCAACAAAGCAATTACACAGCTTGTAAGACCTACCTAAATTCCTAGCTTTGCCCACTGGATTCTGTAAAGCATAAAGAAACATTTTTTTCCAAATACTTCAGTGTTTGACTGTTTCTCTTTATGAGAAACAGTTTTTACACATGCATATTCATACTGCATTGCTTACATAAACCACACGCCTTGAAAGTGGTGTGGGATTTTGGTGTCCATCTTAAAGCATGAAGCAAATGGCCTGATGGCCATTTTCCTGAAGGCACAACCTTTCATCAGGAAATTGGACCCTGTTCAGAGGAGTTTCAGCTGAAACACTTGGCATTGCTAAGAAGTTGAGAACCCAGTCTTGATGCCTGTCTGCATGTCTTTTTGTGACTCCTCTGTTCTCTGTGTGTGACTGTTGAGTTTACTTAACTCCATGGTCTCAAACTTTGTTCAGCCTGAGATCTTGCAGCACTCAAGCTCCAGAAGAGAACAGCAGAAAATGGACAAAGAGGGGAAGGTGGGAAACAGAGATGTGGTAACAGAAGAGAGGAACATTGCCTTCATCACTGTTCCAACAAACTTTTAACTAGCGCCATGTTTTCCTTTGTAAATTAAATACTTAATGATGTGTATCACACTGCCATCCTTGTCTAAAGACATTTGCTGTCCTGATATGAATATTTTCTTAGTAGAACTGTACTTGAGTAAGAAACAAGAGTTCAATCCCATAAATTGGTCTAATCAGAGTTTAAAAAAAAAATTAGCATAAAAAGGTGATAATTATCTCCTGTCCACCATAAAAATTCAATCAAAATATGAAAGCCTGGGTTTATCCTACACAAACCATGAAAAAGCAATTAAGAGTGTGACACAAAGCCACCGCATTTGATCAGGAGAGCTGACCCTGTTCCAAGGATAAAATGATAACTAGTGTCCCGAGTCCAGCTCAGTGACCTTCTGGAGCTGGAACTTTCAATTACGCCAAATTAGCTGCATCACATAGGCTGGCTTTGTGAGTGAAGCTGGATCAATGCAGTACATTTCACTGATGATGACAATGATTTAATCAATTTCAGTCACTCAGTGGACAGCAATGAGGTGGTGAAGTAAGCACCAAAAAAAGAATGCTAGGATCTTTCATTGTCAGGGTTACCTAGCTGCTCCCCATTTGTTCTTTTTCTTTAAATGCTAATTTGAAACTATGAAAAAATAACGTTAAGTAGCAATTTCCTAGAAGGGGTTTTGTCACATCTATTCAGACTTATAGTCTGCGTGCCAAATTGCAACCTGATGTTCAATAATGCTGTTTTTGACACTTCTGTGTAATAAAAGTGAAGATCCTTCTTTGCTCAAGGATGTCTATGACACTTTTGACACCTCTCCCAGAATTGCAGGCAGCCCAGATGTTCTTTGCATTAAGCAGAGCATTGCCACAGCTGCTATGGAATGTCGGAAGATACTGGGCTCTAGGCAAAAGTAGCAAAGGGCACCTTTCCTCTTTTTAACTGAGGAGTAATTTTTGGAGAGTAAAACCTTTTGATGTGCACAAAGTTAAAGCCTCAGAGGGACTTTACAGGCAAGGGACACATTGCATTTTCTGTCTCTTCTTTCAAGGTAAGGCAGAGCCATTACAGAGCACCTGCTTCCACTTCTGTTCAGAAAAATATTCCTTACCTATCTATGCCAGCATGGCATTGCTGTATCTGCTGGACATCTGAATGCTGTGATACAGGCAAAAATGAAAATAACAGTAACAGGTCTTGGTGATGGACTCCAGCCTTGATTTCTGTGGACTCACAAGGATGCAAGATCCAGTTGGTTGGTTTGGGCTTCTCAAGACTTGAATCCAGGGATTTACATTCACAAGTGTCTCCTTCCACAGAAGTGACAGATGAAGGAGCCTTGGCCACATGCTGTGCCCCTGTACTCCAGTATCCTCCCCAGTTGGGCTAAAGTAAGCCTTTGAAGACCACATCATGTACCTGGAGGAAAATGTTCCTGGGTAAAAAATAACCAGGTATGTTCTGCATCCTCTTTCTTATTTCTGCCCTTGTACTGTCCCCAAAACAGATGCTTGTGGGACTGGTTAGTAAAGTGGACTGTTTTTCTCCTTTATTTTAAAAATACATAGGCTCTGCTATATAACACAGGCCGTACAAACAGCTGTTCTGTGCACAACAAAGTAATGCAGGATGCAGGAGTCCATGGGTAGCTCCCTCAAAAGAAACACTCTTTAAAGCCCCAGGGCTCGCACAAGCCACAGCTCCTGTTGGTAGGTGGGCAGATGAGTTGGGGTCTTTCCTTTCATCCTACTGCTCTTCAGCTCCATCTCCCAGAGCCACCCACTGCATGGGAAGAACCACCTTCCCACACCATGCACCGCCCTTAAAGCAGAAACAGGTTAGCAGAGAGTCTAATCAATCAGTTTCCTCAGGAAAAACATGTGCTAAAATGTTTTATTTTGAAATAAAACTTTTAATTTGGAAATTTCAGTTCAGGGATCTATTTTTAAGTACTTGCAACAGACATGTCTCTGCTGGAAGGATTTTTTTTTTTTGGGGGGGGGACAGAAATTATTTGTGATTAATACAAATTTTAAAAGGTTTAAAATGGCTCAGAGAGCTGTTATTTATACCCTTTCATACACAGTCCCAAAGCTTAAGGTCGCCACACCACCTCCCTCAAAATAACAAGACATGGAATCATGTATTTTGGAAGAGTCACTGTTATGTCTCTTCTGTCATCTCCAGGTAGCTGAGGAATTGGCACAGGAATTTCATAACCAACTGGGATTGGTTAAGATTTCATAATCTTACTGGGATTACTCTTTGCCTGACTTGCCTGCAGCTGTATAGTGAGCTCACTGGTGCAGGGTCTGTCTACTGGCTTATAGCTGAAGCAGGAACAGCAGCAGCCAAAGTGAGTAGTGGGGAAAACTAACATTTCTGGGTGCTGCCAGGCCAGACTAGAGCAGTTCCTATAAAACCCTCATTGTCTGGGAAGAAAGATTATGTGTGGCACCCACACTGGGATTTTCATGTTGCACTGCCTAGCCACGTCTAATGCATGCCAACTTTATCAAGGAGCCGTCAGCATACCAAAAGAAAGGCAATGAACATCAGCATGCTTTGCTGTACCCTGCCACCAGTTCCTAAACAATACCTGGGATTCCACCTTGCACTTCAGCCCTCCATGGTCCTTCTGATCAGACAGGTGTTAAGGAAGACAGGACCACTGCCTACCACCTTATTCAAAATCCAAACTAGAGATGGTCTGTAGCTGACCCTGGTAAACTGCAGGGCCTGAGACTGTTGACTTTTTTGGTCCATGTTGTAAGTTTTTGTCCCTATTTGGGATAGAGTGCTACAAACCCATCAGGAATGATGCTACTTCAGCAACAGTTGTCATGTTGTCTGCTCCTTTTCTAGACATATTCCCTAGCGTGGGTGTCACTTTCACAGTCAAATGCCACTGGACACAGAGTTATGGTAGTGATTACTATGGAAAATAAGAAACACAAGGACAAATCATTTTAACTGAAGAGTCAGCAATAGGAAATGGCAGTCATCCTTTTATGTCATAGTGCCTCCCAGTTGGACCTGGGCTCTGCAAAATGGGGAAAGCGAGTCCGGAATTGCATAGATCCATTATCCTCTATGGTTCAGGATGACAAGCTCGTTAGGAACTATAGCTTCATTAGGTAGCAAGAGCTGCCCTGTTGTCAGGCTATGATCTATTTCTTATCTTGGATTGTGTCATGGATTTTCTCTCCCACATCCCAATCACAATTGACTACCACACCTCACTGCTTTTGGTGATGGAGGGTAGATCTTGCTTTAAGAATTATAAGCCAGAGTTTCAGTAATACCACAGTAATACCTGCTAAATATTACTCAGTATTATCCACGTACAAGTATGCCCTTACTTCTCCTCTCTGGTATGGAAAGGGATCACTTGCCAAATGTCTACAATTATTAGCAGCTCCTATTACAGAGCTAATCTATGCTCAGTGATTACATGCACTTGAGTGCACAGTAATAACAAAAACACTGAACCACACCTTTGCAATATATATATTTACCTTTGCATTTAAGAGATGCCCAAATTTACAATGTAAATCAAATAGTAAAATGAAACCACAAACACCAATTAAAAATATTATTTAAAAATGTGACTGTTTTGGACACGCTGGAGGGTACAGGGGGAAAAAGGCAGGACACTATTCTATGGGGATCCTTTTTCATTTTAAGGTCTGTTTTTTGAAGGCAAAACAGATTAACATTTAATCTGTCATTGTAATGATATATAGTATTTACAAAAAATTGAAAGAGTCAGAAAACAATGATATCTTAGAAAGTTCTATGTTATTACTTAGGCTTCCAAAAGAAGTGCTGAGATATAATTGCTTGAAGTAGACTTCAAAAGATTTGATACACCAGCAGCTACAGCAAATACATGGCTTTTTCTATTTTAATTATCCGTGTCTTGTAATAGGTTCTACAAGCCTTAAACATGAATAGAGATCAGAAGGGGAGCCAGATTTTATGTTTTACCTACACTGTTCTGAAAACAGGGTAATAATTACAGAAATGGCTGAAGCTTGCATGGTGGTTTGTTTGTGTAAGTGAAGTACTCCCCCAGTGTTTCTCTTCTCCAAGTTCAGTGATTAACTCCACTTAAAACCCAATCCTTGTGTGTCTGTTGACAAAAATATCTGCAACATAAAAGATTTAATAGCAATACTTGCCATGAAATATTTTGGAAAAGTGAATCAAACATCACATCAAACACAGTTGAAAGGCAAAATTCCCAGCCAACAGAACAGTTTTATTAAACTCAAATTCTGATGTTCTTTTATTGTGGCAAAATCAAAATTACTTCTATCTTACAGAATTTCTTTGGTCAAGGTGAAAGCATTTTAGATATTGTTAGATATTGCTTGATAAAAATTTGATTTAAAAAATTGATATTTTAGATATTGTCATCTTTGCAGGAATGTAGTACATATTCTATTACGGCAAGACTCTGCTTCCTTGCTTGAAACTGTAAAATATATTGCTGTCCTGTTTCACAAAATTTAAAGCTGTTCTGGTGAATACACAACTTTAATTTAGAGTTTAAAAAAAAATTTTCACGCCTCATTTATTTAGAAGCTCTTTGCCTTATCAATGCTCTAGCTATTTAAAGCACTGCCTTTCTGTTTATCAAAGCCAACTTTCTTCCTTCTCCTTTATGTTTTTTAAGATAAAAAAAAATTAAAAAGTAGCCTTTCCACTGACATTATTCTCATAACATACCAAATTGATTTGAAAACATTTGCCAAGTTTCTCCTGCATGTTGAACTGCAATCTAAATATGGCCCCTTTATTTAAGTGGAGGCTTATTTATTCAAGAGACAATTTTTTGGAGGATCTTCCTAATGAGTGTGGTGACAGCAGCTAAAAAATTTGAATTAGTTTTTAATTTTTAATTTTTGGAACATTGATTTTTCAGACTATTTTTGGACATATAATTAAACATGAAGTTAATTATCTGTTTACAAGGACTCTTTTAATGCACGGCTTTCACTGCAGGGAGGCTGTGCAGTCAGGCTGTAATCTGAGCCCAGCACTAACACTGCTGCCAGGCAGAATGGCTACTGCACATACCACAGCCTGGCAGCGCAGGATAGGGGCAATCCTAGACAGACCCTCAGCAGAACCAAGACCCAGTGGACGAGAGCTCCAGGCCTTTTCATCATGGCTCTTCCTTTCATGTCCACCAAGATGACCAGCGTGAACCTGCACAAATGGGGAATTCCCTCACAGATGGAGAAGTTTTGGCCCTTGTTTGTTATGATAGGTGGAAGTCCAGTTAGAAACACATCCCATAAACTGGAAATATGGTCTTATAAAGCAAAAATCCCTGCTTTCACTCGTTTTTAATTCTCAAAACCTGCAGCTTTTGTGCTGGGCCGTTACATGATTTCAGCAGATATTTGTAAAGTTCAAAGGAAAATCCCTTCAGGATTTTTTATGTTACGAAAATGACATCAAAATAGTGGTTTTCCAGTTTTATAAATACATTTAAGATCATTCAAAAGCTGGCTGAAGTTTAGAGCTTCACATTTCTCTTGATTATTTACATCATGCTAAAACTTCAAGGCGCTGTTATGCCTGACCCCTCCTGCGCTGAGCACAGTGCAGTGTCCCAAAGAGCTATGATCAAATGCTCTGAACCTGCAGACATTTACAACATGCTTGACTGTAAGCAGGTGAACAGTCCCCACTGAAGTAAAGTAACACAAAATTATGTCAGAGGTAATGGAAATTTTTAAGATGCCATGAATCCTACAGTGAGCCCTGCACAGACTCAGGCCTGTCTTTTTAGAGTTATTTGGACAAAGCCTAGATCTTTTTAGCTGAACTATCACCACAGAGGTAACAAATTCCACAGGTAAATACATCTACACCACCTGAGCACCAAAAGCGTTGTGCACTGCGCCTGAAATGATACCTGTTGATACCCACCTTGTCAACAAGCTGGAACTACATCTGTTCATCGCTCCCCTCATTTCACACGTTTCAAACCTATGCTCATGTCATCCCAGTGACTACAGGCAAAAATATCAGGGGATTCCTAACCAATTTCCTTAGTGCACACAGGAACCGATCATCTCTTTCAGCCAGACGGTGTCATGCACACATCCTCTGTTTTGTTCACTCCAACACAATCCACATAATTTTGTAGTTTAAGATTATTCCTAGTTAGTACATACTCTAATGAAAATAAAAGGAAACTCCAAATACAGTTATGAATATGGAGTTAAACTTCGAAAACATAGACTAGAGGACAAACACTTAATCCTCTACAGATACGTTGGTGTAAATGTGAAGTTGACTGCTGACATGGGTGGAATACCTCCAAATTTATACTGGCAGAAAAAAGACAATCTAGCTAACAGTTCCTAAAATTACTAAATGAAATAATAGCTCTTGAAAAAGATATTTGTAACAGATAAAAATATTAGCATGTTGCAGATCTCCAGACAGATCAGGCAGGATTGCACTGCAGTTAGAAGTGATATTCTGATGAAAATATAGACAAAGGTTTAGTTTAAGTGAAATAATTCTTTCTCAAGTATCACACCTTTTCTCCATAAGAAGTATCCATGTATTTTCAGTACCTGCACTGGCCTATACAATGTGACATCTATTTTTTGTAGAGATGTGCAAAAGTGGGATGGTAGCATTGGTTCTGAAACTGTTTTCTACCAGATGTGTCCTATTCCACTAAAAAGGATTCAGTGTCTGTTTGAGTTTTGTTTTAGAATAATTCTTGTTTAATTTTATTTTTCATGTTAAGTTGCAAAGTTGCACTAATAAGAGCTGGTATTTTCATAAGAGCTGGAATATTCTGCCCTTTAGTTATCATAAAATCCTGTATTCTGAACATGTCTTCAGACAGTTATGTGAATTATTTGTTAGCTGTTAGGTGGATTTATGCTTTTCATCTTAGCCTGAAGTTCTCTCATGAGCATTCAGATAAATTTTGAAGGTGTTCAAAAGCTAAGCATCCAATTGTATTATGTTAATATTACAAGATATCTATATTCATGCATCACAAATGACTGTGCTATAGTTTACTTAATATTTTGCATTATTATATAAACATGAGTCTTTACGCCAATGCATTAGTTCCTTTTTCTCCCTGGTGTTTAAGATTGCACTGAAGTCCCGCTGATGCCATAATTGAGGTTAAGCATGTGCATAAGTGCTGTTTGAGATGGGTCCCTATTCCCCAACATGCCGTTTGTCTCTGGTAGATGATGGAAGATTGCTTTACTGTTTGCTCATTAATATAAATACATTTTATCCTCTCTTTGCACTAGCTATGTGCCACAAAATCATTTTTATCATTATGTTATTTATAGTCATGCACATTGCAGGAATATTCCATATACCTATATGTGGAATTACACCAAATGCACTAACCCACACTTCAAATACTATTTTGGGGGAAATATGGATTTCTAACTTTAAAGTGTATTTCAGTGCACCCAACAGGATTAAATTAAGATTAAGCACTGAACTATAACTCTGTATTTCCTGGCTTTGAGCTTCATTGTACCATGTTAATATTGGGGTTATCATAGTATGTACATAGAATATTTGTTACAAGGTTTGTGAATAAGTGATTCTCATCTCCTTTGTAAGGAAAATGGACTCCATTACAGGAGAGAACAGACATCAAGCTAACATTACATGAAGTCATAATCCTCTATTGAGACATCACACAAGACATTGTTAACATTAGTATGCAATATTTATTATAAATGAGGCTATTGAGTCTTTCAACCCATAAGCCGCTCTATGTGATGACTTCACTGTAGGAACACAGTGGAGTTATAAAAAGGATAAAAGATTTATTTATATCTAAATATGTTCTCATTAGTAATTCTGCACTAGCATGTAGCAGATACAATTGGAGGACCAGTAGGGTTTTGTGGTTTGTTTTGGTTGTTTTTTTTTGTTATTTGTTTTTTTAAATAACTGCTTATTGTTTGCACTCTAACTGCGAATATTTAGTAAAAAGAAAAAGAATAAGAAATTAGTTAATGAATTTATTGTACTGTGTATTAATAATTTTCATGAATGAAGAATTATTCTATTTTTATGGGATATAGTAACGTGCCGTCACTCCATAACATGGAGATCCAGTGGGCCATTAGCTCGGACCTTGGTAAAAGGTCCCTCCTGCACATGTAACATATAGTCATGAAGCACCACAGTGTCATATAAGATTTCATGCTGACCTGCTTTTGTATTATACTCTGTCCCAAACACCACTTTTTCTATTTCTCTTAACACTATGGTTAATGACTAGCCCACATTGCATGGAAGGCACCCAAACAACTGCTGCAGTCCCTTCCAAGATCTCTCATTGACTCTGTGCTGTCATCTCACAGTCTATTTTAAGGAAATTCAACTCGGCTTAACACCAAATCCTCTGTACTACCCCACTTTGTCTTACTAGCTGTCGTGGTTTAACCCCAGCCAGCAAGTAAACACCATGCAGCCGCTCACTCACTCCCCTCCCACCCAGTGGGATGGGGGAGAAAATTGGGAAAAGAAGCAAAACCCGTGGGTTGAGATAAGAACAGTTTAATAGAACAGAAAAGAAGAAACTAATAATGATAATGATAACACTAATAAAATGACAACAGCAATAATGAAAGGATTGGAATGTACAAATGATGCGCAGTGCAATTGCTCACCACCCGCCGACCGACACCCAGCCAGTCCCCCGAGCGGTTAATCCCTGCCCCCACTTCCCCATTCCTATACTAGATGGGACGTCACATGGTATGGAATACCCCGTTGGCCAGTTTGGGTCAGCTGCCCTGGCTGTGTCCTGTGCCAACTTCTTGTGCCCCTCCAGCTTTCTCGCTGGCTGGGCATGAGAAGCTGAAAAATCCTTGACATTAGTCTAAACACTACTGAGCAACAACTGAAGACATCAGTGTTATCAACATTCTTCTCATACTGAACTCAAAACATAGCACTGTACCAGCTACTAGGAAGACAGTTAACTCTCTCCCAGCTGAAACCAGGACACTAGCATAAATATCTCCCTCCTCTTTGGGGCCAAAGTTTACTTTCAGACTATTGTTTCACATTCACCTTTGTCACATGAAACCTAACAAAAATAAGGGAATCGTTTGAAGTATGTGGCCATACTTCACATTTAACTACCATTGTTTTTGTTCAAAACCACATCTTCCTTTTTGGCTAGCCTAATTTGTCATCTTCAATTTATTTTCAGTGTTCTTAAACAGTTCTATTGGTAAAACCTTTAAGATATTTGAGGATATTTCACTACTAATGGAATTATGGTACAAGAAGAAGTAAGTATGTGTATACATTATATGGAGAATATTCTCTGTGTAACAAGAACCCACCCCATAACTGCCACTTAACAGAATCACCAGGGCAAAAAAAAAAAAGCTAAAGTAATGCATTATTTTTTTCTTAGAAGAATGACGTTCATCAGGTATTAATTTCTCATCTTGAGAATTACATTGCCATGGTTCATCTCTTTCTACAACTGCATTTAAGTTGATTACATGTAAGCTGACTGATAAGAAAATCTTATTCATATTGAAAAACAAATCATTTAATTTAGAGTCACGCAGCTCAGCAAAGTCCTTACCAACAATTACTGAGATCTGAAGAATTGTACTCCACCTCCAAACGCAGATGAAAAAACATTTACTTTTCCTGTTAATTTCAGCTGTTCATTTTCAGCAATAAAATCTCAAACTTTTAAAATTGAAAAATAAGGCCAACAAAATACGCTTTCCAGTCTTCCCCTTTTATTCAGTCTTTGTTTGTATAAAATCTTATTTATTCTGCTGAAAGCAGGACTTAAAAAAAAAAAAAAGCCTTAATTTGAAAAGACAATTTTGAAAAACAAGACAATATTTCCAGCTTGATCTGCTTAAAGGAACTAGCTGTAAAAAATTAACACAGCTGACACGTTATTTTCATTTCCTACGCTTTTTCTGTCACCATACTGATAAACTCATATACTCCATTTAAAGAGATAAGATGATGAGAGTAAGTTCCTGTTACTATATAACGGAACAGAAAATACAGATATTGTATGAGTTTAATATAATAGAAACAACATGCTGTTTAGATCCTACTACCCTGGGGTTTTTTGCCTCAGTCTGTGATAAAGTGCCTGAGGGGAACAGAAAGATAAACTTCATAATTTAGTGAAATTCTTCCCATTTTTAAAGATTTGTTTGCATATATGTAACCTTGTAGAAGTACACAGTATAGATTTGCATACTGTTTATTTGGGATTCAGATTATGAGCTTCAGCGCATTGACACATTTTTTTAAAAGTATTTCCAAGTTTATAATTTCAATTGCTTTGTGCTAATGATGCACAATACAATGGGGCTTGGGAGCTCCATCCAGCTCTTAACTCTAACTCCCCAAGGGTCCAGCCCAAGTCCCATTAAAACCAGTGGAAACGTTCCCACTGACTTCAGCAGAAGCTGGATCAATACAGATCTTAAATTCAGTTATTGGACAAATATTATTATCTTCCGATTCATGCATTTGTCAGGCGTAAAAATAACCCAGTTTTGTTTCTTTAATGGGTTTTTCACAGTAATCTAGGTGGCTGGTACATCTGCAATCTGGCAAAACAGATATCTCTTTTTGCAGAAAGCGTATATAAGTTTCCCCATCTATCTCAAAAAAAGTCTCACAAAGCTATTCAGAACTCAGTACACGTTCTTTCCTCTTCACAACTCATTTTCCTTTTTTTTTTTTTTTTTTTTGTGACAACCTAGGCAATAATTCACAGCTCACTGGGTCTCCTAAATAACCCCCTTTATATTTACATGGTAGGCATTCCCCCATTACACAGCAGGATTCAGATGTATTGGCAGGCAGTCATTAGGCATTCTTAAGACTTTGGAGGTTTAACATACCCTTCTCTAGTTAGTGTCTTTGAAAACACCCTGTACGGTTACCATCTCAGCAAATATATAGCAAATCTTGACAATTTAACAATAACATAAACTGTGCCATTTTGTAATTTTGAAGTGGTTCCTTGTTTGGGTCCTATCCAGACTCCCACATGAAGCCTTTAAAGCTCAGAAGCTTTTCACGCAATGGAGGATTGTTTTGTTTCTTTCTTTTGCTAGAAATTAAATGAACTAGTTGAGTTTCTTTGCTAAAACTTTCATAAGTGTATACTTGCATTGCATTATATATTGCAATTACTTTAACCCAGCATCACTAAGAATATGGAGGGAAATTAAAATGATGCAAAATTGCACTCTCTATTGATGAATGGAGAAAAGTCCTTTTAGGAAATAGAGATCAACTACAATAAAGGTAGTAAAATGTGTTACTAGAAAGATTCCCAAGACTAACTCTCACAGAAGTGAGACTTTCACTAGAAGATCATTGTTCACTACAAAGTAATGATCTGAGCACAAAAGAAGAGCCAAATTTCCAGGGCTTACGGTATTGCTCTGGCTGCGGAAGCTCCCCCGACTGACTTCCTCCACTGCCTACAGAAAGTCATTAAGACACTGCTCCACAGCCTGCCTTGACACTGACAACTCTTGTGCAAACATGACCTACTGGGTTCACTTACTCCTTCACTTTCCTAAGACGTGGACCACAGGAATAACAACACCTCTTTGAATTCCTTAGTAAGTGCCAAGTTATATTACGGAGACTTGTAGGAATATAATGAAGAAAACAGAGAAGTTGATTCATGTTAGCATTACTGATGCTTGGTACTGGTAATTCTACTCGTTATGAAGAAACCTCCAAACAAACCTGGAGTGACAGATTGCCAATCACACCTAGAGCAGTTTGCATCCTATGAGCCTTGATTTGACACAAATGTTCAAAACTGGATTTGGTTACTGCATGGATAAATATTTCAAATTAATATATCAAAAGTGCTTAGATCAGCAAAAAATCTAAAGGAAAGTGATTTTGTTTTGAAGAAAAAAAGAATACAACCATCTTTTTGTTTACAATTGGACTATTCGCTTTTTAATATTATCTGAAAGTTTAATTGGGGTATCTGTTTCTTTGATGAGAACCAGAGCCTTCATGATACAATGCCTTATATGTGTTACACTCAATGTTATTCAATAAGTCCAGTTTTAAGGAGCAAATTCCGGGTAATTCTTAAAAGAGCCATTCACACTGATGCAGAAGTCATGACAGGATATGAAAAGTATGTGGTGATAGCTAATCTGCAAAGTCATTGCGCACGTTAGCAAAATTAGTAAAAGCATTTTGAAATCTTTAAGACCAATAAGCACTTGAGCATGTATTTCCCATGTTTACAAAGTTCAAGTACCATGCTGACAGCACCAAACAATTCACCACCACAGTTGTTATGAAAGGAAGGGGCCCCCAAAACCACAAATCCTTTGGGGTTTGCTTTAATCAGAATAATTCTTAGTTATATTTTTTCTTATGGCATCTTGTAACTTCTGAAGACTTCTGTTTCACTTTTAAAATTTCTGTAGAACACAATATCCCTCTATCATTTGAAATGCTTTGATAATGTTTCTTTTAAACTGATTATTTGTTTAAAGTTCAAGCTAATAAAAGTAACATCCTATTAAAAGAAAGCTTGGGTGCAGAGCACTATTGTTTTGGATGCCAATTGGTCACGTTACTAGCCATCCATGAAACATATGCTGAAAACACTCAAAAGTGTTCAGAAATGCCTAAGTCATAAATCTTTTACAGGTACAATTATGTGAGAGCAGGAATAGGAAAAGCACATTCAACATCTGGAGTCAAATGAGTTTACTGAGGTAAAATGGCAAAATTAAATTTAGATGAACTTAATTAAAAAAGGGGATCCAATTTAATATGGGCATTCATCAACTTCTCATTGAAAACCTTTCTCGCCTCAAGAAAATATAATAAAGTATGAACACAAAAAACATATAAAGGCTGAAATGAAGTGTGAAGGGATGGTCAAATACAGAAGTGTAGTAAGAAGGAACACTCTTTTTTCCTCATTTTGACACACATGTGCATACACACACACTTTTCCTTTAATTGTACAGAATATTGAACTATTTTTTGTCTCTGTAACAGCGGAACAAGTGAACTGGTCAACTGTATGCCCTGAAGGTCATTAATCCTTCTGAGGCATATGCTACATATTTACTGATAACATGAATATGGAACTTTCTCCCTCTTTCCCTGTATGTATTTATAGTTGGTCAAATTTTTCCCCTAGATCCTAAAGAACTTTAGCTAAAACCAATTATATCAGTGCTTAAATGATCGTTACCCGAATTGCTCCTGCTGAAGTGAATGGGAGTTTTGTCACACAGCTGGGCCATGGATGACTTAAAATGGATTTTCATTTGCCTTAGTTAAGACACAACAAATGAGGGTCTCTTGCTTTCCTTTACTAGGTCATTAATGTCTTCTGTTTCCAGGGGAAAAAGTTCTATAGTTCAGTACCAGTCACTTCTAGTTTCCATGAATTCTGACCGTCAGAACAGCATTGACTTTCAGCTCTCCAACTTACAGTGCATACAGAATTTAGTAGTGTCAAACAACAATCTGAAAAGTTTAGAATAGTTATATTAAGATCATGTTATTTCCTTACAAAACTGCCTTGATAATTTGTTGTTCTGCACCTTGGTTATGTGCTCAAGTAACATGATATGAATGCTGTATTCCTTTATTTCTAATAAAGGACATTACTAGTACAGTATGCTCTGAGGGAGATACTGTGTTTTATTAGGAAGACATTCCAACATTAGAAAAATTACCCAGTAATAATGAAATGTAATCTGTCTTAAGGATTTATGATAACACATTATTATGCTCATTTTTGTGTGAAAAGTGCAGGATTGGACAGGAATGCTATTGTTGTTGAATACATCTTTAAACTGAAGCAGAGATTTTATTGAACTACTTGGTTAATGACAATAAATTGCTAGAGGAATACTGAATATGGGTTTTGTTTCCATCTCAGAAGAGTTCTAGGTTTTGTGGTGTAATCTAATTCAAAAAAATTTATATTTCAATAGCCGGGAATCATCAGGACTTGGAAGTGGTGGTACTTGACATCTGTATCACAGTGACCTAAAACCAGCGTGAACATGACTGGACAGGGTGAGGTCAAAGGGCTGTCTGTATCCTGCCTCTAACAGCAGCTATTAGTCAATGCTAAATGGAGGAGTATAGCACGCAGCAGTATGCCTCCCCTGGCCTCCTACTTCCCCAGGTCCCCAAATACTTAATGTGGTATGTGGCATAATGGTGAGAACAATTTTAACCAAAATATCATCACAGGCAATATTATAATCTAAAAATTAGATCTTTCTTCCCCAAACAGCTGAACACTTACACACCAACATGATTTCCTGTTAAAGTGCTACTCCACACTACCCAACTACAGTTTTCTAGAAAATGTATTCCAAATTGATGCAAAAGTATGGTGGGACTCAGCTGTTCCCTCTTCCTCTTCACTTTTACTAAAGCAGAGAATTTATCTCTGCAGCTGAAATTCTGAGCTTCAAGATGCAGACAGATTACATCCCTTCACAATGTCTCCACAGCAGTATTTGAGAATCTGACTCAAGGTTTGAGCAATCAGACTAGTTACAACAAAGACAGCATTAGAGGGGAAAATAATCTGTAATTTTAAAACTTACTACTCAGTTTTCAGCAAGAGGAAACTACTGAATTTTCTTTTTGTGCATTTACTTTCTCTTTGGATCCTGCCCATCATCCTTCTGTAAATGGTTACACTCTTCAAAATGTGAAATGTCAAACCTTCTGAGAGCAGTTACATTAGTAGAGAGGACAATAAAAACAGCCTTTCTGATTTTAGTCTGATGAAAATTGCTCAGAACTTCTGTCCTGAGCAAATGTTCTTATATCTCTCTATCCTTGCATTGGTCAAGGGGAAGTACTTCATCTTTCACACAGATTCAGTTTCAGTATAACATAACAGTAAACAGTAATATTCTAATGTGGTTTACTATGGCATCTTTAGACCTTACCACTGAGACCGAATGTGAAGATCCTTAAATTGCTGGCATCCGCGTTCCTGTAGAGTTTGGCACGGATTCAGATGAGTGATCCTGCCAAAAGTCAGAGGAAAATATTCATCAGACAGATGATTATTTTTAATCACACTTTCCCAGTACCCATGGAAGCCTTACTTTATAAATGCCTACTGCAGGTTTAATGATAAGACCACTAAAATAGATCTGAATGCAACACACCAGCACGTTGACTTTTTGAGTGACTGTGAACCTGAATATTGATTCCCACAGGGTACATTCTATAGAGAAACTGTCCTTTTATGAAAGCAATGCAACAGATTTTACCAGGAAAAATAACAGTGTGTTGCATTATTAGTTTTAATAAACTGCATTAGAAAGATGCCTTATGGAAAAAACAAACAAAAATGCACACAATTGTCCAACCCTGAATTAGCGAAGCATACACTCATACGCAGTTCATTTTCATTTCAGATCAAAGAGGTTTTGAAGTTCAAATAAATTTGCCTCCTAATAGTTTTAGTACAGGATTATCTCTCTTAACATCTGAAAAATAACACTCAGAGTTGGCATTTAACAGCTTATTTGTATTGCAGCACTTCAGGGACAAGCAAACTTGTAATTTCTACCATATGTGGAACGTTTCTTTCACTAAAGTATTGAAATTTCTATACAAAAAAACATGACTGAGAAAAACTCCAGCAAAAGGATTATTTTACAAAATACACGTATAACAATTATTTTTGCTAGTTACTTTTAATTAATGCATATTATACTGTAAATACAAATATCTACATGTATACATTTGTTTCATTAAGGTTTACATGGTTATTATGAAAATTATTCAAATTACTTCTGTTTAGGAGAACATGAAAACTATCTTGAAGTGAAAGCAAAGAAAAAATGGAACTGATGACAAGAAACACATAAGGCAGGTGGAGCAGTGTTCTTGGGTCAGACCAGTTTTATGAACTCATAGCACTCAAATCCAAGTTGCCTCTATAGAATAACAGAGCAAATTCAAAACAGGAAGAAACTGAAAGGAGCTAACATCGAGCCCTAGATGAATACATAGGGTCTCCACAACTCTCCTTTCCTCTTTTACTCAAGCTTCCAATGAAAATATTACCATTTTCACTACATAACAACAAATACCTTAGAGTGAGATTTTCAAAGACATGTAAGAGAACTGGGTGTCTAATTCCCTCAGGCAGTTTTGAAAAGTGCACGATTAATATACTATATAGCTCCTTATACATCAAACAATTTCCCAGTGAACTTCACATTAATCTTTAATCTAGACACTTTAATCTTCAAATCTTCATACAATAATCTTCAATGAAAGGTTCTTTCTGGGAGTTTACAGTATATTTAACACAATTTAAAAACTACTAGTGCATTGCCCTAGCTTTTAATACTCAGAAAATGTTTTATAAATTAGATCAACTACAACCTGGCCAAGGTTTCTGTATTTTTAATATCTTTGGAGGAAGATTACAACAAAAGGGTGCTGGAGGGAATGACTTAGCTGGTTAAGCATCAGCTCACAATACTTTAAATCACCCCAGAACCATAGCTGCAGTTCCCAGAATTTATTCAGTGTTTCACTTTTTCCAAGGTAAGGACTAGCATCTCTGTGTACGTTATTTGGGAAAAAAGCATAGCTTACAGTGTATACTACTCTTTTTTGGCAGCTCTGTGTGCACATCTGGCCATGGACATAGTTTCCATATCTGTGTTTTTGCCAAAAATATTAACTGTTAGAATAGCGTGCCAGGCCCATTCTGCAGGGATATAGCCATGACTTCAATTCCTCCTGGCCTTTACTGTTCCCTTCAGTGCTGTTTACTCTACCACAGCACCTCTGAGTTCTACTCATGGACCGGGGCTTCACGGTATTAGCCCTAGCTAAATGCACAGTGGAAAAAACTTCTAAGAACTTACATAGTGGATTGAGGACAAAAGGCAATAGGTCAGTATGAAGTAAGAGAAAAAAAGAAGATAATAGCCATTATGACAAGCAGTATTTTTTGCAGGCAGCCTGGCAAAGGCACATTTTGAGGAGAGGTTTGAAGAACCAGTTTTGCAGAAGCGTCTGAAGAGTTTTGACAGGAGAAAGCGCGAAGGTCCTGGCTTGAAAACAGGAGTTGAGAAGGAAATGGACATCATGACTCAAACTGAGGTTGAAGCTGCTGTTTTCATACTGACTGAGAGATGACACAGAGTAGAGAAAGGACAAATAATCTGCCTAAAACAGAAAAGGGAGAGTAGCATATCACTTGAGTGTTATCATCAGAAAGCAATATGACCAAAAAAAGAGAGAAACTAGGAAAACAAGGTTTCTAACAGTATTATTTGAGTTGGGTAAGATTATGTTTGTTGAGATTTGAGAAAAATTTACAGTGCAAGAAATTTAAGAGCCTATAAGGATGGCCAGGCCACGTGTCAGACTACATGCCAGCTGGATTTGTGGTGGCTAAGAGAAATCCCAGTTGAAGACAAAGCTCAGGTAATGAATTTGGGTGACAGATGAGGTGATAGGTTGTTAATAGACATCATGAGAAAGAGTAACTGACAGGGCTTCTGCAGAAAGAGCAAGGACCAATGTTTTAGCAATGTTGGTTTGAGATACCACTTCAATATTTACACAGAAACAGACTTAGATTTTAGTTTGGGTAGGAAGAGGCAGGCTTGAAGTACAGAGGTCCACGTAGCTCCTAATCAGCCTCAGTAACATGGTAGCTGAATTTGTGCTTTCATGTTGAGATACCTCATGGATAAACTGAGAAGGAAGTAAAAAGCTGAGTTTCCTGTAAACTGCAACTGGAGACCTGATAAGGCAGACTCACCAAAGAGCACTGTCCTGGTTTCAGCTGGGATAGAGTTAACTGTCTTCCTAGTAGCTGGTACAGTGCTATGTTTTGAGTTCAGTATGAGAAGAATGTTGATAACACTGATGTCTTCAGTTGTTGCTCAGTAGTGTTTAGACTAACGTCAAGGATTTTTCAGCTTCTCATGCCCAGCCAGCGAGAAAGCTGGAGGGGCACAAGAAGTTGGCACAGGACACAGCCAGGGCAGCTGGCCAACGGGGTATTCCATACCATGGGACGTCCCATCTAGTATAGGAACGGGGAAGTGGGGGCAGGGATTCGCCGCTCGGGGGACTGGCTGGGTGTCGGTCGGCAGGTGTTGAGCAATTGCACTGCGCATCATTTGTACATTCCAATCTTTTAATTATTGCTGTTGTCATTTTATTAGTGTTATCATTATCATTATTAGTTTCTTCTTTTCTGTTCTATTAAACCGTTCTTATCTCAACCCACGGGTTTTGCTTCTTTTCCCGATTTTCTCCCCCATCCCACTGGGTGGGAGGGGAGTGAGTGAGCGGCTGCATGGTGTTTAGTTGCTGGCTGGGGTTAAACCACGACAAGCACACACAGGAAAGGATAGTGTCACAGAAGCCAAAAGAAGAAAGGATTACAGTAAGATTATCAACGTTAAATATATATTGAAACACCTGATAGGTTCACATGGTCAAAGGTGGAGTACCGATTCCCTGACTGGACTGGAGAAAGTTATTACAGACTAGTTTGAGCAGCGCCTGTTGGATACAAAGAGCGGGAATCAGATGGCAGTGACTGTAGTGTACTCCATGCATTCGGGGATGAGAGCTTATTATAAGGGCAGGTGGGGTAAGCACTGGGACATTCTGAAGAAGTGAAAGACTAAGGCAAGCTTGAATTGTGCGAGAGAAGAGGAAGAAGTGAGTGACAGACTGGAAGAAAAAAGGGAAAAGATGGGGCCACTGCATAAAGTGGATGAGCAGAGGATGATAGCAGCTGGAAAACTTTATAACTTATGACAGGCTAGAGGACTGTTTCAGGAACAGAGCAATGAGTGAAAGGAGGAGTTATGAAGATGAAAATCATATATTTGTCGGTTTTCACTGGGAAAAAATTGTCAAGATCCTTCTCAGAGAAAGAAATTGTGGTGGGAGAAGAGGCTTTGAGGAATGAGTCAAAGGTGGTGAAGAGGAGATTAGGACTGTGGGTAAAGATTTCAATTATAGTAGCTAGGCATCCGACAGAATTGAGAAGGGAAAAAAAGAATGACTGCACCATGGAGGAAGCCAACTTGGTCACAGGATTTCTGCTAGAAATGCCTTATTGCACAAAGCAACAAGCAGAGAAAGTATCGATAAGAATGGTGGTCTTAATGGCTTTGAGAAATTCAGAGAGAAGGCAGATGCTGAACTCAATCAATTCAGGAACATTGCTTGCTTTTGTGCAAGGAGACCAAGGGAGGAGAGACAACAAAGAAGTCGCTGAGCATTTTCCACCCTTGCTAGACCAAGTCATAAGTGGGTCTTTATTTAAAACTCTCAAGGTATCTGTCACAGATGACTAGAACTTGACATGTGGATGAGCTTAATTTACCATGGAGCTGCAGCACTTAAAAAATGATTGCAGATCCATAGAAGGTCTCTGAATATCTTGTTTTCATTCAGCCACAACACTTGAACTGGCTAAAAGATATGGCATATTTGTCCCACTACGCTTTTTATCTCAGAAAAATCCTATGACTTGTACTTTGAGGAAAAATGTGTGAAAAATTTCATATTCATGGGACACATTTCAGTGTGAGGACATGAACATTTGATAATTTGGGTTCAAATTTCCATTTTCTTCATGGTCAAGTCCATTCTAGGGATAGAAAGATGCATGCTAGCAATCCTATCACGTTTCTGGTAATGCAGGAGGATTTAAGCATATATATTTTTGAGCAGAGGCAGCAGCAAGCCCCTCAAAGCACTGGCAGACAAACGGCTGATACAATGTGAGAAAGCTAATGTTATGATTTATATAAGATAAATTTATAGTCCTGGGAAGCAAAGGAGAGCTTGGGGATAATATGAACACTTAGGTCCAGAAAGCTTAGTGAAAGTAAACTATTCTAAGACACTGAGAATGGATGGTTTTGGATGAAGATATTTTCTTATTAATGATTGAGATGAAATTTACACTGTTTTGGCAGAGTCAGGATTTGAGACTAAAGGAGTGAGAATAAGAAAAAAAAGTAAAAATTCTAAGTTAAAAAGCTTTAAGAAAGATATTCTCAAGTGACATCCAAATGTGCATTCAGAGGGGAACAATTAGCTGAGAGGACAGAATTGTTGATTCCCTAAAGATGAAATTTATATTGCAAATCACAAGGGTCTGTGATGGCACCCATAACTTCAGCTTATGAAGTAGTACGTCACAGATGGTATCAAGCACAACAAAGACAAAGGCCTTAGCAAGAGAAACATTAATCTTGACCAAACATTGATAAGTACTTTCAAAAATTTAGAGATGATAAAGAGTTAACAAATGGTTGAACTGATAATGCCCTAAAATTCACTATGAACCCAATGCTTAATTTTACTTTACATCTTAGTGTAGTCAGCTTGTCTGACTGGATTACCATAAAATACTCATTAATTTAGACATCCATTAGATTAGTCTGTGTAAAATATACGTGTGACAACAGAAGAAATCCAATAGCAATAAATACAACATTTTAGAATGGGATTTCTCACTATTTTTGCTCTCCTTCATGAATCGACTCTTCACCTATTTGCATGTAAATGCATTGAATTTAACATAATTTTCCAAAATAATAGTATTTTTTATTTCTTTAGATGTATACACACACATTAAAAAGCTGCATCTACCTATCCACCTTGAATAAAAATTGATGTCCGTGCTTTACTGAAGGAATGCAGCTCAGTGTAGCAACACCGGCTAGTACATCTAACAGTGGAGTAAAACACTGGAAAATTACCACCAGTGTTATTTCCTAGAAATAATGTAAATGCAATACTGAATTGGTTATATAACGCAGATATCATAAGGTTTCATACAGCATAGAAAAGCTGCATTTAAAGTTTTATGGGGGAAGGAAGGAAGATGTGAGGAGACACAAGTTCTGTTTAACACTAAACTGCTTTTAATGCTGTGAAATACATGGAAGCAAGGTTAATTGAAAACCTGAAGTAATATAAAAATAAGTTCAGCCTTTAACAGGAATACATATGGTGTATAAAGCTCCGTTGAGCCCAGGTGGATAAGCGAACATTTTCAACGCGCATTAGTTGAAGAAATGAAGAAGTAGAAGCAGATAACAGGTATCACTAAACTGGAATATTCTGAAGGCCTGGAAGAGAGACAGAAAACCACTACCATGGAAACATTTTATAGATTACTTTTTCTTCCCACCCAGAGAGTAGCAAGTCCCTCATTTCCCTTTAGACAAAGCTTTTTATTGGCTATGGTTAGCACCCCTCTAGGGAAAAAGGGGTGGTTTTCAAAGGCAGACTTTAACCAAGAACATCTGGACTCCACTGTAAAGTCACAACATCAGTGAGGTACAGGATTTCACACAGCAGCTCTTCTCTGCCTCAGCGCCCCTACACCCTGCTACAGCAGAAGAGGAGCCTAGGACTGCAGAACAGAGGAATGTGCAGGTCTGCCTCTGTCCTCCAAGGATGCTTTTCTTTCCTTGGGCATGCTTTTATTAGGCTGGAGTTAGTAATGATCCCCGAGAAACTGTAGGAATCACAGTCTAAATATTCATTATAACACACCTGTAAACATCTTATGCACTTGTGTTCCACATTATTCTTAAAAACCATTTAAATATAAGCATATCTATCTCTCTCTGTATCTATAAAGAGATATATAAATAAATAGATGTTTATTCATTGCCATATAAAATGATTCCAGCATTTGGTTCATTTACTACAGATGTATGTGGTAAAATGCCAGAGTTCTCTGCTATGCTCTCTCTGTCAGCATGAAGCAGCTAATACCTCAGGCCAGGTACAGCTGAACCTATTTGAAGCTGTATTCTTTTCCATTCAAGTATTAGTAGTCTCTTCCACTACAAAACTGTCCTCAGTTCTCCAAGAATTAGCCCTTTCCAAAATAATGCAGCTTGTTTAGCTGTCATCTCTACCTAGCCTCTATTCCAAACGGATGCAAACTTCAGACCTTCCAACTACCAAATACATGAATTTAATGCAACTCATAGGCCAATCAGTCAGGATCCTGGAAGTACACTAAAATATCAAGGCAGAGAAACCTCTTTCCAAAGGACAGCTCCTGAAATGGTGTTTTGTGACATCAAAAATCAGTGACCCTAACTTTGAAGGGGTGGCCCTCTATATGCTCAAAAAAAGAGTTTAGAGAGCTAATCACGAAGAGTATGCCGATTACAAAAAGCATGAAAAACCCAATAGTAGTGACACTTCATGAATGGCTGTTACTTGCTTATTTTAGAAGAGTGATTTGCTATAATTTATCATTTAAAATAATAGCTAATTTAACAGCTGTTCTTTTATCACTTCTGTATTGAAATATCCTTAGCATTTTACAGCAATATTATGCCTTCCTATGTTTGAGACTAACAGACTATAACAACTCCCCCCCTGTATTTCAAGACCCTGCCTTAAGCACAATAATATATTAAAGTTTGAATGCTCAGGAGGACATATGTGAAAACCAGTGCTTGTATTTCATTAGCTGTACCACAACCAACTTAATTGCATGTCTAGAACATACACATTTAAATGCAACTGTATGTGTGACATAGTTTTGGAAACTCTGGCTTAAATTAACAGTGTGTTTGTTGTACTTTCATTTTTCTTGCCACTGATTTACAAAGGACTATCACAAACCTTTGATTTCATTGTTTAATAGCAGTATGTTACTTTGTTAACAGGGTCTGAAATATTTATGCAGGCAAGGATTCAGCACCTTTTAAAACACATTTTGTGAGCTGGAATACTTCTGAATTAAAGCCATTTCTTCCTCTTTACAAGAGTCAGATCACATAACTAGATGATAATAATCACATTCAAATTATAACTCAGAAGTTATTAGGTTAAGAGCTAGAAAAGAAACACCCACAATCAAAGCAAAGCTTTTAAGCTTATTTTTATCTAGTGATTGGCTACAAAAGGATGTACTAGCAGTCACAAAACTTGGTGTTACAGACCTACCTGTCTGTAGCTCACGTTTGAAGCAGTCTTTTCCTTTTTTAAGACATGAGCCTGAACTAACGAAGTCAACAGAGAAGGGTATTTGCTCCAACAAGAGTACGCCTGCATCTCTATGTCCCTCCCATAGAAACTGTATGTCCCACAGCCCCAGCATGGCAGTTCTTTGCTGTAGGCCCAATTTTTCCTCCAAGTCTATCTTTCCAAACCTGGCTCTAGACAGAAAGACTTTTCTTTTTGTCACAGAGACATATTGGTGTCAATAAATATTTAGGGCATCACTTTCATTCTTAATAAAATTAAAACTCTACAGCTTGAAAGTGAAGCAGGATGTCAACAAACACTTATTTTTCATCTTCCGTCTCCATACTTAGTTATTTCAAAGGCATATTTAGGTACTTCCTCCATTTCAGAAGATTCCCTTTGAAAATGCATTTGGATGAATGTTACCCTTTCCTACAGAGATTTGGCTAAACATTTTTGTTACAGCAATTTTGTTTAGCATGGTAATGCAATCAGTATCCCAGGAGGCTCATCTTTCACATGATGCCTGCCTGCAGTTCTACCTGCAAAGTTATATTATGGCAGTCTTCACAGATAACAAAGTACAGAAACTGTAACGCATAAAGAAGCACAATCATCTGTCAGAGGCTGTCTAAAAAAAAAAAACCAAACAAACAAAAAACCAAAAACAACCAACCAAAATCCCCCCCAGTTTTCAATATAAATATTCATTACAACCACCATGCTATGACAGTGCTTCATTTCAGGAACCAGTGGGCATAAGCTGTATTGCTCATTCACTTAAAATAAATAGTTAGGAGATTCCATGAGCAATTTCTATTTCCTGGACAAAAGGAAGAGCATTATTGTTTTTCAGAGGAAAGGTGAAACAGTAGTGATCAAGCTGTGAACTGAATAAATATAAAGTCTATGAAGTGATTTAGTATTCTTACTGCAGCCAGCTAGCAACAAAGTCAATCTCTTTTGTTGAGGCAGTGATTAGTGAGTGCAGTTGACCTGTGATACTTACTGCTTTTAATCCAATGGTTTGCACATTACGTTAAAGGCTGCATTCACAGAACAATATATTTATTCCTTTTGATACCTTTCCAGTTTTTTAAAAAAAAAATCTCTATTTTAAAAAATTGCTTAAGTAAAGGGCTATGTATAATTAAAAAGTAACTGAAAATAATTACCAGCAAAATCATAATATGGGTCACATTTGCGTGTGTTTTAGTATATATGGCACTGATAAAGTACCATGAGTCTAAATAAGAGAGTCTTGCTAAAATGGACTTGTAAACAGGGGTTTTTTTTCAGATTTTTTTCATATCCTTGAAATAATTTGGATATTAGACACCTATTCATTCTAATAGCCAGGCATTCATTTCCATTCTGTATCTTTCACATGAAGCTCTTTTTACAGTTCAGCTCTTCTATTTAAAGATTAAAGATAACTGACAGGTTTCAGAGGAACGGGGAATCTACAGGCTTCGCATTTACTATCACATCATTTCAAGTTCTGGGGCTGATTATCATCATTATGTGTTACACCTAGTAGTGTCCCATATGTGACAGGTGCCTTCTGAGCACCATTAGAGGCATCATCTCTTAAATTAGGCTTATGAAGAACAGTCAAAAAAAAGCAACAGATAGATGCTGGAAAGGCAGGAGGAAAACAGACAAATGCCACGATCAGCTAGCAGTGGATATTTCCCCCAATAAGAAAGCTTTAATGGCAGCTATATTGTATCTTCACGTGTATGGTTTTAAGGTTCTTTTTCTCCACATGCAAATATGAAGATATATAGACATCAACAAATACAATCACAACAGGATCTGAGTAAGAATCAAGTGTCTTGAGTAGTCCCTTTATGAAAGTAAACCATTGGAGGAGTCTGGGATCTCTCACAACAGTTTCCTCCCCACAGGATACCTTGGCTTCTCATAGTTTTTGCAGATGGATGAAGGCACTGCAGTTCGGTTAAGGACACAGAAAGCACTACTAATAGAATTAGTTGATCCTCCTCTTTCTGCCCCAACCAGAGAAGCAGAGGGGTATGCAGAAAATCTCAGGCTGCAACACCAGCCAAATTACCTGTATATGCACACTCATATCCTGGCTCATCACACTTATGCTAAGTCCAAGGCTACCACATAAGCTGCATTGCTGTAGCACGATTGTGGCAGATGGGTCAGACCTCTTAAATGACACTAGGCAATCACAGGGTAATCATCAGGATAAACTACCAGGACCTGACCAGAACTGAGAACCTTGAAACTCATTTTTATTAGACTTCCTCTATATGTATTTGCAATCAGGCTGGGAAACTCAGGCTAGAATCCCAAGCTACCTTTCTCAATGAAATAAAACACAGTTTAGCGGCAATTGTACAGAAGATGATGGAACTGAAGACGACGACGGAGGGTAAAATATATATAGATTTTCTAAAACTCTACTGACGCTTGTGGTTTGCTCTAAGCAAAAGCCTTCACCTTGACTTACCTCCATACATATTCAAGTTTTCTCCTGAAAACCTTTGAACTACCTGCTAGGTAAATTCAGTATGCAAACTACATCTTTGCTTCATTCTGTTCTTTGTAATTCAAACTTCTTCAGGAGAAGCTCATACTAAAAATAAGGGAGCAAAACTTAAATATACCTGGTCAACCTGTTATCCTAATCATCTCAGTATGAAGACATTACACTGAAATAATTAATAATATTTTCAGTCCTTTAAATCTTTATTCACAACAGCGCAGTCAGATATAATTTTTAGTTCACCAGTTTCCAACAAGTTTGTACATTGTTGTGGCTTCAAGAATGCTGAAAGCTATTTACTTATTTGCTACCCAAAGAAACAGAAGTATGTGACATTTGCAAGGCAGTTAAAGTGTAACACGCTGGCCTAGGAAACAAAACTTGGGGAAAAAAAAAGAAGAGAGGTTTGTCATATTTCACCTAGCCCATCACTGAAGGGCTGGAGGACAAAGTGCAGAAGAAAATCTTGGCAGCTAAAGCAAATTACAAAGGGAGAGCAGCAGCATGCTTTTAGACATACCTCACAACTATATCATTACAGGACCTTCTGCACAGGGGCAGTCTAATACCTGTACACAAGGAGGGCTTCGTAGAATGGAAGCATTCTGCACAGTTCCGTTGCTTCCCAACTTCTGATGCCAAGAATTGCTTTTCCTTGACTTCCTCTGTAAGGGGATGCTCATTTGTTATATTCAGTAAGGGGACAAATAAAGCCTTTTGATTGGTTATATATGTTTTAAACAAGTAAATGAAAAGTGTACTTTCTGAAACCTCTAATAAAATACGTAATTTCACTCATCAATTTTCAGACATTACTTCTTAATAATTTTGGAATTCTTTATTTAAAAATCCTATTTGTAATGGAAATTACTGAATAAGTTATTAATAGAATTAATAAAAAAATACATTGCTGTCTAAAGCTTGGAATTTTTTCATGATTTTTGATCCTGGACTACAAACCTGGTCACTGTTCTGTGACTCCAGTTGTTATTTATCAAGACAATTATCAGGACTAATTGGTTGATATCATTCCTTAAAATGTTCTGTGGTAACTCCTACTACTCTCACAGTTAAAGTGTACTAAAACCTATCTGAAAGAAAGGAGAAAGAACAAATTGACTGCCACAATGTAGAAAACACATTCAAAAAATGAAAATAACTTTACTAACCAATTGCAATTTGGAAGTAGACAAACGGTGAAAGAGCAGCAGACGGTATATGTTACGGGTGTTCTAATTATGTATTTCATCTGGGACTCCATCAACTGTTTCCCTTGTGAAGAATATTCTTTTTCTGTCCTGTGAAATTACAATGAATGACTAAGGAACTGTAGGAAGCAAAGTGGTTTCTAAAAACCTTGAATCATCGGTACTTTATCAGCTAGAATTTCATTACAAGGCTGATTCTGTGAATTTCTGAGGTTTTTTCAGGACACTTATGACAAAATCTGTAAAGGACTTTGGTGTCTATACCCAAAACACAAGTCTGAAAAACCTCATTTAGCTGTCAGTTCACTTAGAAAATGCTAAGTTTCACAGGTGTTAAAATTCTCTTGTTGCCTATGGCTCTGTATCTGCAAATATGCAGCTGATTCTTAGTGTGGGAGGCCCAAGTGATCCAGGTCTTTTGACTCATTACTCCTTGTATTTGGGAAAGCAAGAGACATTTTCTATGCTGGGCTCATGCCCAGAGCTGAATTTTTTTGAAAATACTTTGCTTCAATATGTCACAGTATAAATACATTTTTAAACAATTATTGAATTAAGAGCTTTGGCGTGGGAACACCCAAATTAAGTTATGCTTAAGGATGTACCTTTTGTTGTTCCTAAGAAAATGGAAGTTTGGCTACATGAAAAACCTTTGAAAGATCTTAGTTGTATAAGAACATTGGAGATATATTAGTTTCTGGAAACAAAATAATCTGAAGATACATACACTGGGCATGTCTTGGGGACACTCTGGAAGGGGCCTGGGTAAAACAGGGTGCCAGATCTACAGCTAGGGTAGTGCTGACTGCTAGTGCCCAGAGAAGCAGCAGGGTTTAAGTGTGCATGAGGCGAGAAAAGGAAAAGGAGTAGGATAAGGCAACCTTTGTTTCAGCATCTGTTACCTTTTGAGCGCTTAATTTTGCAATCTTGATGTTTTTTTGCTGTCTAAAAATGTTTTTAACGGAACAGAACTGAACAAACGTCATGAAACATCCACTACTCCAGAGTGAGTATTCTTGGTTTAGATACCCTATTTTCTGGTGAAAATTATTTATGTTTAGTCAACACAAATGATAATCAGTTCTGGTAAGTCTATACTGTGGGAGTCTGAGATGACTGCTTTAAAAAAATATTGTATTTAAAGAACTAGATATTTTTCCTCTTAAAGAAGAGGAATCCAGTGTTAAGAAACCCTAGCTCATCAAGAAGTGCAAAGAGAACCAGAGAAATGTTTTGAGGACTGGAGAGAAGGTCTTAGGCCTCCAGTATTCCAAGAGCTCTATCTGTTAAGTTTATACAAAAGAAGATTGAGAAGTGACCATAACCGAGAGAATACTTGTTACAAAGAGGTTCTTTAATACCATGAAGAAAGGGATAACAAAAACTAATTGCTAGAAGCTGAAACAAGGCAAATTAAAGTTAAAAATACAGCTCCCTTTTTCTTAAGTTAACCATCAGAAACTGTAAGGAGGAGTGGTGCATTCACTAGCAAATTGGATTGGGTATGGTTTAGCAATTTGTTTCAGTTAAAGATACCTATTAAAACTCATATTGCTGTAACTAAGTGGAATGCAGTGATTTATGATATACAAGGAGATCAGATCTGGTTATCTAGCTGGAATGAAACCTTCTGCCTTTAATGAAACTGGTACAAGCTGTAGGCTGTGGGTGCTATAGGTCTCAGGATTTGGCTTTCACTACCTGACAAGTGCATGTGAGCCCCTTAATGTTGGAAGTGGTATTGCCTGGTACATTTTCCTCATACATTTTAAAAAAACATCTGTGCAGGAAATGTTTCCCAAAGGACATATTCAGAACTTGTTTTAGGGGGCATCAGCTCTTACTTAGGCTTTGACCATTAATATATATGATTCCATTATCCTCTCTCGTTAAGTAGTCCTTGAAGTTTTTTTGCTATTGCAAATAATACATGGCAGATGGGACAACCCTATCAGGTCCTTTTGGGAGGAGATAAGCTCTTTCAGATATTTCCTGATTAGTTTAAGTATCCTTTGAGGGACATTAGTAATCTAATTCCAGCATTTTAAATAGGGGAACAGGAAAAGGCTAGCATTACTGAAATAAAAGGTATGCTAGCATCTACTAACTGCTACTAACCATGCCTCTTGCTACTCCACTTCTTTTTTGAAAATGAATATTATTTTAAGAGAGTAACATATTCAAATGTAGGTGATAATATTTTTTGCCCACTGACATTAATTTCACTAAAATATGCAAATATGTACTTAATAAATCAGCTTGTTTATACAATTCAAAGTCCTACATTGAAAATTTTAATCAAATTTATCTGTCAAGAATACATAAATTAAGAAGTTTGAGACGCTTGCATGAATGGTAAAGTTAAGTATTTCTACAAGTTTTGTCTCTAATCCTTACATTTTTTCCATGCAAATCAAGAGGAAGCACATGCAGACTAGCCATTCCCCCCTTCACATGGATTGAATCGTACATGTAATATCTGCAACACAGAAGCTCTTATACTGATGTGAAATTGGGGCCTAACTGAGGAAGATCTGCTCATCTAACTAGCTGTCCTATCCTTAGGGAGCTGTTAGAAGCCTAAAAGTGACAAACATTGTAATACTCGTCAAAATATTTATTAATTAAATATGGGATTATATTATTGAGTCATCAGGAAGTTGTAACTCATGTACATAGCAACACTATTAACTACTTTTTTTATGTAATAGCCATGTCCATAGCTTACTGTTTTCATCCCTCAGTTTCTACCTACTTTGTTTCCCTATAACAACCGTACGGTCTGAAAAATGAAAGAAGTTTGGCATTACCTGTGAAGTTGTTATGCCTCCAGGGTTAAGTTCAGCTCTGTCAAGAGAGGCCTAAAATTCCACTTGGGTGTTGCACAAGGGTGAATTTCATCCTTGTGACTAAAGTCGCTTCTCAGCTTCTGCAACTGGGTATTGTGCTGAAGAGTGACCAATGAACCCAGTTGGACCAAGGAAGGGGAGAGTGCTGGAGGAAACCATTAGTGTGTCTTGCAAGCCTCCCTCAGCAGCAATTCACAGAGAAGATATGTTGTTTGTGCACATAAGTGTGGCTCTTCAGATGCAACAGGTGTTGCTTTTATCACTGGGAGTCCCTGACTCCATTTCAAGTATGCCAGACAAAAGCAAGCTCTGCTGTTAAATGCTTCTCTGACACTGCTATTTCCAGACACTCTGTGGTTTGATCTCTTACAGAGCAGACCCAGATCCAAACACAGCAATTTCCCCCATGGACTGCAACCAATACGACAGACCCGTTCCTCTATGCAAACTGCAGCTACGCTAGCCAGGCAGCAGTTCCCTTTGTGATCCCTCACCCCAAAACAGTTCAGCAGCATAAGGATTTTCCAGTTGTACTCATTTTCCTCTTGTGTTGCTTTGAATGAAGTCATAAAACCCAAACACTCTTTGTACTGCCAGCAGAAACCATGAACATATTTTGATGCAAAACCAGAACATTTTAGAGCCCTACAACAAATTAGTTGTGGTGGGTTGACCTTGTCCAGCTGCTAGCCACCCAGCCGCTCTTTCATTCCCCACCTCAACAGGACAGTGAAGAAAATAAGATGGAAAAGCTCATGGTTTGAGATAAAGACAGGGAGATCACTTAGCAATTACCATCACAGGCAGAACACATGACTTGGGGAAAATTAATTTAATTTACAGCTAATTAAAATGGTGATGGATGGTAAGAAACAAAGAAAAAGACTAAAACACCTTCCCCCCACCTGCTTTTTCTCTCACCCAGGTGCTGGCAGGGCTGTTCCTCACACCTCACCACCTGTGTGGGGTTTTGCCTGCTCTTAAATAGGTTTCCACAGAGGCACCGCCAGCTTCTCTGATGGGCTCAGCTGTGGCCAGTGGTGTGGCCGTTGGGGAACCGGCTGGAACCGGCTGGAACCAGCTGTGTCTGGTCCGGGGCAGCCTCACCCCCTCCTCACAGAGGCTGACCCTGCAGCCCCCCTGCTGCCAGCACCTTGCCACCTGCACCCAGTACAGTGGTATAAGTAAAATTTCTTCAGTGACCCAAACCCACAGTAAACTTGTGCCTCAGGTAACTCAGATATTTATTGCTATAAAAGAATCATCCCCCCCAAATTGGTGCTCTCTTTTCCCTGCTTAAAGAAAAGCTTTAAAATGACAAGATACTCTTTTATCATGCTGTTATTTAAATACACACACACACGAGTCTCTCATACTGGAACTCAGAGACATTTGGCTAGCCATGCCCCCAAGGTTTCTCTTGGTTTGTTGGGTTTTTTTCCCCGAGAGCACAAAGGGTGAAACATGGAACCAATGCCTCTGTCAACCTACTTCTATTTTCAGCTGCAGAATTTTATGTACCAAAGACCCCAAGCTACATGCATGCAGTCAATACCTCTTGCAGAAATTACAAGTTATTATAAATAACTGTGCCCTAACTCTTGAGTAACTATCCACAGACATATTCTACTACTGGTAATTAGAAAGGTATAAAGCTATTCACCCAGTGACATGAGCACCTCTTCACCAAACTCAGCATCAGCTTTAGAGGCTTCACAGTCTCCTAAGACCTTGCAGGTCAGGGAACTTTGCTTTATTAGAGACACAGAGATGAACAACCCACTAGTGAGCAACACCACTGCCTTTTGTCCTGCTTACTGCGATTCTATCAGTAAATACAGAAACTGCACCAGTTTAAAGAAGAAAAAAATTAAAGCTACATTATAGCAATCTCTCCATCTCCTTTTGTCAGTGATAGCTCTCAAAACCAGTTCACTTGTAAGTGCAACAGGCAACTTGCTGCTCTTGGTGCCTGTGGGCGTCCTCAAGACAGCTGTGACAGTAAGCAGATAGAGAGGGTGTACAAGGTTGGGGAAACACTATTAGTTCCTGGGTAAGTATATGAGTCTGCTAGTCCAGGACTTGCAACCCTGGCATCAGAGGCAAGACTAAGCCAGAAGAGCAGCATGAAATCAGGTTTTTGAGCAGGGAACACGTCTGCCAGTGTTGTGATTTCTCATTTCTGCAGGCTAATGTGTGGAATATGATTGCAGTGATGAATTAACTCTGTAAGAGTCTATGCTATCTCAAGAATTTGTGCCAGCAGCAGTTAGCTTCAGAGCAGGAGCTGCAGTGACAGTTCCTAGCACTGTAGCATGCACCAGCCCCCAGGAATGATCTGGGACAGAGACACAGCAGTAGGATCAGAGTGAGAGGAGAGGAACTGTGCCCCGGAAGAGGAGTACTTCAAAAGGGTCTGCCTCTGAAAATCCACCTGTTCTTTACCTCCTCTGATGAAGATTTCTCAGCCATACCGATGCACAGTACACCAGAGCAGATGCAGGCTTTTCATAAGATAATAAAGCCTGAGCTTGTACCTTTGACTCCTGAGGAGCCAGTGCGCGAGTTCTAGTATTTTGTCTGATGTTTCCTGCCTAGCAGATAAATGTGCTATTCAGCCACCAGGGATACGTTTCTCCCCAAAACCAGAGATACATACAGCATCTGCTTTGAATTGGCACAGCCATTTTGAAAGGACAAGGCTTGTGGCCTCGAAAATGCTATCACAGATCCCAAGAGATTTACAAAGGAAAAAAAAGAACTGAATATATTAAATATATGAAATTAATGCTAAATTAAGAGAGAGAAGTTGCACGGTAGAGCATTGGAGTTTTCGGAGTCCCGACACAGGCAGTAAAAGGCCTGGACAAGAAGATAGGCGAGAGCTGCCAACACACAGGAGGCATGCTTGGTTCTCCACATTTCCTGTAGGATGCAGGAAGTCCGTAAGGCTGAATGCGTCCCTCAGGGATACTGCTGGCAAGTATTCAAGAGAAAAAACGCACGACATATGCACTAGTAGAGGTACAGGAATATAACAACTGCTTAAAGTAGAAACATGGTGCTAAACTGATGTATCATAAGTCTTTATTCTCTATGTTTGCTAATACAGTAGCTTTATAATAAATATCCAACTCAATGACTGCATTGACTTTTATGATGCATAGTTTGTGTTTTTTCAAATCATATTTACTAGCTAATTTGCAAATCTTTCAGTCATCAGTACAAATTAACAGAACTCTGTTGTGCAGGCATTAGGATTTAAAATTTATTATAAAGAAGTCCATTAACCCTTACCTATCTTCAGCTTGGAATCAATTCTGACATTAGGATAAATAAAACTCAGAAAAATTCACGACCTACTCTGCATTAGCAAAAAAATCAGTTTTCTAGAAATAAATGTTGACTATAAAAAGTTATGAATCTTTCCTCTTCCTACAAACTTCAAAAACAATCTGTCTTTTATAACAAAATCTAAAGTATAATCAGAAAATAATTATATTCTAGCTGAGATAGCAATTTATGTTTAGCAATTCTGATTTAATTTACATCTCAGACCGGATCATTACAGTACTAAAAAAAAAATTAAGATGCAGAGGTCCCCTCCTGAGCTGAGTATTGTGGTGCAGGACCCTACGTGTTCTGTCACTAAGGAAAGGAAACATGGACATTTTGTAGGAAGCAACAATTTCATCACCTTTTCAATAAAAGCCTCCACGTGTAATACCTTTTCAAAACTATCAGTACAACCAGTGGACTAACATTAACCTCTGAATGATTCACAAACTTCTCATATTTTCTGCACTCCTGCCCCCCCCCAACATCCCCCCCCTCCCCCCAAAACCCAAACCCCCACCAAACCCACCACTGTTTCTGTATTTCAATAATTTTGTGGTGGTATCAAAATTACAGCTTGCTTTTCCATCTCCTTGGGACAGCCCTGTTATCATTACTGTTTTGGTATACCTGCTTCTCAATTGTTTATTCCTTTATGAGTTTCCCATTTCCTTCTGTTTATTAAGCAGCCTTTACACTGTCTCATGCTAAGAGTGCAATACTTCAGAGGGCTATGCATTTCTCAGTACACCACTCTCTGTGTCAATCCATCTTTCCTTCTCAGATACAAGCTCCCGAGGGGGGAAAAAAAAAAAAAAAATCATTCCTCCTCCTACCCATCCCAGACTTG
This sequence comes from Harpia harpyja, assembly GCF_026419915.1. Classification (NCBI taxonomy): domain Eukaryota; kingdom Metazoa; phylum Chordata; class Aves; order Accipitriformes; family Accipitridae; genus Harpia; species Harpia harpyja. Next base: position 28,190,513 of record NC_068953.1, read on the forward strand.
CTCCCAGTATTTGTGTAAACAGAATTGCACAGTCTCTTTGACTATATTTTCCTTCTGTTTTGTGGGTTAAGCATCAAATCACCGAGCTCAATGGGTTGGAGAGTACCTTCTTCACCACTTTGGTAGAAGAACTGGAATCCAGTCAAAGATTCCTGTTTGTTTCCAAACTTTTTTGTACAAATGCCTCAAAACATTTAATTTTGGCTTTAAAAAATCCTTACAAAATATATTTATATACATATTAATTTGTCAGAAATAATCTTCACTTTGGATCATTTAATGTTCTAGAACTAAAAAATCAGTTTTGTACACAATTCAAAGTGCTCTTCCTGTGATCTGCTGTAGAAACTACCAGAATACTGGTGAGACAGACAACATATCTAAATAGAAAAGCCATGCATGTTTATACGCAGTAGTAAACAAGAGTAACTTGGAACACAGCTGTATTTCTGTGGTTTCCTCATTTTCTTACTGCTGGGCGCACCGCACAACAGTGTTAGATGATACTAGCTGCTGACAGCAGTAAAAAGCCCGATTACTAGTGCTCTAGATATGTCAGTACTTAACATTTAAAAGATGGGCAGATCTGCTTGTCTGAATAAAACAAGGCATAGGAAAAAGAGACTATTGCAAATCTGGCTGTGCATACAGTCTGAGGAATGAAGTAGGACGTGGCATAATCAGAACAACTGTAGAGGAATGTCACATACTGAGCATAACTAGCCAGCGCAGGAGTAACAACTTGACCTAGTCTTTCCATACAGTTCAAGGAAAAAAAAAAAAAGAAAAAAAGGTGCAGTGATCAGCTGTGCAAGCTGGTCTCTACATTAAAGCTAACCTGGACTCCAGTGAATAAGAGAAGAGAAAGCAGCATGATCAGAGATTAGCAATGTGGAAGAAGGAAGGCAGAGCAATGTGAAAAATTCATGGCTAGGACAACCACAGGAAATGATGTGTTGTTGGCAGATGTTTGTTTTAAAGTTTTCCAGGATGCCAGCTATGCATAAGAGCAGCAGCTCTCTCCGTATGCCAAGAGCTGGAGTCGGAGAAGAGCAGGAGCAACCCTGAGGGACAGCCACTAAGAGAAAGGCTTCTGAAGTTCACACCTCAAAATGCCAGCTGCTTATTGTCCTTGCGGTGCCAGCATGGCACAGCATTTCCCCTGGGCTGCCATCCCCCAAGCCCCTGTGCCAGCCTCCCCCGCTGCCTCCCTTCAACAAAGCATGCATAACCAGGCTTTCAGCTTGACAGCTGAGCTCTTGGCTTTGGCCCACTGTCTTATAGGGACCAGTACAGACTTTCAACTTCCCTCACCCCTCCAAGATTAATAAATTTGAACATTTTAAGTTAGAGGCATTCATGAGACCTCTTGTATACTACAGGTCATTACATTTCATTACTTGCTCCAGTATTGAGCTTAAAATCTTCTGTGTGACCTTCCAAAAAGGCACCTAGTCCTGACCTCAGTCTGTTGAGAGCTGGAAAACCTCTGCACTCCTTTGGGTTTGTGCAAGGTTAATCAGCGCCACTGTTCACATTCTGTGTGATTTCTCATTTGAATTTATTATGTTTCAGTTTCCAACTGATGATTCTTGTTATGATTTTACCTCCTGGATGAGATAAATATACAGAATAAAGAGTCTTTCTCATGGAGAGGAAACATTATAATCACCTCATCTTTCTTTTCAGCACCTTCCTTGATTTAGCAGCATCACTTAAAAATTTGGACCTCTGAACTGGATAGAGCATTCAAATAGTCGATCCACAGATGTTGTATCAATTGTTTAGACCTACATGACGGTTAATATTTTCCTTGCTTACTAAGTGACTTCAAACTATTTGCTTTCTTCACGTAATCAAAGTACATTACCCTGCATCCTTCCCAGTACAGAAAATAAACAGTAAATGCACTTCATCATTTTGTTGGTGATCTTGCCACCCCTGTCTACTAACAGGTCAAAACCACAGCTAGGATGTGATCTGTTCCTAATTTACCCATTTTTGTAGCTATATCAACTATATCTTTTCTCCTGATAGCTCTACCCTTCCATTTCAGTTTTCTGTTTCATGACTTCTTCATATGGATTACTATAATTTTTTTCCATTGTTACAAGGTTCGTTATTCATTTCTTACCAGTTCTAGTCTTCAGTTCAGACCCGAGTCAGGGTAGCCTTTAAGCCAAAGCTTCCCTCATTCTTGAAAGAGCATTTGGGGCTTTCTGGCCACTAAATGCATTCTTCCTAAGCAAGTCCCAGTTTAAACTTCTGTTTTTGTCATGTGTTGTCCCACCACCTCCATCCCCCTAAAATTTCACCATAACATATTAGCAAACAGACTTTGAAGAGAGGTTTTGCTATGACCAAGACTGCCTCCTTTAGTGACATGGTATCAGAAGCTGCCAAGTTTTGCGATTAAAATTTCTAATATAAAATAGGAGTTTGACATTTTGATACCTAGCAATATGTCTCAATTAAAGGATCATATAAACAGTGGTAATCACATTACATGAATGAGTATATTAGCTTCTGGAATTCTCCTTCCAGTTTTTGTGCTGAATAGCACATACAAATGGTAAAGTTAAAAATCTACCTTTCCTGTGTATAAAAAGCATAGCACAAAGATCTATATCTGACACTTGGCATACGAAACCACAAGTGCATTTTCCATGGAGCTTTAGAGAAATCTGATTGTATTTAATATGTAGAAGTACACTCATCCATGCACACATATTCCTACACAAATGGACTTTAAGGCTGAAAGATTTTCAGACTTGTGATTCAAATTTAATAAAGTATAATATTTAATCCTTTGCATACATTATAGCAGTATGCTGTGAGTATTACTTCATGTCTAAATTTTAGAACCATTGCATTTGTTCAAACTTTAAATGTCAGTGGCCGATATTACATTGAATTCAGCTTTTGTATTTCAAATTGAACACATGCTATGTTCTAATTCAGTGTTTTAAAATACATTATTTACTTTCTAACTTTTCTTTCTTCTATCATCAGAGTAATTTAACACATGTCATTTCCTGCATTGCTATCCAATTCACACATCGGCAGGTGGTATACAATTTTTCCTTATTTTTTTCCCTCTTTTTACTGTATACCATTTTGTGTGTTTAGATAGGACCCATGTTATTTAAAAAGCAGCAGCAGAGTGGCACTGTAGAACAATGCCAGCTTCTACAGCATATATTTCAGAGTTTTTAATGACTCTTGTCTGTGTACCATTTAGTAACTCTTTTATTTATAGAGATTATAACTTTGAGCTAGTGAAAGTTTTAGCATATGTCCCATATTAATACATTCAAAGGGCAATTACCAATATCAATCAGCTAAAGCAATATGGAGCAATTCACATGCAGCTGCTTAATGCGAATGACAAAAAAAATTTCATCACTTGCATGATCCTGTATGCTAGACACAAGTATGTGCTTTTGCACATTCTTCTAACGCCTATCAGATAGACCTTTTATAGCTGTTCCTGGCTACTTTGCCTGCTGCAAATGCTTACTTCTGTCAATATAGTTACAATTCTTCTCTGATTATTTTTTTTCCATTTCTTCTGAACTAATCTCCTCTACCTTTTTAACCAACAGGAGAAACAGTGGAAAGGATGCATGTAGACACAGAGAGGAGGATATGAGGTTTTTGAGTAAAACCATGAATTTCACCAAAAAGCCCAGAACATTTTTTAAAAAAGAAAAAGATGTCCTCAAACCCACAAAACACCAAGCTCGATATATGGACCACCCCTTCCAACCCCCAACAAGATACCAAAAACCAGAAAGGGGCCTAAAAGAAGTCAAATAAACCAGGGTGTTATTATCAACCATCACTGGAGTTAGAAGGAAATTCGTGGTGAGTCAATCTTGTATTTCTATATTCTTTAAACACATAAGTTTATTGTTCTTTAGCAAACTACACATAAAGTAGAATAGCAGCTTTACACAGCTCAAATGAAGAGTTTGGTTTTTCAGACAAACATTTTTGTTTCCTACAGTAGCAATTATAGGAGACACTAGGAGTTGGCTAGAAAGCTCAGTACAATCTATAAACACTTATTCATAGAACCACTGGGTAGACACTGTATTGGAGCCAACTCTTATGTTCAACATTTCCGTTGTGAAACAAGTTTGACATTTCTGTCTGTCTCCCTTTTTTTTTAAAGGACAAATCAATTTGTAACAGACACAGCAGTTTGCAACCAACTGCGCTTAAGATCAAAATGAATTAATGATACTGAAATAAAGGTAACAGCACAGTAAAGAGCAACAAATTGGAAATAGAGAGTAATATAAAATGGAGATCTGAATTAGAAAGGCACATAAACACCCCATGGATTAGCCAACAAAGCTTCTCTATTCTTCCTAATTTCCTCCTACTAATTCTTTGTATTGTAGCAAATTGATCAGCTGTTAAACACATGGTCACCTCTTTTAAAAAAAAAGATTGCTATCTTTCGTGTTTGGCTCAAAACTAATGTTATCCAGTCTTTCAGAAAATGATACTGGATATCCCTTTCAAACCACATCAGTTCTTTATCTCTGCTGCACTTTGTTGTTACCCTGCTCAGATGCATCTTGCATTTCATATGGGCAGACATTATCTAGGGATCTGGCGTCACTTCTGAAACAACAGGATTACTGCCTCTCTGACCTCCTTACAACAACAAAAAAGTTTGCTTTCAACCTAAACATGTTCGGCTGAGGGCTTTATCAGCTCACATGTCTACACTCACAACTTACAGTTATGTTTATGAATTAAACAAGGATATCTATAATAAATACTAGCAACATTAGTAACAATAAATATTTGTAACAAGAAGAGACATCAGCCAAGTTTCAACATCAATACTCATGTACCCCTTCTAAATACAATGCTGCCCTGCAGCTGGGCTAACCAACCACAGCAGAAGGTCTGCAAAGCTCTGAGTTGCTAACATGCCATCAACTTTCACATGCCCTGCAGGCAGTCAGCAGGCCTGTCGGTCCTCAGTTCCAGGAATAAAAGCAAGCTCAGAGCAACTAGTGCAGCCCACTGACTGTTCCAGTTGTGCTGGGATTGTCCCAGTATAAATCAGTCCAGAGACACAGAAATGAAAACACACTTCTGGGAATGGTGATGTCTCTTTGCACTGCATGTCAGGCAGAGCGTGACTTCTCAAGCTGGCCTTGCCAGCCTCCCATGACAGCCTAGGTGCCATTCATAAAACTGGAAATGCAGACAGGGCTCCTTCCATTATTTTCTTTAGGCTAGTGCTCAGGGCAATCACGCTGGATGGAAAAAGCCCATCTTGAAGTCCCTTCTTTCCTGACTTGGGACAGGTCCTAGAAACAAGCTGAGACCTCATGTTAGGATAATACAGAGGAATGGAGCTTTTTGTCCCTCCAGCTGTTCTTTGAAAGGTACTTGCCTCCATACAAAACATTGAAACAGTCACAGAATCAGATGCTGAAGTCTAGATGTTACGAGCAATTACTGTCTTCACTTCTAAGCTACCAGGCCATCCTTTCTCTTCTGCAAAGAAAAGATGGTACCCCTGTCTCCTTTCCCTCTGTAAATGACACCTATAGCCTGCTCCTACTTTCAGAGATGCCCCAAGTTAACCAAAATGTTTAGATTGCAATCAGTATTTAGAAATAGTTGTTATTGAGCAACTCCCTGCAGAGCCAAAGCCTCAAGAAAAAGACAGACACAAATACCACAGGACGTTTCTAAAATTAGCAGATCTAAGTTGGTTAGAAATTGGGGGGGGGGGGTGCGTGTGACAAAAATTCTCTTGGCAGCAACTTAATTCCCTCAAAGTTTTCCACTCAGGTCCATGTTAGATTAACAGTCTGTAACTGTAAAGGGGCTGCAGCAAAGATCAAATAATCTCATTTACCACTTTTTAGGCATTTCCAAAATATCTGTTAATGATATTTCAACTGTACTAGAAACAGCAGCTTACATAATTATGGATGGCCACAGATATAATAGCATAGTGCCTTTACAGAAGACAAAAGAGGAGAGAAGACTAAAGTAACTCTATTCATAAACTGATTCTGACATGACCAGTGGAAGACACATACACCATGATGTGATGGTTATTGCAGCCAGGCTGGAAACATTGCACTGGTATGACTACAAAAAGTTTTGATGAAGAGATTAGAAAGAACAATACAAGGAACAGAGATATCCACTTCATATATAAACATCTTTCCCCAACACTTAGCAAACTTGCGGTACCAGTACTGCAACATGTATTCAACTTTGCAGCAAGTTCTTTTTAGCATTCTGTATACCCCTAAATTGTACAATTTCTTTGATGTAAAACATGTCATTTCTAGATTTAAAAACCATAAAAGCAGAGTTATACAAAAACTATGGCACAGAGTAGATGCTCTGGAAATTTTACTGCATCCTACATCTGGCTGAACTTACTCAATTGCCAAGGAAAAAAGCCCTTTTAAATACAAGATTAGCACTCAGCCCTTGAACAGTAACGTCTGTTCTCTTTAGAATTTAATTGCAAATAACAGCAGAGGATAAAAATAAATAAATTGAACACAGTTATATGATACTAAAGCCTTTCTTGACAAATACTTAAAACAGAAGTGGTGGAACTGTTAATGATAATTTAGATGGTTGTCTTGAAGAAGCTACTTCGGAGCTGTTTTTATTACCTGCTTAGTCACACACATTTTCCCTATTAATATTACTTCTATAAGTGAGTAAAATAGTTCTTTGGGATATTCACTTAACTAGATTAATACAGAAACTGGAAAAAATGAACACAGGGACACAAGTTGGGCGTTAAGAGTCTCCTTGGTTATTTTACTGAGCAGTTCCAATTTATAGTTCTCTAAATTATGTGACAGATTCTCTCCTGGAAAATGTTCATTCAGCTCCAGTGCACTTCAGCATATTGGTGAGAATTTGTCCCAGGACCATTTCACCACAGTACTGATCACCTGTTTAATATATCCTCATCATTGGAATTTTTCCTCTCTGTAGGAACATGAAACAGCAGCTCTGTTCTAGAAGGCTATATATGTCTGTTTTAACGGGAGCTTCAGGACTGGTCATTTTGGGTGGATTACCTGGCTTTTGAGTAATTTTTTAAGATAAGTCCACGTGCCCTTTTCTTTATTCCATGCTACATGTTTCCACGTGTTTCTCTTCTTGGAGCTGTCATGAACTCCAAAAGACAAAACTTCTACTTCTCCTTACGTGCAGCATTACAATGGTACAGCCCGTGCCCTGGTCACTACTCCAAGATAAGGGAGAGTTGGACCTGCATCACCTGAAATACATCTTTGCTCAGGCTTCCCTTCTGCTGCTGCATAAGGATCTGGCTGAAACAGCCCGTAATATGTACATTCAATTTGCTTAAAAATGAAGTGGAGTTTTGAGCATTTCAGCTAAGGCAATCTGTTTTTCTGCAGATTTGTGTCTTCAACTTCTATCTGCTTGGTAAGGTGCAACTGCTGACTGATCTCTTCCATAAGTTAGGGCAGAGATCTTAAGAAACAGAGGCCTCTGTCTTTTGAGCAGGAATTCCTTCCACAGCTTTTTGCTCAGTGCCACAGAGTCTCTCTTTTATTCATCTGAAGAACTGAGAACTAACTTCCCCTGAAGCTCTCCATTTCTTTGCTTATTGTCACTGAAATTGGCCCATTGGTTCAGAAGTTACTAGGGTAGAAGGAGAGACAGACAGATGCAGACAGTATGCTTTCACAAGGCTCATTTTTTCAGAAAGCCATTGCAAAAAACTGTGGGTATACAACACAGGCCAATACTACGTTTTCTGTATCTAGGGCAAAGAGAAGCCTGCCTACAACACTGAACCATATTATAGGAACCCAAAATCCTATTACTGGATATTTCACATGCTTCCAATATGCCTCTGAACAGGTCGTTTGGTATCTTTGTATCCCATCTATCTTTATGACTCACATTTTAAGCAATTATAAGCGAGGATCATAGTTTAGTACAACTTTACAGTTATCTACATCATTTGGACACCAATCCCAGTTAGACTTCTGTGAGATGTTGTAATATAAATAGTTAAAAATAATCCAAAACTTGTCTATATTAAGTAGCTAATACTTATTGTAGAATGAATAATTTTTTCATGCATTGTAAATTACCAATTTGCACAAAAACCCCATGTAATAATCTCTGTCTACAGTAAATACCCTTCATACAGAGAAGCTTAGCAGGTACAAGAACATTCAGCTAGGGAACAGCTGTGCTCTCACCTATTCCACAGAACATTCCCTAGCAGAGAAGTCCTTAGTGTTAGAACAGGTAAGATTATAATGATATAATTATAGATAAATATCATTAATAATCATTATATGTGCTAAGCTGGACCTTGTTCTCACCCACAAGGAGGCGCTGGTGGGAAATCTGAAGCTCAACGGCAGCCTTGGCTGCAGCGACTATGAAATGGTGGAGTTCAAGATCCTTAGGGCAGTGAGGAGGGCACACAACAAGCTCAATACCTTGGACTTCATGAGAGCAGACTTTGGCCTCTTTGGGGATCTGCTTGGTAGAGTACCATGGCATAAAGCCCTGGAGGGAAGAGGGGCCCAAGAAAGCTGGTTAATATTCACAGATCACCTCCTCCAAGCTCAGGAGCAATGCATCCCAACAAAGAAGAAGCCAGGTAAAAATGCCAGGAGGCCTGCATGGATGAACAAGGAGCTCCTGGACAAACTCAAACACAAAAAGGAAGCCTACAGAGGGTGGAAGCAAGGACAGGTAGCCTGGGAGGAATACAGAGAAATTGTCTGAGCAGCCAAGGATCGGATTAGGAAAGCTAAAGCACTGATAGAATTAAATCTGGCCAGGGATGTCAAGGGCAACAAGAAAAACTTCTATAGGTACGCTGGTGATAAAAGGAAAACTAGGGAAAATGTGGGCCCTCTCCAGAAGGAAATGGGAGACCTGGTCACCCAGGACATGGAGAAGGCCGAGGTACTCAATTTTTTTGCCTCAGTCTTCACTGGCAAGTGCTCCAGCCACACCACCCAAGTCACAGAAGGCAAAGGCAGGGACTGGGAGAATGAAGAACTGCTCACTTGTATTGGGTCTGGCTGAGATGGAGTTAATTCTCCTCACAGCAGCCCTCATAGCGCTGTGCTCTGCATGGGTAGCTAGAAAGGTGTTGATAACACACCAGCGTTTTGGCTACTGCTGAGCAGTGCTGGTACAGCATCAAGGCTGCCTCTCCAACATTTTTGCCCCCCTCAATGGCAGGCTGGGGCTGGGCAAGATCTTGGGAGGGGACATAGCCAGGACAGCTGACCTAAACTAACCAAACAGATATTCCATACCATATGACGTCAGCTCAGCTATAAAAGCTAAGTAAAGGGAGATGGAAGGGGGGGTGGAGGGGTGGGCTTTTCGTCTTCCAGAGCAACCACTACATGTACTGAAGCCCTGCTTCCCGGGAAGTGGCCAGACATCACCTGCTGATGGGAAGTAGAGAATAACATCATTTGTTTTTCTCTGCTTTCACACGCGCAACCTTTGCTTTCACTTTATTAAACTGTCCTTATCTTGACCCATAAGCCTTTTGTTATATTTTCTCTCCCCTGTCCAGCTGAGGAGGGGGAGTGATAGAATGGCAGCCAGCCAGGGTCAACCTACCACACTACTGTAGGATAAGATCAGGTTTGAGACCATCTAAGGAACCTGAAGGTCCACAAGTCCATGGGACCTGATGAGATGCATCCACAGGTCCTGAAGGAACTGGCGGACTAAGTGGCCAAGCCACCATCCATCATATTTGAGAAGTTGTGGCAGTCTGGTGAAGTTCCCACTGACTGGAAAAGGGGAAACATAACCCCCGTTTTTAAAAAGGGAAAAAGGAAGACCTGGGGAACTACAGATCAGTCAGTCTCACCTCTGTGTCCAACAAGATCACAGAGCAGATCCTCCTGGAAACTATGCTAGGGCACACGGAAAATAAGGAGGTGATTGGTGACAGCCAACATGGCTTCACTAAGTGCACATCCTGCCTGACAGATTTGGTGGCCTTCTACAATGGGGTTGCAGCGTTGGTGTATAAAGGAAGAGCAACTGACATCATCTACCTGGACTTGTGCAAAGCATTTTACACTGTTCCACATGACATCCTTGTCTCTAAATTGGAGACACATGGTGTTAGGGAGGATTTGACAGATGGACCACTGGGTGGATAAGGAATTGGCTGGATGGTCACACTCCAAGAGTTGCGGTCAATGGCTTGATGTCCGAGTGGAGACCGGTAACAAGCGGCATTCCTCAGGTCAGTATTGGGACCGGTGCTGTTTAACACCTTTGTTGGCGACATGGACAGTGGGATTGAGTGCACCCTCAGCAAGTTTGCTGATGACACCAAGCTGTGTGGTGCCGTTGACATGCTGGAGGGAAGGGATGCCATCAAGAAGGACCTTGACAGGCTTGAGAGGTGGGCCTGTGTGAACCTCATGAAGTTCAGCAAGGCGAAGTGCAAGGTCCTGCACATGGGTCGGGGCAATCCCAAGCACAAATACAGGCTGGGCAGAGAATGGATTGAGAGCAGCCATGAGGAGAAGGACTTGGAGGTGTTGGTTGATGAGAAGCTCAACATGGCCCAGCAATGTGCATTTGCAGCCCAGAAAGCCAACCGTATCCTGGGCTGCATCAAAAGAAGCACGACCAGCAGGTTGAGGGAGGTGATTCTCACCCTCTAGTCCGCTCTTGTGAGACCCCACCTGGAGTACTGCATTCAGCTCTGTTTAACATCCCTTCCAACTCAAACCATTCTAGGATTCTACGATTCTATAATATAGAAAATAATTAATATAGAGAGAATAAGTGAAAAAACAGCAAAATATTTTTTCATCACTGTATCGATGTATCACAAACCCTTCTGGTGTGATATGTATATATCTACACACACATCCAGGCCAATGTGTACATTAAGTAAATATTTAAGACTTCTACAAGAAAAAGCTTAATAATGAAAACTGCCCATGTTAAAAAAAAAGACACTTTTCTGTTTCTTATTTAGTATTTTAAGACAACTAAAATCCAAAAAAAGTGTTTTAATATGCTAACTTTATGCTTGCATTAAAATGCAGTCTGATCACTGTAATAATCAGCAAGATTCAGTCTGAACATTTCAAGATAATTGCCATCTTTTAGTATTGAAGAAAAATCTACCTTTTCAACTTCAATTGAAGAGAATTTAAAATCACAACAGCAGTTTTAGATTTTGCTCTCTAAGTAGCGTGGGTGAAACATCATGGAAAATTAAAATATATGGCAAGGAAATTTGCTAAGAAGGTATTACATCTATTACAAATTATTATTGTCTTTCCTTAGCAAGTCTTTAATATATTGTAAAGGTGTCAAACAATTTGAAAGAAATTACATAAAATTCCTTATAATTTTAAAAGATCCTATCTATTCCAGGAATAATGGTGGCTTGACTAAAATGAGCAAGACATTTTGCTTAAGACTCACTTTGTACTACTGAAGCATCACTATGCAAAGAGGAATGCTGGTTCTGCTGAAGTTCTCTGCAACCTTCTTATTAGGCTGAATTATGCCCAAGCAGTTGCTGGCAGGCAGCAAACATAACAGTGCAGGGAAGCTGAACATCAAGCTACTGGAGATTCCTGTTCTTAGAAGTAGTGGGTCTCATTTTGTCAAATGGAAGTGGTTGTGAGCCAAAAGCTTGTCATCAGCCATAGAAGAGATAAACACAGGACTGCTTCAACTTATTTAATTGACATGTTTCATAGATACGGTGCTGTCAACACAAAACTGGGAAACACATTCCTCCTTCCCTGAAGACAGTAGACATTAAACAACAGAGGAACATGATAGACCCCAGCTTCAGCTTCCCGCTTCGTAAAAATGAAGGCACTGAAGAACACCACATAAACACCTGCTGATAGCTTCTAATCTCCCTTCATTCAAAGTAGACAATTGGTAAAACCAGCCAGCACTGTACAGGCACAAACGCTGAGAGGACCCGATTCTAGAATAATTTACTTTAAAAACAGAAGCAATAATTTATCATAGTCCCTGCAGTATTAGCAAACTCAAAGCAAATGGTCATCTAATACTGCACTTTTGCAGTACCTTAACATAGAAAATACTGACTTCTGCAAGAAAAAGAGTGGCCATGTGTTATCAGACTGAGTTACAGCATTTCATTCTCTTTGCTATCTGGACAGCAGAAGCAGCAAGAAAACCAACTGGGGGAAATAGTATGACCAGAGGCCTGTCTGCAAGTGAAGCTTCAGAATGTGAAATTTAAATACATGTACCAGCTAAAGGTGGTGAATGTCATCCTAACAGGCAAGAAAACATGTACCAGGGAGCTAATCCCTGCATTGCTCTCATGTCTCAAGCTAACATGTAACATGTCTTCAGCCTGGGCTGTTGAGCTCACCTTCACAGATAGATGAGTACAAAGGGTATTTTTTTTTTTGGTGGACTTTTTTTTTTTTTGTCTCTAAACTGAATTGGTCTATTATTTTTATTTAAATAAATTATTTAAATCATGGCATATTCAATGGTTTTGTTATATGATATTGTTAGGCTATATTATCTTAAGTACATCTCATTTGCAAGTTCATCTTTCTTGACCAGATTTTTGTGCAACTCTGAGGCACAAAATACCTTCCTAATTATGAAATATATTACTTAGCTATCTCTTTGTATATCTAATACATCTACTGATAAATACTTTTTATTCACAATGTAAAAATACCACTCATTCAATTCAAATGGGTATTGCAAGGCTTTAATTAAAAGTTTTAAAATATTTCACATTTTTCTAGTGCTTTTTATATTGGAATTAAGCAATGATTTTTGTAATGATTAACATGGTGGTTTGCTCCATTGCCATAAAACTGATATTCAAGTAATATCCAAGACATTAGCTACTATTTTATGCTATCAACAACTGTCATGACAAGTAACTCTTGGATTGACGAGGTGCTAATGAAAATACAGCAGACCACAGATCTTTGTGATATCTTTATGATAGAAAAAGATAGAAATTCAGCTGTAGTAGATGCTCCCTTTGGGTTTTCAACTGAGACACAGAAAATTACTAAAGAAGATATGAACAAATGACTCCTGGAAGTCAGACTTTTTAAAAAATGTGTGTGTATATATATATATAAAAATTTTTCTTTTAAAAACCTCTCAGTTCTAGTCATAGACTTTAAAAAATTAAATTCTCTGGGGAGTATTTCATAAACACATTTGATCATTTTAATTTTCTGCTCTTAAGTAATCATCACCCAGTAACAGTGTGGGATGCTCATTTTCTGTGAATTTGAACTGAGGGCCTGACTTCGAGGACCTGCTGAGTTCCCTATTGATTGCAGACTTTGAAACAGCAGTGTTTTTCATTGCTACTCATGGCTGTCAAAACTGCCGAAGTATTAATGATATGATGTGGCTCTTTAATTCTCTCCGTTTTTCTTTCGTTGTCTCCTTGCCTTCCATCTATAAGATGCTACTGCTTGATGGATACAAGAAACATAAAGAAAGGATAATTTCTTGCCAGGAATGTTTCTCTCTCTATCTTTTGTAGTTTTATTTTTGTACTTCAGAGTGAAATATTCCTACTGTGCAGCCAGATGTTCTATAATCCTATTTTTATACAGCCCAAAGGACTCAAATCCCAGGTAAAGTCTCTTCCATGATGACTTGAATTATGGGTAAATTCAGGCTTTAAAATAAGATAAGAGTTTATGGCAAAAGTGAAGTGTGCTTTTCCTAAAAGACAACTGCTCCGTCTAATATCACACATATATAAATATACTAATATTCCTTTGCTAAAAAATGATGGCATATGCTTGTTACCACACTGGTAAGGAAAACAAATGACATATGTTAAATGTTCTGCTGCAATACAAAAAGGCAAAATATTTAAAACTTGGAAGTCTGCATATAGGTAATCTTCAATACATAAGCACTAAAATAAGAGCAACGTAATTCTATGAAAGGCCAGCAAAGTGCAGCTCTACCATAATTAATGGGAATTTGCTGAACTAAAAGTTTCAGGACGCCCTTTAAAGTTCCAGATACTTGCCAAAATCAGGAATCTTGCCACAGGACTAGAATTTTGATGGAGAATGTGATTTCAGATTTGCTGTCCTCTATATCTCATTTGGTAAGCAGATTATCACTATTATATCACTGCAGAAGTTTGCCACTCTACTGATTCACAAAGACAGTATATTTAGAAAAGAGCAAGCACTTGACTTTAGTCCACCTTTTCTTCCACTAAGGTCAATGAGGGTTTTACTGCTGCTTTCGGAAACAGAGGAGAATCCACGAGGCACATTTTGAAACAAAACAAAACAAAAAGTCTCACTTGTGGAGCTGGATTAGCTACGTAATGATAACAAGAACTGATTCTAAATTACACATCAGAATTTTGCATCATAAATAGGAGTAAAGACAAACACACTACCTTTGTCCACAGACACACACGGTTATAACCAAACTCTTTTTCCTAGGAGTAGGGCTGCCACCTGCCCCAGTGGCAGCACTACCCAATACAGTATCTATACTCCAGGTCATGTAATAATGCAAAGCGCGTGTTAGATGCACTTGCAAAGTCATTTTATTTGCTGGCCCTGATACCTGCACATAAAAGCCACCGCTCTTCAAAACTGTATCAATAAAACTAGCAGGAGGCCAGCCACAGCGTATGCTGCCCTTTCTAATGTCGGAAAAGTTGTTCTTTCACTCTGTAAACAGCTGATTCTACTATTTACTCTTGAATGATGGGGTTAAATTTCCCACAAGGAAAATCAATACAAAGACCCATAAGGCAGAAATACTATTGCAGTTAAAACACTAAATAGCTGCTATATGGCAGTAGGGTTTCTAATGACTAGAGAGATGTGTTTTTAACAGAAATCTCTTCCTACCTTGGTACAGACTGAAAGGAAAACAAAGTATCACATGCCAACCAGGACAGTAGATTGTTACATGTTTTTAAACAAGAAAATAAAAAAGATTAATGTAACAAAAGTGGGTCACAAAGATCCAGGCATATTTGAAGATGATGGATTGTGCTGGCTATATTCAGCTGCAACTTATCCCACCTTCTGTTTTCATCCCTTCCTGAAATGGAATGCAGACATAAACTATCCAAACATTGCCAACAAGAAATCCCTCAGTTCCAGTGAGTGACAAAAATCAAACTGTACCCGTCTGAATTGGCTACAGTTCAAGAATTTTGTGCTCAAAAGAATATACATCCCAGTTTTGATCTAACACTATCACCTCATATACTATATTACATAAGGCCATCCCTAGAATTTGACTCTTCATCGTCTTCCAGAATATTTTTTCATGGATTTTGGGGATAATTGGACTCTGTGTTGTTAAATTTCAGTTTGACTGCCAGGTCTGCAGTATCTAGTTCTTTTCTGAAATCTCAAGATCCTGGAGACAAGTGATTAAATGAGAACCTCTGCTTTCTTAAAAATAAAAATAAAATCCTAAACCCCTCAAGAAAAAGCCAAACATGAAATTATTAGCTCTTGTAGTTCTGAGACAAGAGCTTGAAAACAATCAGAGTATACCCTAAAAACTCAAAAGCTGGAATGCAAACAACTTGTATCTTGAGGGAAAAACCCAGCAAAATTCTGATAATTTGGGGAATAATGTATATTTTTGAATACTTAGAATTGCAAGAAAACAAGCTTTTTCAACTTCATCTTCTGGAAATACCGCAGAATACTAACCTGTAGTCATGGCTAGGTTGTCCCCCACGCTTTGGCAACTCTCCCTTCCAAAAATTAAAAATGCTGACAGCCACAAGCATTTTTATCCTATTCTCTCTTTTACATCCATTTTGTTTATTGTGCCTATAAATTGCCTTTAGTCTTCATCAGATGCTAAAATCTTCCAAATGAAGAGTATCTTATGCTAGATATTGCCACAGTGCTTAGCACAGTAAGACTCAGACCTGTATGGAGAACATAGGAGTTGCTACTATAAACAGTCAGCCCTTATGAAATCATTGGAAATTGCCATTCTGACTCTCCAATTATTTATGATCAGTATTTCTGGGCAAAAATCAGTGATACCTGTATCTCATCTTAAAAATTAGAATAAATTAAATCAATTTCAGATTAAAGTAATCTGAAGTTTAAAGTGTTTAAATATTAATGGGCATTTAATGGGCCAGATAGAGAAGACAGAGATATCTGAAGATATCTCTAAAATTTTTGAGATTGCCTTTAAACTGATCATATTTATTCTGAGTTTGTTTTCTTTTAAACTTTTCCTCCTCTGGTCATGCTTCATCTTTTCAAGCACTTCTATTCAGCCATCAAAGAGAAGCTTCCTTTGCTGTCTGAATATCCACTCAGACCCATGAGACTAAGCTTCAGGGAGAAAAAGCCACTATCATAAGCATTGAACACACTGGTTTTCTTAGCTTTTATGGAGCAGCAGCAGTTTAAAATGGTCACCTGAAATATTTGTGTGTGTTTCTCCTTAATTCTTTAGAGTCATCCCAGTGGAAATTCCATTGTAACAGCAAAATTAGCAAGCTGTGTTTAGTAAATCTGGAATTTTTTTCTTAAAAAAAAAATGTATTAAACAGATGTGAGACATTTAAACACTCCATGTCACTGTATTGTACAGCATGACTTCACTTCTAAGCAGGCTAAATCTCAAACTGCTGCACCATGTCATGTCAAACAGCTGGCACCTCTCATCAGAAACAACATTTTAATGAATCTTTTATTTCACATACTCAAGATTGCACTTCTCATGTTTTATAAACAAATTAACTTTTCCTTACAAAATAAAGATTGGTTGAGCTGCTGCAGACTTCAGAATAAATGGATTTCTAATCAGCTACAAGAGTCTGATTTCTCTATGCACCTTCTCGATTTCTCCTCTCAACATCTTATGGGATATCCATTATCACCATGCCTGCTGATCTAAAGCACACACTTCTGTAATTTCTACTCTCTTTTAGCTTAAGGATGCAAGAACAACAATAAAGTGTCATATACAAATGGTGTGTAAACATGTTCAGTAAGTGTGAGCAAATATGTAAATTACATATATCTATTACAATTTCTCTTCTGCTTGCATAGATCTATTTTTACATTTGTGGCCTGTTGAAAATCTCAATCATGCTGCTCACTCACCTTCTGGGTAACGTTTCTATCAATGATTATCTAAAATACAGTCATCTCAAATGGGTAACCAAGCAACCAAATATGCCCCCATTATGAAAGCCAGGGAACTAACTAGTTCAGGACAATTCATGCAAATCACTGTCTTCACAATAAGACTCAAATAGTTAAAGGAAACTCTACAAAAGTTCCAGTCTTTCTATTATTGTCAGTGCAATCAGTATGAAACTACTGCATCTGAGTATCATTTAACTTGACATGCAACTGGATGGATTGCTAAAAAAGATCCAGCAAAACTGTTTATTAAGATTAAGTTGAATGTTCATCAAAACAAAATTTGTTCTGATAAAAGCCTACTTTCTGCCTTTTTATTCCTTAAGCTGTAGAGAAACAAGAAACCTTAAGTATTCAATTCACAGACACTGCCATGGGAATTTATGTCTCGTTTTTTCAGTGTGGCCTTCCTGGTAGCCTGCATGTTCCAAGAAGGAAGACAACCATGGAACAAATTTACAGTGCACCTGGAGTCATGGAAGCAGAATCAGAAAAAGTACAATCTAATAATGGAAACCAGAATTATAGACATTGAAGTCTGTGGTGAGAACCTACTATCTACACATAGTATATTTTGGGTTGGTTTATGTGAGTCATTCTAGTCTGGTCCCATGGACCAAAGGCCAACAAGAAGCTAGAAGGCATAAGGTCTACTCCTGCAGTGCATCCTCCGATTAGTTTCACACAAAAGATGTTCAGTTTGCACTTCACAGCTGCTCTATCAGCAAATCGAAGCACACGGAGAACGACTAGCAGATTCACTTCAAAAGTGTGCTTCTAAACTGAAATGCTAATGTAGTGGCAACCTGAGATATCCAAACCACTACACCAATACAGCACCATAACCAAAACTTATGGATCAAAAATAACATACCAGAAAAAACTGTCAGCATTTAGTCAAATAGCGTCCTGTGAAGATGAGCAATTTTTTAAGCTTACGACTTCTCTTTCGCATTCTCAAATAATATTGATTATTCTCAGATAATATCTAGACATTTCAACAGTAGGCATACTTCAAGTCACTGTTTTCATAGTCAATGTAACAAAAATCTTTGGACCATTTTATACAATGGTCTTCATTTACAGCCAAGTGAAGATTAGCCTAAGCTTTGACTATTCATTTTCCATTTCCACCACAGTTTGCTTACTTGCAAGAAATGGGGTTAATTTTTCTAAGCACAATCATACAGTGAATTTGTTGGTTATGGACTGGGCTGCCTATGATCAATGGATCACAGATTAAGTCATACTTCTTTAACTGATTAGAATAAGTATAAAAATAGATTTTTCCAGGCTTGCTCTCACTGCATATTTTTCAGGCTAGATTCTAATTTCAGTATGACAACTTCACAGTGTGAGATACTGTTCAATGTGGGAAAACGCTCACTGACAAATAAAATGATTTTCCTTTTGTTCCAGGAGAACCAGGGAGGGGAAAAGAAAGTGCAGTAAATCTTAATATTGACAGAAATTGCAAGGGAGACTTAAATTTTGTATAAATCTTAATACTAGATACCTCAAGATTCTGTCCTCTCCAAACATCTACCTTACCACAAACTTACTTTTTAACACCTCTTACGCATATTTGAGATCATTTCTGCATAAAAGAAGAAAATATAGAACGCTAGTTAGCAAATCAGGGTAGACTCTGGTACTCTTCCTGGGAAAATCTAAACCTTTGCCATCTTTAATCAGAGCAAACATTGCTTTCATTCCTGCTGTTTTTTAGCTTAAATAGGTTTTAAGGGATGTGCAGAATCTCGATGATAAACTTGGAATGAATTCAGAACCTGTTCTCTGAGCATTTTCATTCCAAGGGGATGGACAATTGGACACACACATTTTAGGCAGATTAAACTGTTAAATAAACCTACTTGGTTTCTCTTTTCTATACTGATGCTGCCAGCCTTAGAGGTTGGTTCAATGTGGATTTTAAGCCCTTTAGAAAAATCACACAAGTTCTTCTTTTAAACAGAATGGCAGGCAGCCATTTCTAACTATAACTACTATCTGCCTTTATATCAGATGACAACCATACAAGATGTCTCCTGGGTAAATAACATTACGTCCTAATAGTCAACACTTAAGCAGGAAATAACATATTTGGGGTAAATCTTTCTACGTCCTTTCAGTAAAAATTAAGAAAAAAAAGTCAAGAGAGATCTTTAAAAAGTGAAATTTTTAGAAGTGCAATTTTTTTGCATCTTTTCTGTGCAAAGTATAATTGCACACTAGATACTTTCTTTACATTAAAAAAATCATATCGCAGAGATCATAGAATGCTATGAGTCATTATTTATATACTGCTGGACGAACCCTATAATTTTCCTCAAACATAACTTTTCTATTCAGTTACACAATTACAGAAATACCTCAGACTATTTACTTCCAGAACAAGTTCCTGTTGTGGAAATGAGCTCCCATGCTTAGACTATTTCTCAAAAATCTCTTTTCTGTCGTTTTGTTTATATATCCATCTAGATTCTGGCTTTAACAACACTATTAATGACGTGCACTACTATGTCTGTTCAAGACAAAACAAAAACCATGATGAGTTATTTACCTTCTATAAGATTTTAGTGTCATGTGAAAGAAATGAGCAGTAGAGCAGAACAATATTTTTTCTAAGTCTGATGAACCAAAAGACTGAATATTGGCAAATGCTGTGCCACTTTTTAGGTCTGCTGTACAATCTCATTTCCTGCTTCACGCCAATCACTGCACTGTCAACTGTACTGAATACCATTAGAAGCTTTCATTAACCAACTCAACAGTAAATTGTTTGTGCAAAACAAAGGTTATCATGCAACAGCCAGCAAGTTTTGGGAAAAAAAAAATTAATCATGACTTTTAAATTTTTTTTTTCTTTTTTTTTTTTTTTTTAAGGTCAGAAGTCACTGTATGCTGAGATGCAAGCTTTTCCCTGTTGTCTCCTCCCAGATTTTCAAAAGGAGTTTCCCTTCAAGAAAAGGGGGGGGGAGGCAATGAGAAAAAAAAAATCTTATTTAAAAATAGGAGCACAAAAGACTGTGGAAGAACTCCAAGAGAGTGAAAACTGTCTTAGAAACTGTAAACAAAGAATGGTTATCAGTGGGAAATACTTGAAGAATCCCATGGAAACAGACCAAATAATATTTTATGAATTGGGTCCTTTAAGGCACATTTTGTAGACTTTCAAATAGCCTTTGGAACACATGTTCTTGAGATCTGCTATTCATAATAGTCAGCTTAACCTTTCTCACTATGCTAATGGCCTAAATTAAGAGAAGTAAATCTGAATGCAATGGTTTAGAGATGAACTCTCAGTGTCACACATCGATTGCACAGCTTTGGCTTCACAGGTCTTACAGTCATCAACCCCAGGATCCAATTTATTTGCTTTGCCCAGTTCCCAAACTTCGCAGGAGTTCATAGGAACTGAGCAGACACTTCCTCCCTCACACCCTGAAGATGTTGAAAGACTTTTAAAAAAAAAAAAAACAAAAAAACAAAAACCAACAAACTCCACAAAACTGCTTTTCATGCTTACATAAAAGTACCGAACACGACCACTAAACCCCATTCCATACTGAATAGCTAAGGCATGGGTTTGAGCAAGCGCTGCTTCCTTCCTAAGCCACACTGCAGACCCAGGACTTCCATTTGCCCACAGGCAGCAGCAGGGCTGGGTGCTCACAGCCAGGACAGGCCCTGTCACCTGCTCCTGCTTTCAGTATCAGGAGAGACTGCAGCCGCCTTAACTCTCCTGTTAAATACACAGCTTTCACCCAAACATGGTGCTACTGAAACAAACAAGGATAACTTAGCTCTTTGATTGGTTTTTGTATTATAACATAATATTGTTACCCACAGATGTTTTCTAGTATCACATTATTTATTTTTTTAAAAAATACTTAAATTAAGTTTCATAGGAATGAGGGAGCTGGACTTCACTGGTGGAGATACTCAAGACACACACACTTTAAAAATTCTATGGTGGCCTCCAGTCAAGGCTTCCTCTACAACAGCCAGCAGGTAAGAAGAGAGTAATAAAGCATTAAGGCTGTGAGTATGTAAAATACTGCACAGCTGAAAATAAGTACTACTTTTAAAGATTATGTGATTTCTACAAGTTCATGAAATTTAATTGCCTTTGGGGTTTGATAAAGGCAAGATGCCAAGCGCCATGCAACCCAATCTAACAAGCACTGAAGTGAATGGGAAGACTTAGCTGACTTGAATGTTTTTTTGCTGACTGCATCTTTGGTGATGGAATGGTCTGAGCTGCCTCCTTTGAATAACTAGAATTTTAAAAAGCAAGATCCTAGGCAAGACGGAGCCAAGACATAAAGAATAGCTCCTGTCCTGGTTGCTTAGGCACTTTGAATTTACAGAGGAGGATTCTGGTCTGAAAAACTAAAGAAAAAAAAACCTACCACATTTTTCACTTTACTGATTTTGCACAGTCTGAATATCTCTATAGATATGAAACTTCGCTGCATGTATTTTTGACTGCAGTGTGTATTATGCCAACTTGCCCTTTTCAATTACTGTTTTTATACTTTTTCTATTCCCTGTTCTTCACAAGAGGGAAGAAAAAAAAAAAAAGACTGCTATGTGTGCAATAAAGTCACCCGCTTAAAAGACCTGCTACCTACATCATGTACTCAACTGTGGTGCTATCACAGAAACCTCTTTAGGAAATTCTCTCTCCACCAAACTAAACACAGCAGTCCAAAATAAGTTTTTGAAAAGATCATATTTTAGGTCCACTTGCTTATTTCAATGGAATAACATTTCTTGAAGAAATAACCAGGAGACAATGGAACCCTTTTCAGTTAGTTTTCAAAACCAACTGCCAGAAAACATCAACAGAAGTATTTATGAGTTGCTTCCTACTATGGAGCTTCACAGTAACAGAAAGTTTGCTTTTGATAACTAGTAACTTCACAGAATCATAAGTTAAATGAATTTCAAGAATTACCAAAGAGATACATTTTACCAAGCACTCTAGTATTGATGAAATTGAAGTCCAAACACAATCATATCTATTCTAAAACACACAAATTTCCTATTGCTGCTGACCTAGAATGAATTTAAAGCCTCCTCTCCTACATCTGCTGACAACAGGGCCTTGATAACTATACTTCTTTGTTAAAAAACCCCCACAGTATGATCCCAGTTAACAACCTCAAAAAAATGCTGCAGGTTTGGTGGGTTTAGTTTTTGTTCGTTGGGGGGAGGAGGGCGGGAATTGTTGTTTGGTTTGGGTTTTTTTAATTTTAGTAAGTATACTGTGGGATTCACCCTCCCCATTTTCTTATGCAGGCTGATAACCTAAAATAGCCCCACGCAGCAGGGGTGAGCAGGCACGTGCTGTCGGACCTCTGACAGGCAGGACTGTCACACAGGGCCACCCAGCCTTCTTCAGCCCCAGCAGCCTCAGGGTGCATGCTTCACCAGCTACACTTCTCAAAGGTATGAAACTCTGAGCCAGTCCTTCCCATCTCAGAGGCACCAGTTCTGGCCGTTTGGGAAGAGACCTCTTCACACACCCAAGGCGTGTGTAAAGTACTGCTCAGTAACCCTTCAAAGAAAGGAAACAACAAAGCAAAAACAAACAAAAAGGGTACAAAATGAGCAAGAGGCCAATTGCTGGTGATCCAAATGCTTTATCAGAAGAATTACGCTGGACGAGACTGTGTCCACAGTGTCGTATATGCAACAAGTAAAACACACTAGCAGGAGTGTAACTCTCCCAAATACTGTAAAATGCAGGAAGCGGTAAATTCTTCCAGGTAGCAGCCAAAACCAGTGCAGGTTAAGAACAAAGATCAGGGCCTCTTACTAACCTAAAATACAGAAGCAATGTGTAAGATGTCCAGTTTGTTTCTCTGAGGGACTCAAGATAGCAGTGTCATCATGAGTACTATAAGCTTTCTTTGCTAAGAGTCCTTCTTTTACTAACTTTTCAATCTGATGTTTCACGAAGCTGCCTAGCGTTGCCCACTCCCTGTCCACAGCCCCAAGGTAAAGCACGGCTTTCCTTCCTGCACAGCTATGCTTGTCACCCAGTGTTATGAATTTAAGCAGCACTCATGCGTACTGTCACACATTGAATAAATACAGTATTTTTTTTTATATCTAACTATAACACAAAGTAATAATATGCTACTATTTAGGTCACTATAATGACAGCTACAGTAACATTGATCATTTTAATACAAATTAGATCTGATATAAAATTTTGTGTTCATAAAAACTCCTCAGAAACTTGCTGTAGAAAATTCTAAGGTTAAAAATCAAATTTGTCCTCTGCAATATGTTATTCCTTTGCTTTGACTGGGCCTAAGCTGGGTTTGCTGTCAGGAAAAAGATGCAACTGAATCCTCTGAAAGTTCATTAGGCTTTTCATCTCTTATTTCTTAGTGAAAACACACACAACACGACATTTTGGTTGTGTGAAGAGGTCTCTTAAGTATGTCATTATAGCTTGTGTGTTTACAGTACATTTTAACAAAACATATAATCAGCTTAATAGAATATCTGTTATCAAATAAGGTCCAGTAAATGAAATGCATTCTTAAAGTTCTTTGCAAATAAATGGCAGTCATGTGAATTGACTAAATAACTATGTTAAATACAAAATGAAAGTGTGATAAAATACACAAATACTGATAGAGAAAATGGAGTCTTTTTCTTCAGCAAAGCTCCTCAGCTACCAGAACTGATTTTCAAGCAGAGCTCCTCGGTTAAAGCTCTTAAAGGAAGTCATTTTAGAGGAAAACTGCTCTCTCTGTTATTACAAATAACAATAGATAGGCACAGACTGGAGTGAATTTATAGCTGTGTATCACTCTTGGGACTCTGCTTCTGTTCATAAACAACTCAGATACACTCTCATGGTTTGTGCTGTTAGCAGAACCCCTAGAGGGACTTAAAACTTTGTATTCATGCAGCAACTATCCATTATGCTATATATTTTAGATGACGAAATTAACACCCAGGAGATACATTCTCAAAACATTACACGGGGTTTTAGCTCTGTGACTCCCTTTGATTTGAATGGCACATGTGGTTAAAACCTTTGCAAACCTTTGAGAATTTAGCTTCAGATACTTATCTCAGTGGCAATAACATGAATATTAAGGTCTAATGCTCCTACCCCTGAAGCACTATTGCTTAATCCATGTTCTTGATGCTGCCATCTTAGTTCTCCTGAAGAAAGCTCTTTCCCTCCCCATTCATCAAATTATTCAATTAGAAGCGATAGGACTACACGCATAAAATGACACTCTTCAGTAGAAGAATGGTGACAGCATTAATACACCCATCCATAGAGTCACTAGAATTGTCTTCTGAAAGATTATCAGCTGCAGTACTTACACAGTACATGTCAATTCTACAGAAGATAGGATTTGAATTAAATTACGCATCTCAATTTGCAAAGGGCTATTGTTTGCCAACTCATGGAAATTAAGGGACTGAAACCTGTACTCAACCATGGCATGATTGCTCCATTTTTCTGGGAGCAGTCCTATGCCAAGAAAACAATGTCTATAAGGCATTCAGAAATATCAAGACCAGCATTAGGATTACAGCAAACAGCAAGGTGGTGGACTTTAATCTCATGACACTGTGGTACAACAAAAACAGTGGCAAGACAAACATCACAAGAACAGAAAAAAAAGACATTGCTCTTTTAGATAAATATAAAAACAGTTGCAATTCTACTGTTCCCAATGAAAAAAGCCAGTGTTATCTAGGTAAGAGCCCCACCTACTCCTAAAAGATGAAGCCATAAAACTGGAAATACTCACAGGAATTCTGGAAAGGAAAGCATCCTCTTTTGTCAGTACTAACGTGTAGTAAGGGAACACTCCCTTACTAGAAATTTGATTAGCTGTTTCATTCTTTCTAAACATTCATTTTCTTAATGAAATGCAGCCTTTACTGCATTCTGAGTTATGAGCAGGCTTACAACATAAAGCATTGTGACACCTGTCAATGCTCAGGGCTGCTCTGACTTCTGCCTGGCAGGGCCCATATATTCCCCTTTTGACTCTGCCTCTGGGGGGGGTGTGGGGGGGTGTATGTGTGGGTGTGTTGGGAGCGTGTGTGTGAGACAGAAATTGCCATTGACAGAAAAGATGTCGTCTCCAAACAGCATGAACCCCATTCTCAGTGTTTTAAATATCTTTAGATAACATCTGGCCCTCTCTGTATTCTCTGACCCTCTCTTCTTGCACCACAGCCATGCCCTTGGTGGCAATATTGGTCTGAATTCCCTCTCTCTCACCCCTATTCTTTTGGTCTGAAGAGGGATGAAAAAAAAGGAACACTGGAAAAAGTTGCTACAAAAATTAGAAGCAACTTTAGTGGGGAGCTACACCTCATTTCAGCAATATGTCAACTCAGCTTTTCCTGCTATCTTCCCTACAAGTCTTTTGGCCCACTGGACAATACGCTTCCCCTCTTGTCTCTCTCATCGCACAACTATGACAGGATGTGAAATGAAAAGGTGGGGCAACATGCAAGCCTATCCAGCAGAGAACAAGGGTGTTCTGACAATATCCATTTAAAAAAACAGGTTGGATGCACTTTGGCATACTCAATGGGTCCTCTTCAATATAGAAAAAAACCAAAACAAAATCACATTAACCATTTGTTTTAGATAGCTCAATCTGCACCAGAAGATTCAGAGAATTCTACAGGCCAACAGCAAAACTATTTTAATAATTAAAGAAACCGAGTCAATCGTCACAAGCCAGTAACTAAACAGTGTCTCTTTCCTCTTCACAGACAGCAAAATGTACAGCATTTTTTATTAAGCCAGATAAATTATTTTCTTTGGCCAAAATCAAAATAGCATTTACTATTAAATTCTCTGAAGTAATATGCTCACAGTGGCTGCTAACTTGAAATTTTAAGTATGATTGTATAGAAATTTAGTTCCAGTTATTTTTCTGCCCAGCAGCTAAGAAATTAGTGGCAATTGCATTTGAAAATCTGTTCCCTTTAATGTTTTTTTTCACAAAGTAGTGCCTCTCAGATGCTGCACTGCTTATAGAGGCTTTTCATAATGGCAAATGGTCAGCTGCACTTGCTTGTATTCCTGATGTTCAAAGTAATTTAATGCCAACTACCATTCTTGAAAGCCTTCAAAATTTCCTACAAATCCAAATTCAATTATGCTAGTAGAGACTAATCAGTGACTACATGAGTGTTCTCTTGGTATCCGGGACACTGTTTAAAGCCACAAATGCAGCACTTCTGAGTATTTTTCCCCAGCAGGGATGCTAAAAAAAAAAAAAAAAAAAAAAATAGAAGAATCACAGCAGATAAACTTCCTCATTGCAAATCTGCTCCTCCTCTACATTTACTTTTCCAGCTACAGAAACTGAATAAAAGAGAGACAAAGCATAGGTTGAAACACACGTACAGGAAGGAACAGAAAGGCAAGGGCAACTTTAGAACCAAGGGGACATTAAGACTCTACAAAGGCACATGGGTCATGATTTGGATTTCAGTAATGGGAGGTGTAAATAAAGGAAATGAAGCCTAGTGATGCAGCAGAAGAGCAATACCAAGATATCTGTGTAAGTATGTGAAGGAGAAAGGAATGGAAAAAAACGTTAGCTTCAGCAAAGTAACAGTTTGGGGAAAAAACCATGCACGTATAAGCCACAAGCACACTTTCCTTTATACCTTCAGCTGCAGGGGTCACTGCTTCCAGCTTTATGTTCAACGTCCCCTGGTGGTTAGCAGCTCTCTAGATCTACTGTTGGATATGCCTATCCATCAAGCACCTGTACCGCTTTTATATAAAGGATAATAAACTTAGAACAGCCTAACAAGGAATATTGCATTATCCAAACCAGTAAGGTAACTGGAGGCAGGAGCCAAAGAAAACAGCAATCAAACACAGTCTGGCATTTGTCACCGTCCACAATCATCAATGACACAGGAATATAGAAGAGAATTTAGAAGAAAATTACTGGAAGACATTAGGGTTTTACTCAAACATCTGAGAATTATATTAAAGTCATATTTGCAGCAATACACTTACAGAAAATTAATGTTCTCTCTGTCGCTGCAGGGAAAGCATAGGAGAAGCTGCAGGCACTTCAGACAGAATCATCTATCACTCAGTATCAGGACCTGGTTTGGAGGCTAGTTCTGGGCTCCCTCAGTTCCCAATAAAAAGCCAAGGGTCCTTATCCATTTAAGGCCAGACCTGTCATGAATTTGGCATCAGCTCTTCTTTACCCAAGGAGTGAGAAACAGTTCTGATTTTTCCACAAAAAACAAACACAAATTCTTCTTCTCCCCCAAGGAAACAAAAAGAAATGATTGATCTATGAAAAGATTAAGCCTCCCTGTGCAAGGGTAAATAATGTAGTCATTACATATAACCTGTTTAAAAAAAATTCTGTTCACTCCAATAATTTTACAGGATTTTATTGAACACTTTAACAGCCAGGACTTCTGGCAATTGCAACTTATTTGATACTGCAAATTTAAACCTGGAAAAGGCATTAGCTTTGTAAGAAGGGCAGAAAATTAAAACCTCAGATGTTTATTCAGCAGAAGATGCTCCTTGTTTCCTCTGATTTTGTAGACAGGCAATATTCCATTATCAACCTCATTTTGAAGTCTAATACACTGCTGATTTTCCAAACTCACATTAATTACACTTTGAGTGAATAGCAGGTGGGGTTGTGGCCTGTGGATTTGCATTGTCTGGAGCTCTGCTACACAGGCTTCGCAAATCAGTGTTCTAAAACTCCGTGCTTCTCAGCGCAGCAGGCATCAAGCCCCTCTGCAGTTCAGCTACAGCTATGCTGAACTTACAGCTCCACAGATGTGATCCTCCTGGCTACTGAAGGCTCTAGTTGGTGGAAGCTTTTCATGTCCAAATAAAACCTTCAGAAATCTGGTATTTTCCAAACTCTTCAGCTTCAGAAAAGCCCTCACCACACTTAATTTCACAAGCCTCAAAGAGCCCAACATTTTTACTTCTACAATAAGCCACTTCAGCATGATGCTAAAGAGAAAACAGTTCCTATTTCCATCCCTACCCCCAGAAAGTCTTATGTCCTATCCCACTCCATTAAACTGCTAAAGAAATACAAACGTGGTATGGATTATGACAAGTTCTTAGCCTACTCACACAAAAGAAATTACAGCCTCATCAGCTCCAGCTGCCCAGCTCATGAAATCAAAACCCTCTAATTACTGAGAGTAGAGAAATGGTGGAAGAGGCTTTCTCTTGGTTGCTATGTTCAACGGCCTTTGCCTGCTGCAAATTCTGGTGTCTCCATTTGTTTTGCCTTCCCCTGAGAGCTTTCAGCACAAACTTGAATTTGCCAGATTGCCCTGTCCCTGCCCCTCCACAGCCATGATCTCCCTCCCACCCTGGGAATTCTTGGTTTGTGCTCCCTTCAAGTGCTTTCTTGATTACAGACCAGTGCCAATATTGAGCAGCACTTCAAGTTATTTGAGCAGCTATGGCACAAAGCCAAAATACAAGTGATAAAAGACTTTATGCATGTGTACGTCCAAGGAGCGTAATTTGAGTGCAACACGAAAATGTGGATGTGTTTTTAAAGGCAAGGAGGTAAAGGTAGTTGGCACAAAGCAGTAAGCAATTTGTAAGATCAGGATCTTACCTGTCTCTTTGAAAGAAGATAAGCATGGCTACAATACTGAATAATTTAGATGCAATTTCCTAGTGGGGCTCCATACAGCTGTCCTTATTTAATATCACATTGAACATAATCTCAGTCTTAAGGAATTAAAAAAGTACTATTATACACAGGTCTGAGTTCTTTGATAGTGTGAGCAAGATTTTTAGTTTCTATGAAGACAAATGGTTGGATTTTTTTGTAATTATTATTAATGTAAAACTGGTGGCCAATAGAAGAGTTATTCTCGGTGTTGTTCTCTATATTTGGAAGCAATTCCCGGGAACTAGATGTTGGGAACAGAGATTTCTGGAAGACAGGAGTGCGTGTATAATGTCTGCAGCTGCCTCTCCTTCCACAGCTTGTGTATTTGCATGTAATAAAATAAGTTACAAAAATTCTGCATCATTGATTTCTGGCATGGTGTCAAGCTGTGATGTTATCAGGATACTGATAGACTTCCAGAAAGATGAAAACATCGTTAAAAGAAAAAGCAACAACATGAATCCGTAACAGCTTTCTGGGGGAAATGGGAAATTTCAACTTTTGAGACAAAAGGATTTGCACAAGGTAAGAGTAAATAGGAGAGAAAAATTATGGCAACTGGCTCCATTCCCATCTTATTTCTCTTATGCTTTCAAGCATTGCCATCCTTTGTGTCCTTCCCTCGTGTTTCATTTAAAAACTCAAAGCCACCAAAAGAATTTAATAAAATGTTCTTCCTGAATGTTTTTCCTAAGTGATTCCTATAGGATCTGGTTCCATGTGTTGCTTAATCAGCACTCCTGGAAACAACATCTCCTGCCAATTGATTGACAGGAAGTATTGCTTATTGTTTCCAGGAAAGCTAATTCAGCAAAAAAAGGGGTGTCACTGAATAGGAATGAATACGATAAACACAAGCACTATGAAAGATCATTTAAGCAAACACCCTCCCTCCATATGCAATGCTAAGTGATAAAAATCTCTACTTTGATAGAGGTAGTTTGTCACAGGAAGAAAAAAAGAAAAGTGTAAGCAAATAAAATATCTCCACTTTCTTTTTTGAGGCCCAGTTATTAATGAGTTCACACAGTCTCAAGCAGAAATAGTTTGTTCACTGATGACACTTTTTTTCCTATCTTTTGGTGCCATACGCAGCTAAAGATTTTGTAAAAGGGAAAGGACACACTCGTTAGGGGAATACAAGCTGCCACTGTTTTACAGCAGAAGCCTTCTAGGCCAAATGTGCTGCATGAAAGGGGGCTGGGGTGGAAACAAAAGGCGAGCAAGTGCTTTCTTGGCCAGGGTCTCATCCCTGAAGTTGTTTGAATACATCAAGTTCCTATGGGGACCGTAGACCACTTAGGAATAGCTGCATCTGTGCTTTCCCACCTCTCCCCGAATCTGGTCTCTACGTATGGAGGTTGGCGTGTTCAGGGAAGGGCTGAGGACTCTTTACACCAATGGAACTTGTAGCTCAAACAAATCTTATGGGTTTGAACTGCTCTAGCATGGTGACAGAGACAGACCCAGGGTACAAAGTGTAACGCTCCGTGGTCTGACATTATTTCCAGACAGACGAACCATGCATCATGAAACAAGCTCACACTCACTAATTCTCTTTTTCAAAAATGAAGAGTTAGGTTGTGGGGAAAAAACAGGACAATAAAGAAGTGTTAAAACTTTGTCTCTTCATAGTTGTATTGGGTCTGGCTGAGATGGAGTTAATTCTCCCCATAGCAGCCCTCATAGTGCTGTGCTCTGCATGGGTAGCTAGAAAGGTGTTGATAACACACGAGTGTTTTGGCTACTGCTGAGCAGTGCTGGCACAGCATCAAGGCTGCCTCTCCAACATTTTTGCCCCCCTCAATGGCAGGCTGGGGCTGGGCAAGATCTTGGGAGGGGACATAGCCAGGACAGCTGACCTAAACTAACCAAACAGATATTCCATACCATATGACGTCAGCTCAGATATAAAAGCCAAGTAAAGGGAAATGGAAGGGGGGCATTTTTTTCTTCCGGAGCAACCACTACGTGTACTGAAGCCCTGCTTCCCGGGAAGTGGCCAGACATCGCCTGCTGATGGGAAGTAGAGAGTAACATCATTTGTTTTTTCTTTGCTTTCACTTTATTAAACTGTCCTTATCTTGACCCAAGAGCCTTTTGTTATATTTTCTCCCCTCTGTCCAGCTGAGGAGGGGGAGTGATAGAGCAGCTTTGGTGGGCACCTGGCGCCCAGCCAGGGTCAACCCACCACAACAGTTTGTTCGATAAGAATAATCAAGTCCATAAATATTTCTAAAATTTTCAAGTAAAAGAAGTATCAATACAGCGTTTGTCTCTTGAGTTTTGCTGCCACCTAAATTTAAAAAAATACACATTTTATAAAAATAAAAAATTAAAATAAGTCTAGCAAAAAAATAAAATTGGTGGCAAAGAACAGAAACAAGGGGAAAGATTTTCTCAAAAACTTTACAGAAATGAAAGGTGTAATTTTTAAAAAAAGTCTTACTAGGATCTATGCTGTGTGATTTCATGTTGACACTATTTTTTGTTGAATTTTCTTTGCTAAAATTTATGTCCAACTATAGTGATAGTAACACTGAAACCCTCAGCAAGAGGCCTCAAAACCCACTGGGAAACGTGAGCTCCTTCTGCGAGTTCCTCTGTGCTGATAATCCCTACAATGAAGAATGCAAGCTTGAATTTGTCTGTTTTTTAAATGTAAACATGTATCTCCAGTCAAGGTAATGTATTTTTCATCACAAGGAATACTGTCGTAGATGTACATCTTCCATAAACTGGAGGGAGAGAGTTACACACAACCTTTGCTGTGCTAAGCAACACTAATATTTTGTCCACAATGCTACTTCCTAGAGTCGCTCCAGTAAATGCAAGAGAAATCCTACAACAGAAAAACTGTCCTAAGAGAAATTGCTTTCTACTTTCCTCCAGTCAGTGGCTGACTTCTCAGTCTTTCAGCTTTAGGGTATATTTCTTACAAATGTTTCTATCTTATTTTTTGTAAACATGGGTGTTCTTATTTTAAAAGGAAACGTCTAATCCGTTCTTGAATCCTGGTAAGCTTTTTGCTACAATGATATCCTACAGCAGTGAATACCAATCCACCAATCCTTATCTTCATCGCAATATCGTTTTTAGAATGGCTGATCAGAACCTAATACAGCATTTAAAACTGTGGTAAACAATTGATTCCAAATAGGGAATTACAATATTTTCAGATTTATTTTCTAAAATCCCATTCTCTAGGCTTATCCAACTTCATGAACTTTCCTGACCACCATGTTCTACTTCAAAGGGATATCTATTTAACCTTTCCACAAAGATACCTAGGTCTTTTTCCTGAGCGATTACAGTTAATTACATGCCTCTACTCTCTATGAGCAGTTGAAATTATTTTAATGTGCTTTACTTTGCATTAGTCAATATCACATTTCACCTTCCATTATGCTGACCACTAGCTAAGCTTTAAGCCATGCAATCTTCTTCAGTCTTAATTTTCCTAAATAAATGCATAATCTGAAAATTCATTACTTCTTGTCTATTTTTTTCCACAACACAAGACACTTTGACCCACTGTAGGCAAATAATATGCACAAGCATGAAAGCAAGCTAAAGAGCAAGGAATTGGAAAGCAATTTTGTTGTTAAGTTTATGAGGTCATATTTGACTTGAAAAATATTGCACAGATAATAAGAGGACCTAATCCTTTTCCAAACCAATTTAGTGCTCATAAGTCTTCCTATAGACAAAAGTTCTCCTTTTACATTTTGCCTCTCAAAACATTAGACGTGTGTCCATATGAAATCCATATCTGTGAAATCTGTATGGTCACTTACATTTCAATTACTTTGCAAACTTTTCTTTATTAAGAGGCATTAATATGAATAGAGAATTAGGAGTATCGTCCTTGCCTGCTGTGGGAACATCTAGCTGTCAAACTCAGTCAAGACCACAACTTCACCATGTAAAGGTTTCTGAAGTGTCCCCATCCAGTAACTTACAGTCATAGTTGGGAAGAATGGGATTTCAACCAATACTGAAATGCAGGTGAAAGTTTTCATCTGCTGGGTCAGCAGCTGCAGTATTTCTGTAGTTCTATAAATTCATTTAAAATACCTGTTCAAAAAATCTGCCCTGTAAGAAAGGTTTAATATTTGATGATAAGCATCACGTGAAAACTAGACGCAATGCCCTTTTCACTATGAACGGCAATGAGAAAAAACTGAGGCATTATATGCTTGAAAGTTATATTTTAAGAAAGCATCAGCCAATCTTTTATTTTTTCTATGAGCCATTCCCTAGTGCTAGCATTAACACATAGTAAGGCCTTTAAGGAGGGCATTTCACTTAACAGAACAGCTTGGCATATCCTGTTTCATCTAAAGAAAATACTTAACTGTTTTATAGAACTAGACTGCCTTTCATCATAATCTCAACATTTTGAAAGTAGAATATATTACCAGAGGTGATTCAATTACTTTCCTCTTCATTACATTCACTTCTGGTATAAGTCTTACCATGAGAAGCCACCAGATTTTCTGTACTGAACCACTTTCCCGTCACTATTTTAGAGGCGGAGGCAAAAGCTATGAGAAGTAAAGCTCCTAAATGATTCTATAATCAGTTTTAAATTTATATTAACCTACTGTATGTTAATGCTTCATATTCTTAGTAGTGTATACAGAGATGTAATAAGTAAAATGGTATTGGGATGCATTCTAATGAATGCATAATTTCATATGAGACTTCTGAAAGAGCAAAGAGTAATCAGCTTTTAAAGATTGTCCTTTTCTTTTAGTACTGCACCATAGTAAGCACTGTACCTCAGAAATAGTATAAGAATTATAGTTTGGGAGCTTAGAAAATTACCCAGAATATGTTTTGCATTGAAAGCATTCTATCTACGACGGGAGTGTTTTGAAATGGGCTTCTAATTTAAATCATCAGGCATATTGTCATGTTCCTATGGCCTTTTCAGGATTGATTCAAGCTCACTGAATCATGACTCTCATTACTATGTTATCTTGGAATATCAGTTTACTATGCATGCTGTCTGTGTGTCAATGGCCAACTTTCCAAGATACACATGAAGAACAAAGTTGAGACTAATCTTGGGTTTGACTACAAAACTCCAAATGTGCATAAATCAAACTACTGCCATATCTTGCCCCACCACTCATTTTCAGCTGTTCTGGTAACTGTATCTGATAAACAGATAGAAAGAAGAACCAAATGCTGCCATAGTGTCTTCATCAAAAAAATCACACAGCTCTTTCCCCACCCACCACCCAGAGGTCTGAATCTGTGTCCCAGCTTCACCTGTGCGATATCAAAAAGCAGAGGTAGAAATCCTCAGAAAAAAAGAAACCCATGTTGGTTCACACCAGTGTTTAAATCTGCCTGTTGTTGTTGATACTATTTTTAGCTTCCACTCGCTATTTTCTCATTTTTAACTTTTTAACTAGTGGAAACTGTTGCACACGCTGGTGACAACTGTAATCTCAAATGGTCACAATAAATACCTTATAGCAAGTCAGAGTACTAAAGGATTGCTTTACCACCTCAGCTGTTTTCCTCAGCTGAGAAAAAACTAGCCAAGTACAATTTTGAATGCGTCTTCAGGCTCATGCAGAAACTCATTAGAACTTCTCTACTCATCATAAGAATTCCGATTAAGCTGGAAAACATAAAACGCTTCAGGCCAAACAAGCAAGTGTGTCATTGTATATAGATCTCTTTTATGTAATTCTTGTAAATCATCTTCCAGAAGATGGCTTTAAATGCTGAAGCATAATTAGGATAATTACTGCTTTACAAGTAGCAGGAAGTTGTATCCAGTAGGGACAAACGAGCCAGTTTGAAGAGATGGGGGAGGAATATGAAAGAAAACACATCATCCCAAACTCTGGTGCTGAAAAGATTCAGAATTAATTTCAGACTATGTTAAGAGTTTGCTTTGTCTTGGAAATATTTCATTTTAGTGACAATATACCCTACAGGGCTAACAGATTCTTTTAAAAATATGCTTGGCTCCCTGGAAGTCCTGTTAGATATCTTAAAAATTGAAGCATTCAGTAGACTGAGGAAATAGGGTAAAGAGCTGCAATTCAGTGTGACCCTCTGACAAGAGCAAGGTTGAGGGAAATCACTGGAAACAGGACATTATCACAAAATAGTTAATTTGCTTCTTATATTAAGAAGATTGATTTACAGTAAGTACCAGACAACATCAAGCCATAATATACTTAGATACCCTGACATGATTATACAATGTGACTGTTGCATACCTCTGCAAGAACAGCAAACTTCAGAAAGTTTAAAAACAAACAAACAACACCCCCCCCCCCCCAACCAAGGACAGCCCCCAAATCCCATCCCTCCTCCCTGCCCCCCGAGCATTGTGTTCAAAAAGCAAATATGGATATGAAAACACTTAGTACCCCCTGCCCAGGACTCACTCAGCAACTTGCATCCTTTTTGAGGTTTGATCCTAAAAGATGCACCAGCTGGGAGCATGTCCCCTACAGCTTTATACATTATTTTGTTGAATTTGAAGATTAGTACAAAGTAATGAACAGGGGGTTGGAATACGGGGACTACACCACACGGGAACATAAGTATGCTCCAACTCAGCTAGCCTGGGGGTTTTGACAAAGCTCAGATATATTCTGCAGCCCAATTTATGTACCAGGGTATCAGAATCTTTTGAGATTCTTTAATAGCTGCATCAGTGCTAATTTTATGCTAATCTCTTACTGTGCACATCCACGATCATTAAGACTTCTGGAGATTGGATATTACATACAATAGCTGATCATTTGTTAAATAGAGTTAATGGAAAATATCTGATAAATTTAAACACTAACTTTGTTTCCTGTACAGCTGTACACAATAAGAAGTTATCTGGCTAGCATTAATGTACTCTATTTTTGCATGATTGCTTTTGTTAACTAATATGTCACAATATAAAAGCAGACCTTTTTAGAGAATACAAGGTTATTCAGACGAAGTCATGTTTCTTTCCAGTTCTATATTACAAGAACAAACCTGCTACATAATCTGAAAGAATACAATAATTTCCTGTCTTTGATTTACCTGAACCTCATTAAATCTCAGTTTAACTAGTTTCATTTCCCCAGATTAATCCCACCTCTTGAGATAATTTTTAAAGTTGTTGCCCATAACGAAGCTCTCCTGCTGATAAAATTGAAAAACGTGTTGTTTCTGGGCTGTGCTGATCAACTTTACTCTTATTGCCGAAGATAAACATCCCAAAGCAATCAAAACTGCACTGAATAAAATTCTGGATGTGCATCATTTGTTCTTTAATTTGAGTAAATGCAGCCTTCAAAGATTACATACTCACATGTAAGTGGTAGTTAGTTTTATAAAAGTAGCCTTTAAGTTTCCACAATACCAGTATATATCTGCCCTTCTTGGAAATTAAAATACAGCTCTGCTTCCACAGAAAGAAAAACAATTTTGTCTAAATTCAGTTCTGCTTAGAAATCTGTGCTCTGGAAGAAAATAAAATAATTAGATTGAAAAATATTGTTTTGTGACTTCTGTAATTCCATTCATATGCTGGGGACCGAGGGACCGCTTTCATTTAGTTTTATCCCTCATGGTTCAAGGCACAGGGCTCTCCTTTCACTGGTGACTGCTCAACCAATTCTGCCCATGAACCAATTCCAACAGTATTTATGAACGTTATTTAGCTGCAAATCTTAATGTAGGATACATTGCAGCGAGCCTCTCAGTACAAAAATGAGGGCACGAACTAGTATAAGTTTCCAACCATGGACAAGTTTTACTTCTATGGTTACACATCACAGAGTTGGTCTGGAAAGTTAGGATCTTGACCCCACACACAGTCCCCTACCCAGATCCCAGCCTGGGCACCCGTTAGGCTCACGCCACAGAGCATTTGGATAGGCAGGACATCACCTAGTCTCCCCTGCAGATTACAGGCAGCTCTAAAAGGGTTATATCACCTTGTAAGGGAGCTGCTATTGTGCAGGTCTCCTCACTGGTCATGTCTCACCCATTGCAAGCTTACTTCTGTTGGCTAGAGTAGCTTTAAGTAACTGCCACAAGACTACAGGGGAGAGTGTCCACATCCCCTCCTGACCTTGCACAGACATGCAGTATGACGGTCAGCAGTGCCCTAACATGGTAAAAATCACTTTAAAAATTGCGTAGACTGAGGTATCTTGGAGAACTCGGAAGAATAAAGGTTTCTATCAAAGTGTTTTGAGATGATTATTCATGACTTGTGAAGCTTGATTACATGACAACAGCGTCTCCCATTCCTTACTATTTATTAGATTTCTCATTACTACTTAGGAGCAAAAGAAGAAAATGCATTTTAGCATTTTCAGCTTCCTCCCCCTTCATCATAGTTCAACTTCTTTATAATTTACTAGGTTTGTGTGTGTTAATAGAAAAAGGAAGGTGCTAAAAAAACCTGTAAGGATAATTGTCTGCTACAGGTTTATTAGTTACACCTGATGACAGTGAAGGTATTCACTGCACTATTTACTCATCTGTTAAACAAAAGTGATTATTTCCTCTCATAAGTCTTGCATTTTGATAAAATACTACCACAGCAATATATTACTCTGTTCTAAAAGAACATACTCATTAAAATATTGCATGCAGCTCTGGATTTCATATGTTGCTGTAAACTATATAGGGACACGTAAGTTGTTTTTCAATTAACATTTTTCTCTTAGATTATTTTCTATTTACCTACTCAAGTTTCATGGAATTACACTTAGGTATTATGTGGCTATGCAGGTACTAGGCTTTCTATGCTTTAAAAAGGACAAAGTTTTCTTGGGATCCCTCTTGGTGTTAATGTATAGCCAAAAGCCTATGCACATTTAATTTTCTGTTCATAAACATTAGCAGACAGTGGAAGATCCCATGCAGATCTGACAAAAGTTTTTATTTGTAGTATCTAATTTATAATGTAAACTATTGCAAATCAAACTTGATTAGCAGTAAAGAGACAAGACAGATGCTGACCATCACTTTCAATATATTAGTAACCTGCAATGAAGTCATAGAATTTAAAAGAATTAGAATATAATCAAAAGACTGAAGGAAAATTTGTGTTCTGTCATGTTTTTGCACCCATTAGTGTCAGGGCTGTTAATATTATAACTGATATTTTTGTATTCAGCTGTATACTGAAATGGGGATTTGACCCCGCATACTTTAAGCATCCAAAATCCACTGACATGAGTTTGGAATACACAAGCAAGATTAATTTTGACCTGCTTGTAGTGTTGTGAGGAGAAAGTAATGCAACATTGTTTGATGTGTTTACATACATGTTTTTCAAGCTCATTGTATTTCAGTTACCTACATAAATTGTGTGCAAAAAAAAAAAAGACACTATTTCTTAAACAGATGCCACCACCACCCCTGGCCCCAATATAAATTGATAGTTTCCATGGAAAAGTAGGGGTGGAGTTCAGTAGAATATGCTATACTTCAGCTACCATTTCAGTAGGGAATATTTAATATTTATCTTAATTTAGATTAATATGCATAGGCAACTTTATCCTACTCTTTTTAAGAGTCAAATAAGAAAACTGTGTTAATGCAATGATAAAGCTGCACATTTAAAGCATCAAAAGCTCAGGAGGGTAAACGCCAGAAGTAACGTTAGCTTTCCACACTGCTACTGTTTTATATTCTTTACCATCTATTTTTGCCATTACTTCTAGTTTAGTTTATTACCATTTATATAATAAAAATAAAACAAATTTTAAGTGTGGTACAGAGTAGAACCTCCACAGAAATCCAAGTTTACACATCCAGACAGTAGTTTCAGTGGTGAATACCATTTAAGTATTGTTCCATGTAGAAAAATACTTGTTTAAGAACAGCCATATATGGTTCCATACCTACTGTCCCTCAAAAATATTCAGATATAACCAGCTAACAAGGTGATCTCTCCCTGCTCCCCAACCTCCTTCCCCCATCCACTGGCTGCTAGGTCTCAAAATGAAACTAAACCAGGGAAGTCAATTTAGTTTCTTCCAGTCTCATCAATATCAGATTTTTGAGACCCACGGGGCCCTTGGTTACTCTGAGCTGCTGCTTCATCCCCAAATGATGCAATTAAACCCCCATTGTCTTCAATGTCACTAAAGGCATGAACTGAGAAGAAAGGGCTTTACAGGTGGATCCTGGAAAGGCAACACAGCTACCAACACCTACTCTGACAGACATAAAAGAGAGATGGGTATTAGGCTATTTTACATGCCCAGAATCATCTGGCATAATGACAGCTATACATAACAGTCTCCCTCTTGCCCACCCTGTGCCAAAGCAGAGGAGTGAAAAATATATCTATAGATGAGGGGAGACTTGTTGAACAGAAATCTGCTATTTGCACACATTCCTTCTTCAGTGTAAAACCTCCTTTTTACACTACATTGGCACAGCAGTACACTGACGATACAGCTAACAATTTTCAGACTTTTGCATTTAAAGTACCATGTGAGCCAACTATCAATACTCCCATAACAATTTCATCCTTTTAAACTCTAGAGGCCAGAACTGACTGGCATGCTTGCAAGGACAGTGCTTTTCTCCATTTTTAAATAAATGTGTTAGTCCTTCTGAACATTCACAGTCTTAGGCTGAAAACATTTTTTGTTGGTTGTGTACTCATTGCTTAGTTGGTTACAGCCAGCTGATAAATGGGTGAGGAGAAAGAGCCCAGTGTAAGCCTTCTTGACTATTACTCTTTATTGGACCTAAGGTTCACCTCTTTTCCTGCATAATGGGCCTGTGTAGAGAGAAAAACAAATCCTGATTCCTTTGAAAAAACATTTTTCTTTAATCTCCCTTAGATCAGGCAATTTCCAGATGATTGTTTCTTCACTGCCTGAATTTCTAGATGGATTTCCGCTGGGCATTCTATAAACTCTCTCACTTTTAATAGGTCATACATAATTTTTAGTATGAAGGCTGCATACATACAGAGACATTATGCTACTAAGGTATACTACAGCTCTATCTCCAAATGTTTTGGTATAATCAAGCACTTCATCACTCTCCCAGCTCCTCAGTGGCACACTCCCACCACTCTTACCACTCCTTGTTTGTTTTTTTTTTTCTACCTCCCTTTGATGACATCTGTTCCTTCCTCACAGGTACCCTTTCTGAGTTATATGCTGTCTGAATTGTTCACTCACAGTCCTAAAAATCCCATTCTTGTTTTAGTTAGATAGTCTTCAGAATTATTTCCTTCAGGAGCTGGAGGCCATTATTCAGTGAGCCTGCCTTTATATTTGCCCCTTGCATTTTAAGTGTCTAGAACAAAATAGCCAAGTGAATCGAAAAATCGAGTTACAAAGTTTTGAAATTGTCCTGTGATAAATCTTTTCCATGGCAAGGGATGCTCACTCATATCTGGAAAAGATTAACCCTTAAAAATGCAAGAATCCAAAACAATTAGCACATGTAAAGCTAGGCCACATACTACATTATATTTTCATGAACAGAGAACTAGAAGTTTTTGATAAAGGTAACAAGATCTGCACCACAATTCTGTAAAGCTTTTATAATATCCAAGAACCTTTTCTTGCCAATATACACACAAATGGGAACCCTTACTCAAATAAACATTTACGTATAGGCACAAATATTTAAAGGTTCAGGCCATAATGAACAGAACATAACACAATCAATGCAATTTTATTTAAATGTCATAGCTTCAGTTTTACCTAGCTGCTTCTTGCAGGCAGCTTTTCAATTTGCCCAAGTCTCACGTTTTAGAATTTCTAATACATAAGCAACAAACAAACTATTGTTTTTAAGCACAAACCAAATCAACTTTGACAAAAATCTCCTTGTAAGTGACCACTAGTAAGTACATCTCAAGTGTTTAGTATATTTTCCTCTCTTTTGTAAACAAATCAGAGGCTGTATTTCTATGTGAAGACAAATAGATTCCCCTTGAAAAGTGCAACATAAGAACATACCTATGAGTAAAACAATCTACAGCAATAACAGAAACTTTTCAAAAGAGGGCTTGAAAATAATATTAACAGTAAAGTAAAATAGGCAGACCCGATGGGCAAAGAAGAAAGCACACAACACTTTTAAAGGCTGCTGAAAGACAATCGAACTGCTAAGGCAGATAAGAAGAAGAGAGGCAAGAATGTTTAGATTTAATTCAAATTAAATCCAC
This sequence comes from Harpia harpyja, assembly GCF_026419915.1. Classification (NCBI taxonomy): domain Eukaryota; kingdom Metazoa; phylum Chordata; class Aves; order Accipitriformes; family Accipitridae; genus Harpia; species Harpia harpyja. The sequence continues at coordinate 28,231,615 of NC_068953.1, forward strand.
AGTAAACTAGAAATCTGATTTGCTGCATTCTGCCAACAATTTCAGCTACCGATCCTGTCTGACTTCACCAAAGCAAGATGAACATTTGCATTGAAGCAGCAAATGGTAGTGCTGAGCCTGCCCTTAATGCATTTGGAAAGTGACTCGGGAACAACCCGAAGAAAAACAGTAACTCCACACATCATATTTATGATCACAAAGCATTAGCTTAGTTCCAGCTTAACAACAACCTCTTCACTTAAAGCACTTTGCTAAAAGTTTCACTTTTTAACATCAAAGAAGTTTCTAGGTTGCTTTGTATTTGAAGAAAGCATTCACTTAAGTTGACAGCAGTCAGGTCTGAACAGCAGTCAGCTACTGCAGTATATAGCCTTCAATCAACACTGGCAGACACGGTAAATCTGGTACAAAAATCTGAGCCTTGCATATAATGGGGGGGGGGGACGACAGACCCCAAACCAACAAAACTGAGATGAAATATTTCTTTTCAGTCAGAAAGTAAAGATGACAAATGAAACGGAAGAATGTGTAACTTATCTGAGGTTTGAGCTAAGACTCCAATAAAAGGAAAGACTGAAATTGAAATTTTCAGGAGAATCTCAAAGGTATCCAAAATTAAGCTATGCTGAAATAGTCAAAGTTTGCCAGAAAAAGAAGTTACAGCCCTAGAATAAAGTTTACTGAGGATGGAATATATTTCAACATTCAAAATTCAGTAAGGAATCCAAAACTCTACAGAAAAGGATACTTTTACATGGGTAGCAATACCAAGTACCCACCAAGCACCTCATTTTAGATAATTCCTCTTCAGTGTATACTTTGCCTACTACTTTTATTCCTCTGAAAACACTGGTCTATATTTATAAGGTAGTATTTGCTTTATTTTTCCAATTTTAACATCAAGGATGGCAGGTCAACATATGAACCTTTTTATTTAATGAATACTACACCTACTGGAAATGGTAGCATATTATTTTGAATAGTGTATATAGAAAACTGCTTTGTCAGTCACACCAATTGAACAAAAGCTCTTTAAATCTTAACTTCATTAAAATAATGGGTGGAAGTGACTTATTGGTTCTAAAAACCAGTTCAGGAAAAAAACCTTCCAGTGGTTGTACAGTACTTTCAGATATTAGAGTGACTAATCTGGTCATTATTCTAGAACACCAGTGTCTGGAATTGACAGCCAGACAATATTTTATCTAACATACTACAGTAGGACAAATGGACAACAGTCTCAAGGAGAAAAATAAAGCATGATCCAAACAAATTCATAATATGAGAAGTTGTTGCAAGTGACAAGGAAACAGAAGACATGCTCTTTAGACATGAAAAGAGGGGAGAATGAACAAGAATATGCATATACCATTCAGACAGGTATGGCTGGAAGAGGCCGCCTGAGCCGTTTTCAGAGTGATGCTGCCCCACAGATGGATGCAGAAACCAGCAACTACAGTCACGAGGATGGAGAAGTTTAACTGAACTGCTGTATCACATTCAGGAGCAGAGACAGCAAAACTAGTGTCAGCAAATAAAGCTGAAAAGAATTAAGGAACTGCTGAAACGAATGAAAGGAAATCAATTTATTTTTTTCCCCCAGCAAAATCGCAGAAAAATAGTGGCATGTTCCCTGTGCATAAACCATGGTTTATAGTCTTGCTAACTGCTTTGAGTAGAGAAAAAGAATCTGCAATGACTTGAAATGGGACAAAGAAGGAAAAAGGGAAATTCGATGAGACTCCCCTGAGGCTGAATAAAAACACTGAGGTATCACATTAAAAAAAACCAGCCCCTCCCAAAAAAGACAAATATTTTTGTCCTGCCAATGCAGCCATTCATGTTTAAAATCCCTGTAGAGTGACATTTCAAAAACTTAACTATTATTTAGAATTCTATTATTTTAGTTTGCAAGGCTCAAGAGCAGTAATTCAGTCAGTACAGTTCCCTTCTCATTAACACTCCTCAGTATGGCACACTCTCCATGTCACACAATAAAAGAGAAACTGTGCCACCTCTCAGTGCCTTAATTACCACTGCAGCCACAGTCTAACCCAGACAGCAGACCTCATTCGCTAAACCTACATTGAATTAGGTCACAGACTGGACTCTGGGACACTTCCCCTTACAATTCATGGTAGCCAAATATGATCAAAAGTTTCCAAAGATGTTAAATGTGATCACTGTTTTTTAGTCTAATCTGTTTAAAATAAAAGCTGAAGAACTGCCAAAGGCTGTTTAAAAGGGGAAAAAAAAAAAAAACCCAAAACCAAAAAAACAAAAACACCAACCCAAAAAACACCAAACCCAGAAAAAAAGCACCCAACCAAGCACAGCTTATTTAATTTTTTACCTTACCCCACAGCTGCCAAGTAAATTTAATAAGTCTTTGTTTTATGAAGAATCCTAAAAACAATCCAAAAGCAATTTTACATAGCCAAGAGGTACTAAATAAATATACCTTCACTACAACACACAACTACTTTTTTGGTCCCATAAAAGCGGCTCCAATTTTACTTTTTTTTTGGTGCGTGTTTTAACATGCAACACATCCCCAAATTGGAAGGGCTCTGACAAAATTACCAAGTCTCTTCATATCCAAAACACTTCCCAGTGGCTACCCCTCTTTCATACATATCTGCGCAATGACTTCCAGCTTATGCACAATGCTGACTTCTCTTCTGCTCCAAAAATTCTCTCTCCTCTTTTTCTTCACGTCTATTTCTGTGAACTTCTGATTTTCTCCAGGCTGTACTCCTAACCACAACTCTCTTCTTTCCCTACAAAAGCAATGCCTGGTTTGCCAACATACAGGCCCAGTTCATCCACAATATCTGCTTTCTCTACCATTACGTGTTGCTGCGAGCATTCCTGGTAGGAAAGAACTGACCAACTTGACATCTTTTTCTAGGAATCTTTTTGCCCTTCAGCTCCAACATCTTCCTAGCTAAAATACTCTAATTCTCTGCCCTGGCAGAATGCTATGCTTGTCATCCTGGACTTCTTTATGCTATTTTTCGTCTTTCTTTTAAAACCTTTTCTGTTTCTTTTGTAACCTTTTCTCTCTCCTATCTATGCATCTAACAATTTCTTCAGAGAATATATGCAAAACACAAGCTGATTTTCCTTGTGTCATCTTTTGTTGCTTTCCATGTCTTCCCTATCAACAAAATGTTAAGTTTTTCATCACTCATACTTTATCCCCCATTTGCTCCAGTAACTCCTCCTCCTCAATCGCACTGCCATCCCCGTACCATTTTACCCAATAGGTCACATCTGTCCTGCTCTTTTGTCTTCTAATACACCCAGCTCTTCCTAGAAGTATAACAATTCCTAGCAAAAAGCTTAGTAACAGTCAATATTTGAGCTGCCTATTTCACCCTCATACCTGGCTTAAAGCACTGATCATATGCTCTTCAATAGCTTTCCCTCCCTTGTCCCCATTTTCTCCTGATTCTCTCTCTACCTCTAATTCTCTTCAGTATGTTGTTCACAAGAACCTTACGGTTCAAACTTTGGATCTCTTTCTTCTTCCATATCTTGTCTCTGAATAGTTACCTCTGCATTTGGGGGTGAGGTTACCATACCTGCCCCAATGAGTCACAAATAAACTACCCTGCTCCAGATCCTTTGAACCAACAATAGGGAAAATCTATCTTCCTCTTGACTCAAATGACAAAAATCTAACTGTTATTACCAACCAAAAAATCTTCCTAAACCAAGTCACGTACAAGTTTAATGCAACATCTAGTACATGCTGTTTCTCATCCACTAATCTAAAAATTTGGGCTTGGACTCCCATTTTGCATAATTTCTCTTCCTGGTGGATTTATGCCCTCTCTGAACTTATTAATCAGTAACTCTGCAGCAAAAATAATTTTGCTTGCTTTTTGCTTTGGTCATGCTGCTCTATTCTTTGCATTCACTATCTGGTTTTCCTTTCTTGGTTGCATGCAATTCCACATGAATGCACACTTTGGAGAACCAGGTACTGTTTGCAGAAGTTCGAGGCATTTCTGCAAGAGTATAAAATGTGGCAATAATCTACAGCTATCTGAGGCAGTATCAGCTAGTTTATTAATTTCAGAATGTGCACATGTAATTCTGATTAATGTTAACAGGAATTTAACGTGCGTAAGACCCCACAGTCTGTTCAACTGTCATATGCCATGGAAAAAGTCTCCTCCCTGCAAAATTTAAATCGAGGAAGACCTTATGGTATCCAAAAATGTATGTCCCAGACCTAGTTTAGAGGACTCAGAGAACTCTGAATTACCAGTCTCCCATTTCACTGCAAATTATTGCCATTCTTTAACATTTCTAATAAAAAATAAGTGTCATTAAAAGCAATAATGCAATTAATGAAAACTTCATGTTTAGAAGTATCTGGAGATACACACATTTTACCTTTTTTAAATTTAATACAAAGACACTCAAAAACAAAAGAAAAGAATGCCTTGGTGTTCAATCTCTAAAAATTAAAATCAGGTAGTATGACAGCACCACTCTCATGTTATACTAAAGTACAGTCATGGTGTAGTTACTCAACAGTTTAAATGCAAGTTTATTTTATTTATTAGTAAATAACAGGTAATAAAAATAGTAAGAAGAATTATACAGACAATTGTACTTCCTACTTACATACAAATAAAATAATTTTAACAGTATCTGTTTATCTCCGGTAGTTATAAAGTACCTCTCACTGTTATGTCTTAGCTTCAGACAGCAATTAAGTCTTCTTCAGCGTACAACTAGGCCAGCCCTAATTAAAGTCAATGAGAGCTTCTCCACATACTCAATGGCTGTTGGTTGAGGCCCAAGGGTAATTGTGTAAAGAGCACAGTACGTCACTTAATGACAAATTGACTCTGCCTTTAAAAGAAATATTGGAAATGCATTGCAAGCTTCTCATTCCACAACCATTTGAAGCCAGATGCCCAAATGACTACTCAAGCCTTTTGATAAATAGTCAAATGATTATGCACAAAGGACCTAATCCTGCTCTCACTGAAGGTGATGCTGAAACTGCAAAAGAGCAAATCATAGGGCCTAATGCCTATCTACCAGACACCACATTTAGCATACAGAGAGCACTGAGAAATATTGGCTTTACCATATATTACTACGCATTAAAGGCACAATTTTTCCACAATAGCAGATCTCTAAATCTCTGTAAAGAATCTGCCTACCACAACAGCCAATCATTCACATAAGCAGTTTTTAGGATCCAATTTGTCTTAAAATGTGAGTTACAGCTGTCCTCAACTTTTTCCCTTAAGCCAAATCCAGTGAGGAAGCCAGTATCTCACCTGAATACAGGTCAAACAGAAAAGAAAGAACAAACTAGGCTGAAATCAAAATTTCAGTTTCAATTTTCTTAGCAAAATACTATTACCAGAGAGGTGCTCTCAAAATAAAAAATAATTTGGCTACCAGTTTTCCTTTTATGAGCAGAATTGCTGGACCAAAGCTTTCCTGGAAGTGAAGGGCAGGTAAGGGAGCATTTGTCCACCATGGCACCACCATTGGATGAAAGACACGGTGTGCAAGAGACCACAGACTGGCAGGAATATCAGCATCTCTGGTGATTCACAATGGGCATATCAGCAACTAACAGCTATTTCAGGACATGAAAGGCGGGGGGGGGGGGTAATATTGACATAGCCATACCCTTGGGATACTGCTAAAAGGCACAAGGCAAGAAAGCAGAAAACTGGCAAGCTACTGTCTGCACAAGCAAGTTCTCAAAATTGACTGCACCAACTGCATCACTATATTGCATACTCAGCAACATGGAGTCAGCTGAAATGCTTTTGTCTGTAGATTGTCTGTGAATTTTAATTGATTGACAGGTGCTCAGATAGACTTAAGACATTAATAGCCTGTTTCCTCTTGATGAAAGACTGAAAGGAAGAAACATATGATGTTTCTTACTCCTCCAAGTTTTGTGGAATCAGCCTCAAAATACCACAGTAAAAAAAAGAAAATTTCATTCACATGAAAATTTCCCATATAAACCTGATCACTTCCATGCCTTCTCAATAGTGGCTGATTTTTCCATCTTCACCCCGGGATGATCTCTTTCAATTTCTCAGTCACACATGTTCTACCGTAAGAGTTCCTGGCTGCTACTGACATGTTTCTCAATTGCTCGATAACTAAGGCCAAGAGAACATTAAATAGTTTATATAGTCATTGCACTTAGATCTTCCTAGATTTTAGAACTTTCAAATTCTCATGAATACTTTAAGAGAGGTACTACTACTATTACTCATCTTAGAAGAGTTTAAAGTCAGAAAGACCACTAGCTATTTAAATCTGACCTTCATTTAATTCAATTTTGAGTCTAATAACCAAAATGGCTGCTTTCCAGTTAAACTAGGCCTTAATTTGAGTAACACAAGGGCTCTTCCACTGTGATCTACAAGGCATGACAAAGTGATCCTTGGGTAGTGTACAAAGACTAGGATTTTCTTTTTAATTATAACATCCTTTCAGTATTTTCAATTACAAGTTCGAGGAAAGGGTCATCCCTAAGAACTAAAAAGTATTGACAGTAGCCTACTCGCTTTAAAAGTTTGGGAACTTTCTCAAGCATATGCTTCCAAATCAACATCACCACAGCCTACAAAATTCACTGCATCTGTCAATATCTTGTTTCAGTAGTTAATCAGACCCACTATTTAAAAAAAAAACAAAAACCAAACCAAAACAACCAAACACAAAGTCCTCTTTCAGACATGAACTTTTTTGTCCTTTTTCATTGAATTAAGGTACCCTTTCTGTGTATTGTTTTCCTGCCTACAACAAATTCAGCCATCTTAAGTTATCTCCCAATAAACTTTTGTTAAAATGCTCTGGCTTGGCTCATCAAATTTCTCACTGCAGGTATTTTCTCTACTCCTCAAATATGTCTATGGTTCTTTGCTGCACCATTTAACATTTAACAACATTCATTTTTGAAAAACAAACAAACAAAATGGATATACATACAGTAACTGCTTGCTGCTATACGCTACAGAACCCCCATTAAAAATTACCTCAACTGATGAGGGGGGTGGTTTGAGTAGTTTTGGGGTTCTTTTTTGGTGGTGTGTTCTGTTTTTGTTTAAAAAAACCCCCACCAAACAACAGAAGCTAGTAGTTATTCCATAGTCAACCCATTAAACGTAGCCACCCCGCTAAGGCACAATTAAGGGAATAGCCAAACTTCGCACTGGGAGACAGGAACTTTAAATGTAACTTCTCACAGAAAAAAAGTACACAAAGCTGTGCCAAGTGTAAGACTTTGTTGAGATGACTGGGCAAGTTCAGTGCTCTTTGACAATGGCCCTGAAACTGGAGCTGGTTAACACTGAAAGAGGTTTGGTCACAAGTCTGTGGAGAGAAAAACCTCCTGGCTGGCCACAAGAGCCCCCTGCATGCCCAGTCAGATAGAGGTGCCCGCTGATTCTCAGTGGTCTAGCAAGTCTTATGTTTTTAAGTAACAGCCAAATAATTAAGAATAGTTAACATCTCTCTAAAGGTTATGCTGGGCACTCTCCAAACGTCTGTCCCCTAGGGCAGACTACAAACGTTTGTAGCTTGCAGCAAGTTAACTGGCTATTAATTCAGTTAAAAATAGCGCTAAAACCAGAGAGAAATTCCATTAAGCGTAGACACCGTGCATCTGCTACTCAATCTCTACACAGCCGGAGTCTCTCTGCAGCTAGGTCACAAGGCTGGTACATATGTCCGCCTTCCTCCTAAGCAGTGCTTGTTTACAGTACCATATAAAATAATCTAATAACATTTTTTGAAGGTACAGCAGAAGACAGCGTGAAATGTATGCCATCTCTTTCTAACCTAAGCATACCCAGTGTAGAGTTTTTGACCCAGAGTATTGCACTTCCCTATACAAATCTTGCACCCAATCTAGCGAGGACTGTAAAATGTATTAGCGCTTGAAGGATACGTAGTGACATAACAACCCTGGCTATACATGGGTCTGTCATTCTAGCACTTAAGTCCTAGGACTGTTTCCCCCACTTAAAATCTAGTTCATGCCACTTGCTAAAAAGGGCACGTACTATGCACAGAGATTGAAAGGTACCACGTAAAATAATGCAACATTATGCGGACAGCTTGAAAAAAATTATCATCTTTGTCTGTTGGTTCTGAATGAACGTTATTCATGTGACATTTTTGACAAGATCGTAGGGGTAACTTTAGTTTAATGACTAATTAGCAAACTTTTGCAGGAATAACATGGCAATGTATTAGACCAAGTGTCACATCATAGGCATGCTGGGTTTCTCCTGACACTTCCCTTGCACTCACTGTCTCTTTTTGGGCTGGCAGAGCAGGGAGGTTGCTTATATTACAAAAACTCATTATGTTTAGAAACAGTAAACAAAATACGAGAGTAATAAATATTTACAGCATGAAACATAAAACATGGAAGGCATAGTCTGTGGACTAATCAATCCTCTTGGACTCAGAAGTCATTTCAGCTCCATCTTCATATGTGGTTCTCCCTGTAGCATAAGCCTGAACTGGTCAACGTGCTGCTTTTCTACAAGTGACCCTCCTGACAGGCTTTCTCTTACAGTTTAATAGATCAACTTCAGAATGAGGACAACACAATTATCACTGTTTCATCCGAAACTTCTCTTTTGCTCTAAAAGCGGCAAGTGAGCAAATTACATTAATTGCTTTGGCATCCATAGAAAAACAAGGACACCCACATTCTGCATACAGATAATATTCTCCTTACAGTTTAAGCTGGAATCAAGCCACTTTATTTCTTTAACAAAGTTGTTTGCTATATGGGGTTATGTCCCAGACTATTTATTTTCTGTTTATTGGAAGTAAGCAATAAAACTGGCCTTTGGAAGAGTCTTACTGAGTATTTAATCAGTTAGTATATCTGTTTGATCAGAGAAGAAATTAGCATTTTTACCATTACCAATCTTATGGTTTGCCAGGACAAACTGCTGTGACCGGACTTAAGGACTAGCAATACAGCCACTTGGAAAAACAGCAGTTTCTCCCATTTTTGGATCAAGATACTAGCTGGGTGGTTCAGACAGTGTAATAGTGAATTGTAGTAATTTTTAGATTTATTTTTCAAATAAACTAGATACTATCCATCTCCACTGCTGAGTACCCCAATACCAGTTGTTTGAGAAAATTAGTGACAGGATAACACCACCAACCCCCCCCTCCCCCAAATAAACTGTTCATGCACACAAACCTCTCAACTACCTGGGAAGCACCCTCTGTAGCTCAAATAGTTAGCATGCACTTCATCAGGTATGGTGTTTATCATTTATTTAGTACACATTGCCACAGCCTGAGGAGGAAGAGCTTAAAAATAATGTCAATAGACAAAGGATCATACTCAGAGTCATCTACCTAACCTTGCTGCTCTCCCTGAGGCAAAACCCTATACGCATTCATTCAGGGCCATTCTATTATCTATGCAGGGAAGTGTCTATCAAATGCAGAATGAAAAGGAGTTACTCCCTATGCAAGGTCTTAAGTATCATGTCTAACAACTAGAGGTTTAATTTCAAGATTTCAGAAATTCTCATTTAAAAGTACCTGAAGCAAAGTCTAAACAGGGAAGGATAAGAGAAGTAATTGGTGTACCAATTTGGGTACTGTGTCCTATTTCTGATAGGAAGCACAATATATCTTGTATTAAAGACTTGGACAGCAAGTGCAAGCCACCCCAGTAACAAAGCAGTACAACAGTTAGTAGAGATAGTGTTAGCATCAACTCTGAATTTCCCAATTGCTGTCAGCCACTTTCACAGCAAGTCTTTTCGATGTATTCTCTACTCTCCTTGACATTAAAAGGAAGCTTTAAAGGAAGAGGTTGAGAAGTTATTAGTTTAAGAGACTGAAATGACCATCCTCTTTCAATTTGTCTTTTTTCTTACCTTCCTTCACTTTACAGGTTTCAGTGTAGAATTCTTTCTACTTCTCATTAAAAAGTATATCGCCTCCCATTATCACCTTATCTTCTCTTCCTCAATTGTAAATTTTTCATTCTTTTCCTTACGTCTCCTTTGCTCCCCGACGCCTCATTTCTCCCCTTAAAGTAATCCTTCTTATCCTCCATTTTCCTTCCCCATATTTCCCCTTCATATAAAATTTATTCACGTCTACCAAGTATTCAGGCAACTTCTATCAGATATTTCAGTATTGGTGTGGCAGGAGAGCTCAAGAGAAGAGTTCCCATTCATTTGTAAAATTGCTATAAGCAGCAATAAGGAAGCGCTGTACTAGACTTTTACACCCTCGTTACACTGAGAGAATAGCTGGGATAGAGAATAGCAACACAGACCCCAATTATGCAGAGTCATTTAGGACCTTGGTTCAGTTAAGCAGGTAAGAAATGGACAATGAAGGATTAGAGACCCAGTTACAGGTCCCTTTACCCCTACTCTTTCGTTGCAAATCCAGCCCCAGCAATTCATGAGTTCTTTTGTTTTTAAGAAAGATCCATCCTTTGTGGTCTACTACCTAATGACAGAACTTGTCTACAAAGACTTTTTAAAAAAAGTGACAAATCAACATGTCACAGTAGCACCTCTCAAGTATATATATATATATCTGCGTGACTCCTCCAATCTTATACTAGCACATGTGAAAACATGCAAGAGTAGTTTGATCAACAGTAGAACAAAAGCTGTAATGCTTCGGTAGTTTTATTTGTTTCCTCATTGCACGTCAGAAATCAGCAAGATGGTATGTTTTTCTTAATTTTTAATTATTTTCTCCAATTTGTTAAACATTTTCAGCATGATGCACCAGAAACAATCAGTAAGGGGAGTTCTGTAAGCAAAATATCCACCACAGAATACATGTTTTTTTCTGATCTAAAATTATGGTGTTCCCAGTCTGCATGACTTTTTATAGGCAACCATGTATGTACTGTGATATTCTGAATACAGCACATCTTCCTTTCCTATAATAAGGAGTTGCATATTTTCATTTTGATTGCCTAGAATGAGAATGGAAATGTGTAAGGAATTAATGGGTTTATTCAGTCACAGTCATAAGTTCGGACCTTTTCAAAGGCTTGTTCTGCTTGTGCAGTCATGCTGTTAAATTATCTTTCATTATTAATATAGCTCCTATTAGCAGCTCTGCTTAGCAAAATATTTCTTTTAATTTGCACCTAACGTGAAAAATTGACAGATGTTTTGACAATATTAACCAGTTCGTTTTGTCCCTTGAATGTAACAATTTACTTCCACAACAGTAGACCAAAGATCATGCATTTGATGACTGACCATGGGAGCATGAGGACAACTGACAGACAGGAGAGAGGCATAAGATAAAGCTACCTCTTGACAAAAAAAAAAAAAAAAAAAAATTTCCATCCTAATAATTTAAGATACTATGTTTTAATCTGTGCAGTTGTATTTTAACTCAACTTTAATTTCAATCAATAAACAAACATGCAAGTTGCACAATTCCATCAGACTACGCTCAATACTGTGCAGTGACAGGGCCAAAGGCAAATAAAAAAAAGGGAAAAAAAATCTCTAGAAAACACATAAGAAAACCTATCAGAGGACTCTAGCAATTGTTAAAACACTAAGACTGGATCACCATCAGCTCCAAATTCTGTACTGCCTTTGGGTATGGGCTTTTTTCCCCTAGAAACTATTTTTCTCCCTTTCTAGCACTCCAGAGATTCAGTGTGAAAACTGACCCAACTGAAGTCAGTTTTGCCATTCTCCTTAAAGGTAAGATCTCAACTCTGATTTTTATATTCTATGCTATTCTATAGCATAGAAGTTATTTAGCAAATACAATCAAAGAGATTTATGGTATGTGAAGTGTTTTCTCAATGAAGACCTAAAGTCTCCCCAAATTCACATTTGCTGAACACTTCCTTAAAATAGGACACATTTGGTCACGTATTTCTGACAATATCTGGATGTTTCTAAGTTACTGTGAGAACAAGGAGGAGACACAAACATGGACACTTGCCAGTGCCTCTCTCCTTCCTTATTAAGTGGATGGGCAAATTCCTTAAAATGACAGCATTATGCTTCTGCACGCAAGTTTGTTTCTTCCCTCCCTGGGTTTTCTGTGGCTTCATAGGGTTGTCTTAGATACACGCAATCTTTTCTGAGACAAAGAGATGATTTCTCACAGTCACAGAGAGATATAATTAGGTTTACCAGGGATGAATTCTGCTACCTCATTCCACATATACCAGAAGTCAGTAAGTAGATGAGACCTCAAAATGATTTATCACCTGAAAGAAAGCTGATGGTAGAGCATTGCTGTATGTGAGGCTGAAGAGAAAGAAGCAATGTGTACATGGAATTCTTCCAGTATGAGCAGTTCTTCACTTGTCAAAAATCAATTTCATGTGCTGTCCTGCATTCTTCCCATCTGGCTTTGTTAGCTCCTTTTAGAGTTAATACCAAGCCTCAAAACTACAGATCACAATGGACATGTCAGTGGGATTGTGTCTGTTACGTCAATAATGACTTTGATCTGCTGTCTTCAGGCATTACCTAAATGTTTACCATATAATTTCCTCCTAAAGGAGGACACGAAGTGTGCAATAGTCTAGATGCTATGCAGTGCTTTGCAGAGATAACCACTGACCTTATAATACACCTGTAACCTCTTTGTATTCAGCTCCCTTCCTCTATCAATATGCTTCCTTACTAGCTTGTACTGAATGTAATCTCCAAGCAGAGGAGTTAAGACTATTTTATACTGCACACTTGCTTTCAGCAATAGAGGAAATGTTGAAGGGCACCTATTGACTGCATGCAAAGTGTATGACTACAGTTTCCATATTTTAGTCTAGGATCTAAATTCTCTTTATTAGTTCTTTAGCAGATCAATAAGTACTATGGAAGTCTGATAAAAAAATTCCAGACCTGCACATGCAAAAATCATTACATTTCTAAGCAGTACATGGTGTTGCATGTTGATCATTGAATTTTCACCCTCGGTTACCAGAGTGTATGTTACGCGGGCCCTGTAGACCACATAAGTCACTTCTGCAGTGAGTTAAGTAGTCATGAGAAAGGTCAGTTCTGTGCACTAAGTTAGAAGAATAGAATATTTATTCCCCTACTGCAAATATGGCTCCTTTCCCCACTTAACATCCACTCTTGCCATATAGAAGTATGAGTTTATTCTGTGCTTAAAATAAGACCTTCATCCTTTTCTCATGAGACTGGTACTATGTATACATACATGTACAAAATAAAACACAGTTCACACAAACTTACTCACAATATGGAAGATCCATACTCAAAGGCTGAAAGCGCTTTTGTGTCCCCTACTTCAATGAATATTGCAATGACAAATTCAAAAGAAAGCCTCTAGCATATTATTCACAATTATTATTCAAATTTTTCATGTTTGTATATACACTTACATATTTAATATAAAGGAACTGTTGAATAACAGTATGTCTGTCAAAATACAACGATCCAACAGTTAATAATTTTACATTTACAGCAGGAATAATGTATAGTATCTTGCATCTTAAAATCAATTTTAGAAAGGGCAGCAACATGCCATAAGAAGAATTATTTCTTACAAACTCTCATGTCTCTTGGGAAGTGTGCCAAGTTATTAATTCTATAGTTAAACAACATCAGAACACTACAGGATGGATTGTGTAGGATGCCCGTATGCACATAATTGTAGAAATCCTCAGGAATTTCTTTCTCTTCTTACATTTCCCCTTCTTCAAATGCTTCAAAACATCTCACCACTCAAGCACTTAATAGTATGTCAGTTCCTCACAAGTTCCTTCAGCATCTGTAATATCATCAGGTATAGGGTAAATGAATGAATTAGAGCTTGCTGAAGAAAAGCAAATAGCTAGCACTGCAAGCTATGGCTAATTACATTCAATAAATTTCAGCCCTTTATGTTTTTTCTCCCTGAAAGAAATATCTGATTTGGAAAGCAGAGAACAATTTTAATAGCCCTCAACCAGTTTAAAGGATTAATTTGACATGCATCAGTATATATGCTACAGTGGCCTTTTTTGTAATTATTTTGAACTCACTTCACACACAACAGCTACAAAAAAGCACTTCTGGTTTACTGAAATGTGGGTTTTAAGATTCATATAAAACTGATTTGACTGTTTACCCTCTCAAAGGGTTTCTGCAGCCACAGATTTGGCTGGCTTTAATCAGGTCTCAGGTAGTCTATAATAAAATTCTGCCACTTATCTGGTTTCTCTCATCCTGAAAGACAAAGTATTTTAAGTTTTACAAGCATTAATTCTGCTACTTATGCAGCTCAGAAAGGATTTGAAAGGTCTAAACTACACCAAAGGAGCAGACCAACTGATGTTACATTCTTGTTCTGGAAAGAGTGAAGGAAAAACAAAACAAAACTCAAAAAACCCACCAGTGAATTGAGTCAGTAGGTGAAAGCATGCAGACTTTAATGATCACCAGTTTTAATGATCTAACCAGTTTTCCGGTTTACTATCCAGACCCTCAGTAAATATTCTACTAGGTCTTTCACTTCCTAAGTATCCCAGAGCATGGTTACCAAGGCAAAAAGAGATGAAGGCAGAGTGACATAATGAATTACCCTTGCCTCTGTAGAAGACATGGTAAATTGTAACACAAGTATAGCAAATTAATAAGCTCAAACACAAGGCAAGGCACTGCAGAAGGAACAATATGGACTGCTCTTCGGGTGCACCTGGACAACACAAGCACGCTTTAACAACTAGCTGTCATCAGTAAGGTTATTCAGCCCTCCACTGGCATGACCTCTGCAGTTAAGCCAGTTCAGAGATATGAACAAGGGAAAAAAAAAAAAAATTTTTTTTTGTTTTTTTCACATGCCAGTTTTTCATACTTTTAAGTCCTTGAGGTAGCTCACAATGGGTTTATGAGCAGGAGGAAGCAGAGAAGCCAGACTAGGACAATTCCTCTTGACAGCTCCTAGGCAGTACACCAGTTTACTTGCAGCTGCCATACTGCACTGGGGTAGACTTGCTAGTGACACCCCCAGGGTGTAGGATTCAAGAATCGAGAATTAGCTCCCTCCTCCTGCACTGGAGGTAAGTGCTTTTGGGTCCTGGCTGAAATCAGAAGGAAGAGGGAGCAAGGAAGATCTGAAAGGCAGCAGAGCTTGCTGCAGATGGTTTTTAAAACCATTTTTTAAAGGAGGTTCAGTGCCATTTGCTAGAACTATCTCCTGCATAGTCTTGCTTACACATTAGCTTCAATCTGAACTGCAAACATGCAGGGGAAAAGTATTAGTACATAGAGAAATAGGATAAACATTGAAAATACAATAATGCAATTACCCGAGTCAACACTAGAAAACATTGAGGAGGTCCAGGGATGGGCAATGAAAATGATTAGAGGCATGGAAGAAAGCTTTAAAGACTAGGAATATCTAGTTTTCATAAGAGATGAATACACAAGATCTGTTATAATAAAGCTACGCCGAACAATAAATTGTACAGAGAAGCTAAGTCAGACATTTCTCACAGAGTAAAGAGATACAACAAAATTGGAAGGCAAAAATGCAAAATTGAGGGAAGACAGTATTTTTTGCACAGTGCGTGACTAACTTGGGGAGTTCGCTACAGGAGAAACTTGCAGCCAAGAGCTTAGTAGGACTAAGAGAGGATTAGATATTTAAATAAATAAATAGCAAGGCAATATCTGCTGTCTAGTGGAGCTTAAATAAATAAATTTAAGGATGATATATAAAGCCTTATACTTCAGTTAGCTGTTTTCTCACAAGGGTAAGGAATACATTTTGTTCCATTTTAGTTATTTTGGATTAGCCATTCATTATGAGATATTGCAAAATTTTTCGATATTTCTGTTTGCCATTAATGTGAAAATTTCTATCTTACGTTTTTCGCACTTGCGCGAGTCACAATATTGCAGGCTACTTTGCTTTTATTTTTTTAAATCATGTTAATGCAATGCTGGAGCACTACAGTGCAAAAGCAGGATGAGAAATAACTGTGAATTACACAGCTTAACAGACATTATCAAGCCAGTTCCACAAGGGGACCCCCTTCCCCAGCCTCCTTTGCCTGCCACAAAATACAGATAACTCAATCCTAAAACAAAAATTACATTTTTAGCACTAAAGCCGAAATGTCAGAAACAACACTGTGTGGAAGAAACCAAAGGCTTTGTCTGTATTTTATATTCATGTGTAAATAACCAATTAAAAGAAATATTCCAAACAGCTCTAGGAAAGAGATCATACCCCACAATGAACATGACAAGAGAAAGATCCCAGTGGTCCTAACAGAAAAGGCCCTTCCCAAGTCTGTATCTGGCATGATATTACCCCATAAGAAAAAGAATATATAACAAGTGAATACATTCTTGCCTGCTTCTTAATTGTGAAATCTCATAATACAGCATTCTTTTTCCATGTCAATTTTAGTCATCACTTCCAGCCTATGAAAGCACTCTGTGTCATTGTTCTCCAGTTTATCACTATACAGACAGCAACCAGAACATGGTGGGACATGTATGGATTGGTTTGTGGGGTTTTTGGTGGTGGTTGTTTGTTTTTTTTTTTTTTAATGTTTTTTTTCCTCCCCCAAATAAAATCAAGATAAAAAACAAAACTAATTTTTGCACAGAAAGAGTCAGAACTAATGCTTACAGTGGTTATTCCCATCTGTCCACATTCCAGGGCAAGATTAGCCTTTAGCCAGAAAAGATGAAAAACAATGAACCTGTGTAGATTTTCTTTATGACAAAGTATAATTATACAATCATTACAGTCAAAAGAAAGAAGTAATTCACTAATAGTTCTTTAGAGGTAACATCTTGAGTGCTCTGAAAAAAAATAAGCTTTCTTACTAAAATTTTAATAAGCCCTTGGGTTTTCTCTGAAATATTTAAGAATAGCTGGTAAGAAAACAATTGGAAAAGAACAGATGTTAAAACCTATGAATATATACACTTCCATATTTTAAAAATAAAAACATCTTGTACTAACTGTGATTGCATATTAAACAAAAAAAAAAGAAACAAGAAGTCTGCTCCTACTTTGTAATAACATACTGTTTAACTAGACATTCCATACTGGAAAGCGTCAAGCGCTATTAAAAAAATAGTTCATGTAATTTGTTTTCCATCTTTCTAAAAAAAAAAAATTTGGCTTGTACGGCATTATGGTTTTCACCACTCTAGCTGTTTTTAAAGCACAAATTATTTCTGGCTTTGCTTAGAATAAATTATGGATAGCATGTATGGGAAAAGTTACTTGGACTACTGACTGCAGCTGTGTGTATACTTTGTAGTTTTGATAGTTCTGGTAGTTATGACCGTGTCACATGCTAGACTTGATACGAATGAAGCAAACATCTTCAGAATGCAGCACGTAAAATATAAGTTTCCTTACTAGCTACCAGTGATGCCAAACTTCTCTTAAAATCCCCCATAAATTGAAGAGCAACTCCTTGAGGATTTTATTTATTTAATTAAATTACCATTTCATAATAGCAACGAGAGGCCCCAAGTAATGAATTCATGAAAGACTACTGTACCACTCAGGTAGTTGAAGTAAAGTAACACACCCTTCAGCTCATTCCCAACAATACCTCTGACATCAGGAGTATATTTCAAAGGGATTAATGCCTGTTGTGCCTTATTGTTTAACTATACACTGACTATGGAGAATGTAAATACATAATATAATACTGGAATACTCAAAATTTCTTTTTGATCATAGAGCTCATTGGGTAACTACCACTTCCAGAACACTGTTTTTCACAATTTATTGAATCTAATACCTACATTACCTGGCTACCAAAAGCCTCAAAACAAGAAATGCTGCCATTACTTCTAAACTAACAGCACATCCAAGGCACAGTCTTTGGGGTGGCAGACAGGTTCCTTATTTCTCATCTGCTGCACGAAAGAACTTGAACCGCAGTTCTCCCAATCCCTGCATTTTTGTCTGTGATAAAAGCTGAAGGATGACAGCAGCGTACATGTACCAGTCTGGGTGCGTGAAGGCACTCTAGCAGCAAAGCAAGACCACCGCTGCTCGTACAGCTTCACTGCCACGTGCACCCCTGGTCAAAGGCTCTGCCTCATCACAGTGTTGTGCTGGACAAACTACGGTCTTATCTCCACAATGGCACCAGTTAGATGAAAGAGTCACTTTCTATTCAAGCTGCTGGAAATCTCCCTGCATCTAGTGATATCATTCGGACACTAGTTAGCTTACAAGCAGCAACTTCAGTAGTTCAATACACACCAAGTTTAATATAAGTGATTATCTAGAGCTTTGTAACTGATCATTTAAAAAACAAAGCCCCCACCTCACTTGTTATACAATTGCAAATTTGCACAGAGGTCGTACTACAAGCAATTTTTAAAGCAATTTAAACTGATACAAAGGAAATTTAGCTTAAATCTCGCTTTTATCACCAATTTCCACTACCAGATTACCCCAGGTAATTTCTTAAGCACATACAAACACACCTATACAATTGTTTAAATCATCTTTACCTGATTTACTTCATGTTACAACAGAGTTTAGGAGCAATGCAGGTACCTAAACATAGACATCTAGTGCTATTTTAGATGCCTGAGGGCATCCCACCATGGCTTTCAACTGCTGCTAAAGAAGGCATTAAGTCATCTGTCACACCTGCTAGCCCTGACAGATGTCTCAGGTACCCAAAGCATCTAAAATGGCATTAGATGTCTATGTTTAAGCTGCTGAATCTTTTCCTTGGTGCCTAGAGAAAGTGTAAATGGAGGAGGAAAATTGGTGTCCTGGCGTCTGTCATTTATCTCAAACACAAACGCCACAGAAGCAGCGGAAGTGTGAAATCTTTACATTGTCTCACTAATCTATGTTTCCACTCCGTTCCCAGCAAATCAATCTGTGGCAAAATACGTAGTATGCTGTACATTATCATAAGCAAAACCTATTGCAATGAGGAAAACTAGTACAGATTTTTATGAGGGTAAATAGCATTTCACTTCCAAAAAATCAAATTGGATTTACATGAGACAGAAGGATGAAATGCCCCCCTTCAACCACAATTCAAGTGGAATCAGTCTCTTGCTCAGTCCACTTGCAATTTATTTGTGTCACAGCATGGGGAAAAAAAATAAAGGATTCCGCCCCCCCCCCCGCATTTCTTAAATATTGGCGCTCTCTGCAATGTAACACCATGTTGACACCTCTATCTGAACAGTCCATAAAGAAGAATCAAAAACAAGGTCATGGCAAAAAGTGTGAAAACGCACTGTCGTAAATGTACTTTCATCTCAGCCAGATGAAATCAAACAATTAGCTCATAATATTGTAGTAAATAATCTTGTTGCCATATAGAGGGACTTCAGGCATACGAAGGGGCTTTTTATAACATACTAGTCATTCTTCCTGGGTTCCTACTTTGAAACTTACTTTGTGGGGAGTTTAATATTCAGACTTGAATAGTCTTCTAAGCGTTGTTCCAAAGCCACATAATGTAGAAACAACTTGTCTGGATGTAAATTAGGAAGACTGAGCATTCAAGAAATGCAAATTGCACAAGCCTTCCTCTGAACATATGGGGTGAAAAAGGAATTTTTAGCCATATGCAGGAAAGACCACCTTCAATGGAGACTGTGCAACAGCCTTTTAGGCTTCCTTCTCCTCCCACTTCCTTCCTCCATTCCCTACCCCAGAACACTGATCTCGTCAACTGTAGCAGAGTTTACTACTACAGCATCTCATGCCTCTTATTTTATTGATCTGTAAGTGAAGGGATTTCCATGTAATTTTCTAAGCTAGGTTTAAACCATTAATAAAAAAAAAAACAAAACCAAAAAAGGCTTTTTGAAAATCTCCAGTTAACCATAGCTCCTATGGCTTTATTTCCAAGCCTTAAAACTGTGCCTCTTTCACATGTTACTTCTGTAGCCATATATTATAGAATTTTGCCATAAATGTTAATAACAATACCTTTTGACAAAATTAAAGCTATCATGGTTTTGTACCAGTCATAGAAAACACCCAAAAGAATTCTGCAGAAAGGAAAATAGTTTTAAATAACAGAAATGATTGCTTACCTCACTTTCTTGGTCACATGAATTTTCTCCAAGACAGTACAATAAATTGTACTCCAAATTGTTTATGAACAATTGACATTAATCTAGAAACTCTGGCAAGCAGTTAATTAAGCCCTGTAATGAAACACTTAAAAATAACTCATTCAGTCCCTGAATCTCCACAAGTAATTGTACAGCTCCATTTTCCTTTTTTGGTTTTACAGTTATTTCCAGGTATAAAAATGTTTGTTATAGTATCAATATCCCTTTAAGAACCTGACATATACATTTACTACTACAAGCAGCCAGTAAAGCAAGTAATTTATTTCAAAGAAACAAACTGGTTGGGACATTTAACAACTTGAGGAAAACAAAATGTGTCTGTTATGGAAGGGCAAATCTCAAGTTACTGGGAAATGTGCAGTGGTTAAAAGCTATTTTGGACCTAACCCTCACTCTTAATTACAAAGATGTTACATGTCTGATTAACCCTCAGCACCCCATTGGCTCTGTAGCAGCCAGCCGACCCAAGGGAGAATATGAAGAAGCTGCTGAGAGCCACCAGCTCAGCTCCACTGCTACCGCCACTTTCCATGCGATGGAAGGAAATGATCATAGAGTCTTTTTTCTTGCAAAGGTACTGCGTTTCAAAGGCAGAAAGAGAAAATCAATACTGTGTGGGGGAAAGAAAAAAAAAAAGAATTTGTTTTCATTAACAAAACTTGAATGACTGCAAGGTCATCAACTAGCTAGGAAGGGAAATCTACTCACCATCGTGCCATGACACACCACTCTCCTTTACAAAGAAGATAAGAAAATGGAAGTTTGTCATGTCATGAAATCAGTAGGTTAAAAGAATACCCAGAAAAAACAAAACAACCCTGGTTACCTAGAACATAAGACTTCAAAACGCCTCTAAGCAATTTCCCTAATTTCTGCCTACATAATCAACATTCCACAGTTGAAGATGGAGGGAAAATGCACTTTTCCCTTTAGACCACCTGCTTGAACTTAACTAAGCTGATTATTGTTATTGTGTTTATATTGCAGCAGCACCTAAGATTAAAGATGCACATAATCCTTTAAAGCTGATAATCTGTCTAATAGTCATTTCATGGCTTATTTGAAACAACCTGATGTTAGTGCAACAAATGAAGTCTCTTGAACGCTTTCTGCATAAACAACAACAAAGACTGAAAAAGACTTCAAGCTAATTTAGGATTTTCTTTTTTTTTTTCCTTTGGACCTGTTCCTCTCCCCATGAGTAAGTGTCCAAGATGCACATATACTGTGACAAAATGCAGGGTTTTTTGTGTTTTGGTTCTTTTTGTTTTGGTTTGGTTTTTTTAAGTTGCTTATGAATCACAAAAAATACTGAAGAACTAGAAAAAACCCTCAGTCTGAAGTTCACTAATGCAGTTCTGAGTGTGAACACACACAATTTCTGATCGGGTTTTCAAGTGACAGTATTACAAACACTTTGTTTGCTGGAGGTGATAACGATTTACGTAGCCAGGGCCTGTGATCAAGACAGTCCAATGACTTTCTTTTGCTTAATTTTAGCCATATACAACTCCCTCACCTAAACTGAAAACCTCAAAACCACAACATACCAAATAAAGCTGTGGTTCCTTTTATTACACGTATAATATTACTATTAAAGCTTTGCTTGTCTTACCTTCTCCTTCCCCCACAAAGTTTTAGAAATCTTCAGCAAAATTACTTTTCACTACCCATTTCCACAAATCTTTCACTTTTACAACACTATAATCTTCAGGGAAAAAAAAGCCCAACCTTTTCTAAACTGAAAACTGAGAGTTTTTTGTTGGGGTGGTTTTTTTGTGTTTGTTTTTTTGTTGTTTGCTTGGGTGTTTGTTTTGGGGTTTTTGGTTGGGGTTTTTTGTTTGTTCGTTTGGTTGGTTGGGTTTTTGTTTTTTTTTTGAAAGCATCAATGTTTGCCACTGAAAAGCAGTTCAGACTTTCAGCCTGCCAGTCCTG